>NC_050574.1:355298905-355624905 GCF_011100635.1 Trichosurus vulpecula
AGTACTAAGCTTTTATTATACTCAAGAAATAAGGTGAAAGTAATGCATGTCTTGTACAGCTTGCATATTACCCTTGGCCTCAAGTGGACCATCATTTACATTCCAACAACACTGTCCTCCACTATGAAAGAGTGTCCAAAGGGCAAAGAATTCTCTCTGGAGGTATTCATCGAACACACATTAAACCTGGATGTAGAACAGATTAACACTGACAGTATGAGAGAAATAATCAGAGTGTTTGGGGGAAACCTACTAATTTCAGTAAATAACTTCCAAGTGATTTCATTGGATAATTGGAACCTTTCAAATATGAAGTTTCAGACAATATGGGAAGAAAGGGAAATACTGACACAGTAATATCTCAACATGAAAATGGCTTTCCCTGCTCTTTCCCAAATGAGCTATAAACACCACAGAGTTTGTCTTTTTCTTTTCTTTTTTTAATCATTTTACTGGGAGGGATTGGGGAGAATCACTTGCTGTCACATCATCTATCTCCTAGTAAGAAACGTATATATTCTTCCTTATTGAGTAGGGCTGTGTACAGCAGAAAATTGTTTAGGCATGATATAGTAGAGTCTTTTTGGATTCAGAAGACCTAAGTTCAAATCCTGACTTGTGTGACTTAGAGCAAGACACTCAGTCTGGGCCTCAGTTTCCCCAAGAATAAAATGAGGATATTAATTCCTATCCTGCCTAGTCAATGAGTTGTCATAATACTTAGATGAGATAATATATACAAAAACATTTTATAAATTTTATCATTATATACATATACATACATATTCATTCCTTCATTCATTTATCCATTATGTAACTGATACCATGATTTCATCAGTTCAGGAAGGTACCAGTAAGAAAGTTCCTCTGCCAAGATCTGTACCTTCCCAACATCTTCGTCTTTGCAAATTGCCCGGGGCAGAGAGTTTAAATGAGTTAACCAGGATCACAAGAAGGCAGGACTTGAACTCAGGTGTTCCTATCCTTGAGACCTTGTCTCAGGAAGATTCTGAAGATCACCTGGAAGGATAAGGTACCAGACACTGAGGTCCTTAAACTAAACTGCCAAGCATTCAAAATCTGCTTCAGAGAGCTCAACTCCAATGGGCTGGCAGCATTGTTTGAAGGCAAAACGCCAGCTTGCCAAAATGACTATTTTATGGAGAGCTCACATGGGGCAAGCATTCACATGGTGGTCAGAAGAAGATATGCAAGGACACTCTTGAAGTCTCTCTCAAGAACTTTGGAATTGATTGTGTGACATGGGACACATTGGCACGGGACCACTCAGCATGGCATTCCCACATCAGAGAAGATGCTGTGCTCTATGAGCAAAGCAGAATTGAAACAGCTCAAAGGAAAGGCAGGATGCGCAAGCTTGGAGTATCCACCACAATTGTTTACACGGACTATTTGTGCCCAACCTGTGGTAGAGCATTCCACGCTTATATTGGCCTGATCAGTCACAGTCTGATACATTGAATCTTGACTCAAGCATAGTGATGTCATTTTGTTCATATTTGAGAACGAAGGACAACAACCAACCAACCAACCATTCTTGAGACCAGTTCTCTCTATACTATATCATGCTGCCTGTGTTGTATAAATATAAGATTTATCGTTTTTCACAGTAGGAAATAGCACCAGTGGATGTGGACAGAGAGGGTAGAAATATAATTTTTTCCTTTATATACAGCCAAATGTCTATCATCAGGGATAATAGAGCTGGCAGAAGTTTGAGTCATAGAGTGTCCTCACTTACTTCTAGTATTATTGTAAAAAATCATGAGTGATGATAGCCCTAGGAAGATGGAGGAGTTCAGCAGCAACCCAGGTGAACTCTCCCAGGATTCTCTTCCAAACAACTTTAAAATAACTCCTCAGATCAAATTTTGGAGTGGCAGAGGAAACAAAAGGTCAGAGTGAGACATTTCCCAAGCCTTAGGAGGTTGTCAGGAGCTGTCTGTGACACCAGGTTTGGACCCTGCCTGGAGTATGGCAGCAGCAGCAGCTTTGAGAGCTTTCAGCCCAGAGATGGTGAAGGGGTCATACAACTAGTCAGAAAGAGATTGGAGGGGACCTATCCCTGGCACTGGGTGCAGCTGGCACTGATTGGCAACTCTATTGTCCACATGCTATTTTGAGTCCCAGTTCCAGGGTGGAGAGAAGCACTTGTGATCAGTCACAAGAAAGCAGGGGCCCTGGTCACAGTTCCAAAACAGAGAGGAGTACCAGTGCTTATAGATGCAGGAGAGTAGGAATTCATCCTGGGTAAAGACCAGAGCTCAGACAAAGTGAGCACTGACCATACCTCTCCCTGTATCATACCACCTTGGAAGCATGAAAAACTTGCAGATCCCCAGAACTAACTCTGCAAATAGCACAAAAAAATTTTGAAGCTGAAGACGATGCCTTCCCACTCCCAGATAAGCAGAGGCCACTTTTAATATAAAATTCAAAGTCAACAAATAGACTGATAAAATGAGCAAGTAACAAAAAGATTGTGATGATAAAAGCTACTATGGTGACATAGAAGACAAAGGCATAAACTCAGTAGAAGACAAAAATGTGAAAACAGCTAAAAACAAAGCCTAAAGAAAAGCTAACAAGACCCAAATCCAACAGGAATTCCTAGAAGAGTTAAAAAAAGGAGGAATGGTAGAGGAAAAAAATGATGCAAGCAAATTGTGAAAAGAGAAGAGGCACAAAAAAATTGACTAAAATAATAACTTAAGAAACAAAATTGGAAGATGGTGGCTGGAAAGCAGGGACTAGCATAAGCTCCCACACAGGACCCTCCAAAAACCTATAAAAATAGCTCTGAACAAATTCTAGAGCTGCAGAATCCATGAAATAACAGAGGGAAACAGGGCTGCAGCCCAGGACAGCCTAGATGGTTGCTGAGTAAGGTCAATCACAGGGAAGTGGAAGGAAAGGGGAGCAGAGCCCAGCATGGGCTGTGCCAGGACCAGCCAGAGCAGAGGCCAGGTCGAACAGACCCTAGTGCACCGAATAAGTGAGCTGTGGCAGTTATCAGACTTCTCAACCCACAAACACCAAAGACAACAGAGCAGGTTAGTGGGAAAAGCTGCGGGGACAGAGTGAAAGGAATTTGTGGTCAGCCACCACCCCAGGGGCAGTGGAAGTGGTGCAGCTCTGATGACAGAACTACAGATACAGTTGCTTCCTAGCCCCAGGCCCACCTGGTGGGAGGAAATAAGTGGCAGATCAGAGCAGGAGTGCAGAGTCTGCTCAGATCTGAGTTGCAGTCCGGGTTGGCAGTTGTTGGGGGAGGAGGAACACCAGTGTGGCAGAGCTTGCTGTATAGAAATAGCTCTGAAACCAATGGTGCAGCCCCTCAACCTTGGGACAAAGTACTCTATACTCTACAAGCAGTCATACCCCAACAAAAAACTCAAGGGTTAAGCAGTTGGCTGGGAACATGGCCAGGCAGTGAAAATGGACTCCGATTCAAACTCAGATTTTGGAATCTTTCTTTGGTGACAAAGAAGACCAAAACATACAGACAGAAGAAGTCAACAAAGTCAATGGGTCTACATCAAAAGCCTCCAAGAAAAACATTAACTGGTCTCAGGCCATGGAAGAGCTCAAAAAGGATTTGGAAAAGCAAGTTTTAGAGAAGTAGAGGAAAAATTGAGAAGAGAAATGACAGTGATCTGAGAAAACCATGAAAAACAAGTCAATGACTTGCTAAAGGAGACCCAAAAAATACTAAAGAAAATAACACCTTAAAAAATAGACTAGCTCAAATGGCAAAAGAGCTCCAAAGAGCCAATGAGGAGAAGAATGCCTTGAAAGGCAGAATTAGCCAAATGGAAAAGGAAGTCCAAAAGACCACTGAAGAAAATAATACCTTAAAAATGAGATTAGAGCAAGTGGAAGCTAGTGACTTTATGAGAAATCAAGATATTATAAAACAGAATCAAAGGAATGAAAAAAATGGAAAACAATGGGAAATATCCCATTGGAAAAACCACTGACCTGGAAAATAGATCCAGGAGAGATAATTTAAAAATTATTGGACTATCTGAAAGCCATGATCAAAAAAAGAGCCTAGAAATCATCTTTCAAGAAATTATCAAGGAGAACTGCCCTGATATTCTAGAGCCACAAGGCAAAATAGAAATTGAAAGAATCCACCAATCACCTCCTGAAAAAGATCCCCAAAATAAAACTCCTATGAACATTGTTGCCAAATTTCAGAGCTCCCAGATCAAGGAGAAAATACTGCAAGCATCCAGAACGAAACAATTTGAGTATTGTGGAAACACAATCAGAATAATACAAGATCTAGCAGCTTCTACCTTAAGGGATTGAAGGGCTTGGAATATGATATTCCAGAGGTCAATGGAGATAGGATTAAAGCCAAGAATCACCTACCCAGCAAAACTGACTATCATTCTCCAAGGCAAAATATGGATTTTCAATAAAATAGAGGACTTTCAAGCTTTCTCAGTGAAAGGACCAGAGCTGAATAGAAAATTTGACTTTCAAACACAAGAATCAAGAGAAGCATGAAAAGGTAAACAAGAAAGAGAAATCATAAGGGACTTACTAAAGTTGAATTGTTTTGTTTACATTCCTACATGGAAAGATGAAGTATATAATTTATGAGACCTCAGTATTAGGGTAGGTGAAGAGAATATATATATATATATATGGACAGAGGGCACAGGGTGAGTTGAATATGAAGGGATGATATCTAAAAAAATAAGTAAGGGATGAGAGAGGAATATATTGAGAGAGAGAGAAAGGGAGAGATAGAAAGATAGAATGGGGTAAATTACCCTGCATAAAAGTGGTAATAAAAAGCAATTCTGTTGGGAGGGAAGAGGGGGCAGGTGAGGGGGAATGAGTGAATGTTGCTCTCATTGGATTTGACCTGAGGAGGGAATAACACACACATTCATTTGGGTATCTTACCCCACAGGAAAGAAGGAGGAAGGAGATCAAAAAGGGGGGACAATAGAAGGGAAGGAATATAGGGGGAGGAGGTAATCAAAAGCAAAGACTTTTGAAAAGGCACAGAGTCAAGGGACAAATTTAGATAAAGGGGGATAGGATAGGAAGGAGAAAAATATAGTTAGTCTTTCACAACATGAGTGTTGTGGAAGGGTTTTGCATAATGATACACATGTGGCCTATGTTGAATTGCTTGACTTTTTAGGGAGGGTGGCTGGGGAGGGAAGAGGGGGGAGAGAATTTGGAACTCAATGTTTTAAAAGCAGATGTTCAAAAAAAAGTTTTTGCATGCAACTAGGAAAAAGGTATACAGGCAATGGGGCATGAAAATCTATCTTGCCATACAAGAAAGTAAGGGAAAACAGGATGGGGGGGAGTGAGGTTACAGAAGGGAGGGTTGACTGGGGAATGGGGCAATCTGAATATATGCCATCTTGGAGTGGGGGGAGGGTAAAAGTGGGGAAAAAATTTGTAATTCAAACTCTTGTAAAAATGCTGAAAACTAAAAATAATAAATAAATAATGATTTTAAAAGCATACAAATAAAAAAAATTGGCCTATTGTAAAAGAGGCACCTAAATCCACTTGATAAAGATTCTCTTCAAAAGCAGAATTGGCCAAATGGAAAAAGAGGTATAAAAATTCAGTGAAGAAAAAATGTCTTAAAAAATTAAAATTTAGCAAATGGAAGCTAATGACTCTATAAGACATCAAGAAACAATAAAACAAAATCAAAAGCATGAAAAAAATAGAAGAGTGTAAAGTGTCTTATTGGAAAAACAACTGACCTGGAAAAATATGAAGGAGAGATAATTTAAGGATCATTGGGCAATTAGAAATCCATTATTATAAAAAGACCCCAGATATCATATTTCAAGAAATTATCAAGGAAAACTAGACTGATATCTTAGATTCAAAAGGCAAACTAGACATTGAGAGTACCTACTCTTAACCTCTTGAAAGAGATCTCAAAATGAAAAGTCCAAAGAATATCACAGTGAAATTCCAGAACTCTGAGGTCAAAGAGAAAATATTGCAAGGAGCCAGAAAGAAACCATCCAAATATGGAGCCACCATCAGGATCACACAAGATTTAGTGGTTTCCAAGTAACAGAAGCAGGGGATTTGGAATATCATGTTCTGGAAGGAAAAGGAGCTAGGACAAATGAGAATAACCTATCCCAAAAAACAGTATAAGCCTTCAGGAAGAAAAAAAAATTAAAAAAGGATACTTAATGAAATAGAGGCATTTCAAGCATTCCTGATAAAAAGACCAGAGCTGAATGACAATTTGACATTCAAACACAAGCCTGAAGAAGAAGCATAAAAAGTAAATATGAAAGAGTAATCATAAGGGATTCAATAAAGTTAAGTTGTTTACATTCCTAGATGGGAAGATGATACACGTAACTCAAAAGAACTTTATCATTATTAAAGCACTTAGAAGAACTATATATAGAAAGAAGATATGAATGTGAGTCATTTGTGTTGAGATTATCTCCCCTCCCCCCAATTTAAAAGTAAAGGCCTGAGAACAAAAATGCACTGAGAGAAGAGGGAAGCAAAGGGTAGAATGGGGAAAATTTTCTTACATAAAGGATGTGCTCATGGAAGAGCTTTTATAGTGGAGGAGAAAATGAGGGAGTGGCGGGCAATGCTTGAGCCTCTTTCTCATCAGAATTGGTTCAGAGAGGGTAGAAATACACACACACACACACACACACACACATACACACACACACACACTTAGGTATAAAATCTATCTTACCCAATAGGGAAATAGGAAGAGAAGTAAATAAGTAAATAAGAAAATAAGAAACATGGGGAGAGAGGGGGCAGATTAAGGGAAGTAGTGGTCAGAAATAAAGCAGACTTTAGAGGAGGAACATGATGAAATGAGATAGAAAGAGAAACAGAAGAAAGAATGAAGGAAAATACACATTTAGTAACCATAACTGTGAATGTGATGAGCTTGCCCATGAAACAGAAGCAGATATTAGAATGGATTAGAAACTAGAATCCTTCAATACATTGTTTAGAAGAGACATACTTGAAACGGAAATACACACAGAGTTAAAATAAAGGGATGGAGCAGAATCTCTTATGCTTCAGCTGAAGTAAAAAAGGCAAAGGTAACTATTATGATCTCAGACAAAGTGAAATCAAAAAGAAGATATAATTAAGAGATAATCCAAGAAACTACATTTTACTAAAAGTTACCATAGAAAATGAAGTAATATCAAAAAACTTTACATTTCCCTGATGAAGGCCTCATTTCTCTAATATTTAAAGAACTGATTCAAATTTATAGAAATAAGAACCATTCCCCAATGATAAATGGTCAAAGGGTGTGAACAGGCAGTTTTCGGAACAAAAAATAAAAGCTGTCTATATTTATATGAAAAAATGCTCTGGGGGGGGGGGGGGTGGAGCCAAGATGGCAGCTGGAAAGCAGGGACTTGCATGAGCTTCCCATCACATCCCTCCAAAAACCTATAAAAAATGGCTCTGAACAAATTCTAGAACTGCAGAACCCACAAAACAGCAGAGGGAAGCAGGGATGAGGTCTACCACGCACACAGAGTGGAGGGGAGCAGAGCTCAGTGTGGGAGGCAGCAGGACCAGCCAGACCAGGAGTCAGGCAGAACAGGCCCTAGCACCCTGAATCAGTGAGCTGTGGCAGTTACCAGATTTCTCAACCCACAAACACCAAAGACAACAGAGCAGGTTAGTGGGAAAAGCTGCAGGGGACAGAGTTCGCAGTTCGGCCAACGCCCCAGGGGAAGCGGGGGAGGTGCAGCTACAGAACTATAGCTGCAGTCACTTCTGGCCCCAGGCCCACGTAGTGGGAGGAATTAAGTGGAAGATCAGAGCAGGAGTGAAGAGCCTGCTGAAAATTTGTGTCAGTTCCGGGTTGGTGGTTCTTGAGGAAGGAGGAGTGCTGGAAGGAGGGAGAAGATAAAAAAGGGGGGATGATTGAAGAGAGGGCAGATGGGTGGAGGAGGTAATCAAAAACAAATACTTTCGAAAAGGGACAGGGTCAAGGGAGAAAATTAAATAAAAGGGGATAGTTTAGGAAGGAGCAAAACATAGCTAATCTTTCACAACATGAGTATTGTGGAAGGGTTTTACATAATGATACGCATGTGGCCTATGTTGAATTGCTTGCCTTCTTAGGGAGGGTGGGTGGGGAGGGAAGAGGGGAGAGAATTTGGAACTCAAAGTTTTAAAAACAGATGTTCAAAAACAACAACAACAACAAAAAAGTTTTTTTCATGCAACTAGGAAATAAGATACACAGGCAATGGGGCATAGAAATTTATCTTGCCCTACAAGAGAAGAAGGGAAAGGGGGATGGGAGGGGAGTGGGGTGACAGATAGGAGGGCTGACTGGGGAACGGGGCAACCAGAATATATGCCATCTTGGAGTGGGGGAAGGGTAGAAATGGGGGGAAAATTTGTAATTCAAACTTTTGTGAAAATCAATGCTGAAAACTAAATATATTAAATAAATTTTAAAAAAACAGGAAAAAAAAACAAAAAAAATGCTCTAAATCTCTATTGATTAGAGAAATGCAAATTAAAATAACTGAGGTATCACCTTGCACCTGTCAGAAATGACAAATGCTGGGGGGGATGAGGGAAAATAGGCACACTAACAAACTTTTGGTGGATTTGTGAATCAGTTCAATCATTCTGGAGAACAATTTGGAACTATGCCCAAACAGCTATAAAACTGTGCATACTTTTTGACCCAGCAATAACACTACTAGACTTTACTCCAAAGAGATAAAAAAAATGAAAAGGATCTATATGTACAAAAATATTCACAGTGATTCTTTTTATGGTGGCAAAGAATTAGAAATTAAGGTACTCATCAATTGATGAATGGCTGAAAAAGTTGTAGCATATGGCTGTGATGGAATACTATTGTGATATAAGAAATGACAAGGGGGTGGTTTCAGGAAAAAAAAAATAGGGTAATACCTATATGAATGGACACAAAATGAAGAATCAATACTGTGGTCAATACAGTGATCCAAGACAATTCCAAAGGGCTCATGATGAAAAAATGCTATCCACCTCCAAAGAGAGAAACAACAAACTCTCAGTGCAGATTGAAGTACAATTTTCTTTATTTTTTTACTTTGCTCTTTTTTTTTGACATTTGGCTAACATGGAAATGTTATGCATGATTTCACATGTATCACTGATATCTTACTTGCTTTCTCTGTGTGTGGTTGATGGGGTGTGTGAGAGAGAGAATTTGGAATTCAAAACTTAAAAAGAAAAAGTATGGTTTATTTGAACAAAAAGGAAAAAAAAATCATGGGTGAGTGGAAGTGAGAGGAAAAGGAACTTTTACTGCCACGAAAGAAAGATTAAATGATTAGGAGTGGGAGCTTAGTTCAGGGGAAAAAGCCAGGACCCTGGACTTCAGAGCAAGTACAAACAGAAATTACAATCATACATTATAAACAGATCAACAGACAGATTTCTGTCTGACCAAATCACAATAGTTACCAAAGAAGCACCAACATCTTGGTTTGTCAAAGTTAGGGGTGGGGGGCGGGGCGGCCCTTAGCAGTGGCTACCCAGAGTCTTGTCACCAACACTCTTTCAATGGGTGTACACCCAAACATCAAATGCTAACCTTCCAGTACATATACACTGTTCAGGACCCTGAGGGTGGGGGGCCTACCATTTAGGGTGTGGGGAAAATTTGTTCTTCAATCACTAGCACAAGAGTGTGTGAAAGTTCTTCAATCCCTAGTACCACATCATATACATTGTTTCCAATCAATGACTCCGAATTGTCTTAGTGCTGGGAAACACTCCAAAACAAAAAAGAGGTCCACTTTACTTGTCCCATTCAAACAAAGGCAAGACTCATTAAGGGCACTTGATAGCCTTAGCATCCCAAAAGAAAAGAACAGATTATCATTATGGAGCTTTATTAACTAGCCTAAACAATAGGCAAGGGTAAGGCTGTGTATTATTTCATTCTCTCTGTAATCTGTAGTTGTTAGGGTGCTAGATTTGAATTCAATAACTTTCTATTTTCTGTTCCAAGTTCTGTTTGTTTTCAGCTCCAGGGAAGACGATACCTCCTGAGGTTAGCCCCTGGTCCCCATCCCAGCCCTTTTGTAAGAAATGGGAGGAGGAGTTTTGTTTCCATAGAACTAAAGGTGTGCTTCCCCGCCCTCCCCCACCCCAGCTTTAGCAGAGACCAGGCCTCAAGGTCGGTCAGGTGAGAGGTCAGAGGCTTGTACGCATGTGCATACTTTTTGAGAAGGCAGTCTAGGGAATTAGAGAGGCCAAACCCACTTGAACCAGTTCAAGCTTATCTAGGGTCTGGTCTTGGTCAAGAATCCAGGCCTACAGATTTGCATAATTTGCATATGTTAAAGAGGGAAAGTAGGGGAAGTAAAAGAATATAGTTTAATCCTAAACTAAGACAAGGAAAATCTAATTAACTTCACTTTTTGCTTCTGTATCCTTATTATCCTATTTATATAAACTGTATAACCTAGGAAAACTATGTAAAAAACAAAGATTGTAAACTAACCATGACTCTAGCAGGAGTGGAGGGAATGGTTACCCCTGCTCCTGCAGCTGTATCAGTGTGAGTGTTCCTGTGAGCACTACATCCGCTCTCTCAAGAAGTGTAATAAAATGCCTTCCTCTGCCCACTCTGGTCTTGAGTTCTTTGGGTGAGAATGGGCAAATCACATGGATCTTCCTAAGGTCAAGTGAAGGGAAACAATAGGCAGTGGAAATTCACCAGGTTTACTCCTGGATCTTGTTTTGGGGTGTCGTGATCCCCAGTGTGGTGTTAAGAGGGCTACCAGTCCAGATTCCCTTGGGGAACCCTGTGGTCTGCACAGCCTTCTTAAGGGGACATCACTTGGGACTTCCAGCCCTGTCTCAGGAGCCTTGTGATCCATCCTAAGGCCATCACTTGGGTCCTCCTTAGGGAGTGACCCCTAGGAGGCCCTGTGATCCCCACAGATTAAGGGGTGGCTACCACTTGGTCTTCCTCTGGGAGTCCTGTGGTCTGTACAGCCTTCCCTAGGGATTATCACAGGGTTCTTTCTCAGGACTTTGGCCTTGCCTAGGAAGTCCAATGATCCCCAAAGCCTTGTGTTCTCACAATTTGTGGAAGTCCAGTGATCCCCAAAACCATGTTTCTCACACCTTTGAACTTCCTTTTGTATATTGTCTTCCTCTATTAGATTGCAAACTCTTTGAGGTCTTTCTTTTTTTTATTTTTATCTTCAGAACTTAACACAATGCCTGATACTTTGTAGGTGCTTTAAAACTATTTATTGTGTTATATTTTATTTAAAAATAAACCTGAGTTCAAATCTCAGCTTTGGTATTTACTAGCTGTGTAACCTCTGAGCAAGATACTACCTCTCTGAGTTTCCGTTTCCTCACTTGCAAAATGGGGATAAAATAGCATTTGTTAGGCACAAGGCATTTTATTTTAAAATTAGGCCAGATGATCTTTGAGCAAGAGAAGAAAAGACTCAGGGAGGGGAATGACAAGTGCATTCGTATGGAAAATTGCCTTATTCTGATTCCAGAGGGAAAGATGAGAACAGATTTGGGTTAACTATCAGAATGACCTTTCTGACTAATAGAACTGCCCCAAAAGGGAATGGACTGCTTCATGAAGTTAAGAACATTTTATTACTGGAAGTTTTCTGTCAGAGGCTAGATGACCAATTGGGAAGGTTGTAGAGGAGATTATGAATCAGGCAATAATCAAATCCTAGGAGCACACAATTGAAAAGTATTCCCAGCATCCTCAATACCCAACATCATGTCTTGTATGTAGTGCATAACAAGGCCATAACTGGGGTAAGGCAACTGGGGCTGGATGTAGAGGAGGTCAAGCTGGCCACACAACTTGAATGGTTCTTTCATGGCTGCTCTGGGGATCTTCTAACAAATGTAGGCTGCCGAGCAACCCTTTCCTGCAGGGTAGAGAAAAGTGAGAAACAGATTCAAAAGTTGGGTATTTCCAACTACATGTCCTATAGGCATCTCAAATTCAACATGTCCAATCAAAACAGTACTCATTTTCTTTTCCCTGAATTCCACCCCTCCTTTAAGTATTTCTACTTCAAGTAATCACCAATCTTTCAATAACCCTCTTTACAGCCTCAGCATGATTCTGGACTTCTTTTTCCCTCCACTCCACATCCAATCACTTGCCAAATCTTGGTAGCTGCTTGACTCCTGGTGAAGCACTATCCAATGAGCCATTATTTCTTTAAGGTAAGATGAATAGAGAGACTGATGGTGTAGGCAGGGCCTCCCAGTTGTGACTTTAGACTAGTCTTTAGCTTTGCTGCTCCAGAAATTTGCTTGTAGCGATTCCCCCAGAAATTAGTGAGTGAGAAATTTCTCACTTTACTGTACCCTGCAGAACTGAATTCATGTGCTGTCTCAAGCACTTGCTAGCTGTGTGACCCTGGGTAAGTCATTTAACCTGCTTGTCTTAATTCACTGGAGAAGGAAATGGTCAGTATCTTTGCAAAGAAAAGCCTGTGGATAATATGGTCCACAGGGTCAGGCAGAGTCAGATATGACTGAAAAACTGAACATTAACAACAACAGTAAGAACTAGTTTTTCAGGCTGTCTGGTGACTTTCTGAGCCTACAGTGAATTAGATCCAGGAAGATAGGTATAAAGAGATCATAAATGAGATACTGAGAAAGAATATAAGTTTTCAAAAGATCACCAGAAAGACAGTTTAGTCCCACAGGTGAGCACAGGCAGTGGTTCAGGCGTACAGTGGGAAGTATACCCCAATCAGGAGCTGGATCTCTGGGCTTCTGCCCTTATTTCTGGTGATCGTTCCTGAGCATATTCATAGGAACTGAATAGGAGGGACTTTCAGGGTATTCAATCAGTAGATGGTCTGGACTATGACCACATGGGCATTGTGATTAGAAAAGTTTGTCAACCTTGCAACCCTGTTACACTGATTATGATCACTAGAGCCTTGCATTAGTTGCCTAAATGTAGATGATTCAACCAATATTGGGAACATAGGAGCTTCGCAGTATGTAGCAGGTCAATCAGTGGTCAAATATGGAGTGACTTCTGTCAACTAGTGCCATGCTAGGCTAGCAATAAGCCAATCCTCACAGAAATGTTTTAACTGGCAGCCACTGGTAGAGGGAAGGTATAAGGATGATGAGATGGGGAGAAGAGGTCTAGAGAAGGTGATCCCGAAAGAGAAATGTACTAGAATGAACAGCAGGTCCAAAGCCAATCTTGAACTGATTCATACTTTTCCCTAGGGCAGGCCCTCCAGGAACGGCAAGTTGCCAAATATTTGGCATCAGTCCAAAAATCACTTTCTTGCCAAACCATGGAAGATTCACTTTTATGCAGCAAATTGGCTGCCAGTATCACCACTTACAATCTGTTCTGAGATTTAGGATGCATATGACCAGATGTAAATACTCCAGAGTGTTGGACAAATCAAAGTCTACTGAAGCAATACGTTCCAATTCGTGTCCCAGATATTTACATGGAAAAGAATTTCAAATGAAATAAATTTGGGCTACTTTGTAGAAACAGTGTGGTGTAGTGGATAGAGCACTGAACTTGGAGTTAGGAAGACACTAGTTCAAATCTCATCTCTGATACTTACCAGATGTCTTACTAATAGCAGGTCACTTAATCTCTCTGGGCCTCTGTTTCTCCATATGTAAAAGGAAAAAGTTGAACTTAATGGCCTCTAAGTTCCTTTTCAATTCTAAATATGTGATCCTATAACTTCTGGCATAATTTGGATTGTGATCCACTTAGAGTAATATTAAAATTAATAATGACAACTACTATATAATGTATCTGGGAATTAAGAAACAGACTCAAGGTATTTCAGAATTAGAAGGAAACTCAGAGATCCTCAAGTTCAACCCATAAATAAGTATAATCTCCCTCATGAACTTGTTTCAGATAGAAATATTAAGATTTCTTCCTGTTGGTGAATGTTTAGGATTAGAATATTAGAGAATCAAAGTATACATGAGAAACTAAAGATTCCGTGGAAATACAAGCAAACATGGTGAGTAAAACCTAGCTCTGGTTAGTGTCCTTAAGCTAGACATTTGTGTAGCAAAGTAAAGATGGCTGTATTGGTCTGACTAGCTAAAATATTATCTGAGGTCCAACCTAGAATAGGAGGCAGGTAGCTAGAAATTAATGGCACAATCCAGCCATTGAATTCCATTAGAGAGAGTTGTGGAAAGAGTGTATTTCAGGCATAGGTGATATATGGCACAAATACATGGAAGTAGGAGGGGGTGAAAGGAAAGATTGGGGAATGGTGCCAGTTTGGCTGGCCCATCTGATTTGTGGAGTCAATTTAAAGCTCTTACATTCCATAACTCTGATGCTTGTCTATTGGTGATTTAGTGAAAATAATGCTCTCCCCTCCTTAGCTGCTCTCTATTCAGATTCTATCATGTTCTCTTTCTAGCTAAGTGTAGAAGTTGGAACCACTCTCCTCTCTAATATTACTAGAGTTGAGTCTCTTTACCATCCTCACAGTTCTGAGTCAGGGCTGATCCAGCACATTGGATCCCCACCCATCCAAAATTCTTGTGTCCACTGTACCAATCTGGCACTTTATCTTACTCCCTTCTCCTGATAAGCACAATGATCTTAGCTTTAGGCAGCAGTTTCATTTGCCCTTGTAACAACAATGTTGTGAGGGTGAAAGACCAATAACACCAGCACACAGGAGGACTGCTAGCACAGGTTCTTTGATCTGCTTTTCTAAGAAAGGCAACTTTAAGGGGTTTACAATCTTATTTTAATTAAACATACATACATCATTAACTTAGTTCAGGGGGAAAAGCCAGCACCCTGAACTTCAGAGAGAATACAAACAGAAATTACAAGCATAGATCATATAAACAGAGCAAATAAAGAGGAATCAGTAGACAGGCTTCTAGCTATTGGTCCAAGATATACACAAACAGTTATCAGAGAGAGAAGCACTAACATCTGGGTTTTCAAAGCTGGGAACAGGAGGGAGGGGGGAGGTTGCTTCAATGGCTTACCCAGAGTCTCATCACCAACACTCTTTCAATGAGTGTGCCCCCAAAGGCAAAACACCAACCTCAGAGTTTCTATACCCAGGTCAGGGCCCTGAGAGCTCAGAGACTACTTAGCAAAAGAGGTGTGGGGCCTGGGGCCTCATACCTAGTTAGTGAAAGGGTGTGGGCTGGCCTCTAATCAGGTCTCCCTTTGTTGGCCCCACCTGAAGCCTACTCAATGGACCAGAAAGATCTTTCGTGTACAGATTGGCCTTATAGCACTGTTAAAATATAAATACTATCCAGAAAGAGAAGAATGGTCATCTTCTTTAGCTGTCTGCTATATGCACATTAAAAAAGATTAATTCACTAGGGAAGTTATTTGTCATCTTGGAAGTCACAGAAAACCTATCCTAATTAGATGTGCTATGTTTTTACACATGTTATATATAAGTTTTTACAAAATTGATAGGAACATGACAGTAATTAGCACTGGGGGAGAAGGAAAGGGGTGACAAGAAGAAAGGAAAGAACAAGTCAGTGTGGCTTATGCAAATGGGGTGATCACCTAGGTGCTAGTTCTGAAAGATGGAAAGTTGGAGCACATGGAACACAAAATGGAGAGGAAAACAATGTCAGATTTTGCAATTTTGTCTTAAAATAATTCTTAGGCTCGTAGATTTGGAATTAGAAGTGACCTTAGGGATCACCTAATACAATCTATTTATTTTACAGATGAGGAAGCCATGTCCCAGGGAGCTTAAGAAAACTTGTCTAAAGTTACATGGGTCATAAGTGGCAGAGCTGGGGTTTGAACCCAGGTCCTATTGATTCTACATCAAGTATCCCTTACGTTTTACTACTACTGGTAGTACCTGCCTTAGTAGATGTAGAGGGGGTTCTCATTCAAGTTCAGTTTTGATTAGATGGCCTCAGAGGTACTAATTCTCAAATTCAGTGAGCCTACAAAACTTAAAAATGTCCAGCTGCTTATCAGTGTTGCCTTCTCCATGTACCTAAACTCATGCCTCACAGCTATACTTCCTCATTGAAAAGCTGTTAAATACCCAAGGAAAAAAACACAAGAAAAAATTTGAGAAACGGTTTTGTCTACTATGCCTTGGGGAAACATTTTATATTTCAGTCCTCTTTGAATACTAATCTTTTGGAAGGTTTGAAGGGGAATGATGTTAATAGCTAAATTTGCCTAATTAGAGATACAGATCATGGAATCAAATGAAAGTGGGGAGTAAGAGGGAGACAGTGAATCTAGAGTCTGAAGTCCTGATTCTGAATCCTTACCCCCTAATTATTATCTCTGTGACCATTCTTTGAGTCATTTAATCCCTCTGAGACATAGTTACTTCATCTGTAAAATAAGGTGTTAGATAATCTTTCAGATTCCTTTAAATCTTTGATCCAATTATCCTAAGAATTCAAAGACTGGAAAAAGAACAGTCCCCAGGAGGCAAGAAGGGGCCAAGACTCCTGGAAGCATGGGGAATGGCTTAGGGGCCCATGGAAGCATACAGAGTAGATTCTTCCTTATGCCCACACTTCTATCATGGAAGTATAGATTTAGAACTTTTTGGGGGGGGAGGGGGAAGAGAAATGTGGATTTCTTTTTTTGGAGGGAGGGGATTTTTCGATTTTCCATTCTCATCACATTAAATTGTGAGTTCCTCGAGGGTATGGACTGTCTTTTTACTTTCTTTGTATGCAATATGCTTAGCACAGTTCCTAGCACATGGTGTCACACTGAAATTTGAAGCCCACCATTAATCCCCTATATATTTTTGTCTTTGTCTCTGTCCTACACCCTGAAATGGTTTGAAACAGCTTAAGGCATAGTTCTGGGTAGATTGCCCAAGGCTAGTCCCCTCTCCTGAATCAGCATTCTGTATATTCTCTCTACATCAGCATTATGTGCAAGGATCAGTTTCAGGGTAGGGTACAAGTTCATCTTAGAGAGAGACCACCCTGTTACCAAATAGGGTCCCCACACCCTGGGTTATGGTGCAACTGTTCTGCTGACCAAGCTAAGTCCCTCCACCCAGAACATAGCTGATCAAGTAGGGGGTACAGAGATCCCCCACACCTCACCCAGAACATGACCCGGCCTGTTCTGGGAAATTCCACCCTGTACCCTCCACCTTGTTCTAGGAAGCTGACCACCCTGGGAAGGACCCCTTTGTCACAGGATGGTTGCATCCCTGTACCCTTGCACCATATTCCCAAATTAGCCCTGAGCTATGGATCTAACCAATAGCTGATCTTTGCTTCTGTACATCATTGCTTCTGCTTGCGACCCTCCCTCATTGTGTAATTGTGGTTTTTGCCTTTATAAGCCTTGTAGTCCCTCAGTTCGGGACTGCCTGATTTGAGTGTGTACTCCAGGTAGTCGCACATTCGAGCAATAAATCCACAGTTAAATTTACCTTGAACCCATGTCTTGTCTCGCTGTTATTTTCTACACAACAATGGTAGGTACTTAATAAATACTTATTAACTAACTGTTACACAAATGGATGTTTCCTTTTCTATTTGATAGGACATGATAAAAATTAAGCCATTTCTTCTTGTGAACTAAATGTTTCATAGACTTCAAATTTCCAACATAGAACAATAAAACTAGAAAACGTCAAAATAGGAGTGACTACAGTAAGCCACCTACAAGTTGCTTGAGTAATCCTAATGAAACTATCAATCCGGAGGAACATGGGAGTGACTATTTTGATCTTAAAAATCATCATTATACAGGGCTTTTAGCCAGGAGTCCATAAACTTTAATTTTTATTTTCTAACTCTATTTTAATATGATCTGTTTCTTTTGTTATCCTCTATATTTTATTTTACACATTAAAACAATAACAACAACATTGTTCTAAGAATGGATCATAGGATTCACCAGATGACCAAAAGTTTCTGTGGCACAAAAAAGGTTAAGAATATTCCCTGAAGAATATTCGCAGACCTTAAAGTCCATTGTGTCCAATCCCTTCCTTTCACATGTATGGGACAGAATTTTCAAATAATAGGAGAGACATCTTTAGGAGAAGCAAAGTAAATTTATTTTACAAACCTTGCAAGATTTTACAAACCTCTGTAATAGAGGAGGCGAGGTAAAAGGGAACCTTAATGAAAAGATTCCCACCCACCTCTATCCCTTCTCACCATTGGCTGGCAGGCGGGCTTACAGTCTAGGTGTGAAAATTAGACAGAGAACCAAGGTTGATCCGGTCCATTCAGGTTTTCCCTATTGGAACTCAACTGCTGGGGTGGCATCTGAAAGTCTAGGAGAAGAAATGGTGGGGGAGAGACCTTCCTGGAGCAGAGAACAAAAAGCTCACAGGTAGTCCATTATCTTCTAACATCTGAGAGAGGGGGAAGGGCATGCCCACAGCTCCAGGCCCTGACCTTCCAGAATCACAAAGCCAAATCTCAAACCTCTCCCACTCCCCCAGACATACCCTATTTCAGAAACATGAGAAGAGTGCAACCCCTATATTTAACCCTGTGAAGTCTTCATAATTATCTGTCCCATTCACACATTCTTCAGTGAAATTTACATACAAGTGACAGGTTAAAATGGACATCCAGGGCTACTTTGAAGGAGTGGAAAACTTATAAATCAGTCATACACAGTATGAAGGATGTGTGAGGAATGGAGGGCCAAGATGGAGTGTCTGATCTGCTTTGCCATGGTGGTTGTAGGGGAATTTAAAGGCTGGTTATTTCTATATGAAAGTAAAATTTAGCATTTTGTTGTGGGGTTGGTTTGTTTTTTGTTTTTCTTTTATGTAATAGCTGACAGAACACCATTCTCCCCACTCAGGATACTCCCTGAGCTTCCAGGTAGCTCCAATTTAAATATTGATTTTTCGGTGTATACTGGGGGCTCTGACCAAAAGGGATCTAAAGAGAATGAGTCCATTGTTCTATACACTCTAATGAAGGGCTATTTAACCTTTTGTTTGTTTGTTTTGTTGTGAGTCCTTTTGACATTTTGGTGAAACCTGTGGATACTTTTCCAGAATAATATTTTAAAAGCATAAAATAAAATACAAAGGATTGTAAAGGAAACCGATGACACTGAAATATAATCAAGTCAGCAAGTAATTATTTTGTGCCAGACATTGTGTGAAGTGCTAGGGATACAAATACAAGCAAAAACAAAGATAGTCCCTGTTTTCAAGAAAATTACTTCCTAATTGTCTTCCCAATGGAGACAAAGCATAAAAGGGACCTGTAAAGAGGAGGGGAGAGGTATGGGATATGGCTCAGGAAGGCATCAACAGAGATGGGTGTGTTGCTGAAGTTCTGATTATAGAAGTATTGCTGGTCCGGGCCTTCCCTCAAAATGGCAAGGAAGAACTCAGGAATGGGAGAAAAGGTGTGCTAGGGAACAGGAAAAAAGACATGCAAAGCCAGGTGGCAAAAACAAGTACATTGCCCTTGGGTTAAGAATCCCTGCTCTGATGGAAAGCTCTAGGGAACTTTCCTTATAGGATATAATCCATGTTCATTAATGAATAGGAATCAGAGACATAACTTGGGTAGGGTGACTAGGCCCTTTGGCAACAAACTTAATCCTGAAAGCATGTGTAGTCATTTTGCAGCATAGAAACAACAGTAAAGGACCTAATTGCCAAAAATAATTAGTTTACATAGGAAGTTATGTGTTGAGAGATTAAGAGGAACTCATCCTCTATGACACCCCTCCTCCCTTCTCCTAACTAGAGATTTATTTTCTCCTAAGTTTGTCTTAAATTTGCGACATTTGCCGTGGATACTAAAATGAATAATACCTATATGAGTTACATTTTCTCTCTCAAATACTTACTTTATGGTGACTTTATTGTCTAGTAAGAAACAACAGCGAAGATATGACAGAATAAGCTCTGATTCAAACCCAAGGAATTTAGGATAATAGCAAAGGTAATATAGAAGATGATTGTTGAAGGAAATTGCTTTTTGTATAAATGTTCTTTCTTTCTACTCTTTGCCAGGCTGACAGTTCTCTTTTAAAGTCAGAAAAGCCAGATCCATTTTAGGGCTTGTCACTTCATCTCTCACTCATGTTGCTTCTCATGGTTACAACACTAGCCCACATTGCCTAAGCTTGAATGCTATCCTCCAACTAGAGGAATATGAACGAGAAGAGGCATTATCATGTGAGGAAAAAATAAATTGTCTGTACTCTGATAAATGACATTCACTCTGATTTTCATGTTACTGGTGGAATTCAGTCAGACCCTTAAGATTCATTCCCTGCACTGAAATGTTTCCTTTTATGACACATCAAAATAAGGGAATGAAAGAGATGAGGATCCTCCAACACAGAGGAGGTTGTTTAAATAGAGGTATGGGGAGCCATTTCTTACCCTGCTGATTATTAACACCACATGCAGAAAGCTTTTGGTTCAATAGATTATCTACAGTGATAATTTGCCTTGAAGACAGACTTCAATCTGTGAATCTACCATGGAAGAATAATTATTGAAGCAAGTGACTATGGATAAATACATATTGTACTTGGCTTGTTCTTTTCCCCCTTCTATTTTTTATCAATGTGGATGTAATGGGGACTGACCAATGGAAGTGACACCCTCAGAACATATTGGAACTGTTTTGCCTACTGCCAAACCATATGGTGAGGTTTGATGGTCTGGTTTCTGGACATATGTGATGAGATTTATTGAAGGGTTCTATTCTCCACTTCAGGACATGCCCAGGTATAACTGTCTTCCAAATATGGAAATCATGTGGGAAAGAAACAGACTTTTGATTTCCTGCTGAACCATAACCGGGAGTATATATGAAAGATTCTTGAAGAGGCAGCTCAGTGCTTCTTCCTTCACTGGTGCCTCAGAAAAGTACAGGCTGCCCTGGGACCTCAAGCCTTCTCTCACTTGGAGTGCATAAAGCCACTTGAACATGGCCCTATGATTACTGTGTGAAGTATAAAAAGTTCAAGAGGTAATTTTTGAGTAATTAATAATTTTATTAATAATTCTAGCATATTAATAAAAAGGGTCTGTGACACTCTGGAATGATGAAGACCCCTCATGGAACCTACTCAATGCTTATATGCCCTCGGAAGAGTGGATGTTCCTAAGGGTATCAATTACTCTGATTGGCTAACACTGTAATGAGAGAGAATGAATATTATAATGAGAGGTAGACATATTCTAACTTTGATGATGTCATTTACTTCCAAACAACTCCCAGCCTTGGAGAATCTAATCAAAGAATTTATCCCCACCCAAACCTGAGTAGAAGACAATGGGCTTCCCCACATAGGTAGAGTCTGAAGAAGATTGAGGAGCAAGTTAATCCAATCTCATTATCAGCAATATCTTTTAGATGCTGGTTTGGCCTAGTAGAGAATAAGCTTTCAAAAAGGGAACAATCCTATGTCTCCCCAATATTAACAATTAGTTATTTAATAACCATTTTTCTCAACTGATAGAGGTGGCATCAGCACCAGTGGCCTGACTTCTACCTATTTTGACTTGAAGCCACAAGGCCTGCTTGTTGCTTCTTTTCCTGTTGTGTCTACTATTCCTGCCTTAGGGGAAGGAGTATTGGAGATGGAATGGATTAGACTATGACCTTGTGAGCTTAAAAAAGTTGAGAGAGTGGGCCACCAGAGGGACAGTGATGGGAGTCCTTGTCAGAGTTTGCAGATAGCTCAGCCTCCTCTATTATTACAGCCCCAAGGAGCAACTAAAACCTGACCCAGTAAGCAGATTTACCCTTAAGACAAGATCCTGGATTCTACTAGAGGGAGATATTAATATTTCTGCTAATTCAAATTCAGAAATGAATTTGGTGTGACAAATGCACCTGCTTTAAATCTGAGCTTACATTTCCTGGGGACTGTAGTGGTATAGGAACAGTGGGTATGGGAAAGGGAAGAGAGGAGGGGAGAACGTTCATACTTCTGTCCTTGTTAATATTTTCTCAGTACACATTCTGTTGTAAGAGCCAATTAATGTTCATCAGTTAAATGAAACTGGGGCATTAATCACTGGTAACTGATATCAAGGAGAACACACTGGAATGGGTACTAGAGATCATAGCTTAAGAAAGACTCTCCAACCCTTGGAGGGGATGTATCCTTAGGACTCAGAGTGAGTAGCTACAGCCTAGTAGTCTTGCTCTAGGAACCTGATTTTCCAGACAGAACTGGATTTTGTATAAGTTCATAAAATAATGATAGAACATTAGGGCTTACAAAGCAATTTCCTTACAACCAAACTAAAAAGGAGGTTATTTGGGTATTCTTGCTTATGTTTAAAAACAAAGAAACTGAGCTTAATAGGGGCTCTTACTTGCCTAAGGTCATCCAGCTAGTAAGAGTCAGACCCATTAAGTGAGTCTCAAATTCAAATTCATTTCAAGCCTAGTGATTTTTGCATTAGTAATTGTTGTAGTCTAGGGTTGCTGGGAACCCTGAAATTGAAGGGCAGGAGATGTGGGAGTTTGGAGGGCTGGGTTTTCCAGGGCCCACACCCCATCATAATCATCTTTCAATGCTAAGTGAGGTGGCTTTTTCATTTCTAAAGCCCTTCATGTATGGATTCTTCTCTCTTCTTTTCTTTCCCCTTACTTCCTTTTCTTTTTCTCTGCCTCACATCTTTTCCCATTCCAGTCCATTCTCAAACTCAGTTGACAAAATGATTTTCCTAAAACCTATAATTGATTATGTCACTCCCCTTATCCCATTGGCTCCCTATTACCTTTAAGATCAAATATAAAATCCACTTGTTAGCTTTTAAAGCCTTTCTTAACCTATCCCTTTCCTACATCTCCAGTCTTCTCACAATTTATTCCCCTATCACCCAGTGATCTTGACCTTTTCAGTATTCCTGACACATCTCATTTCACATCCCCCTTTAATGAATTTTCACTATCTTTCTCCCTTACCAAGCTTCTAGGTTTCCTGGTTTTCTTGCTTTTCTTGCTTCTACTCTGTCCCTACCATCTGAGATTACTTTCCATTTGCACAATTTATGTATATACATATATACATACATGTCTATACATATTTATTTGCATCTTATCTCCCCCATTAGAATGTGAAGTATTTGAGAACAGGTAACATGATTTTGCTTTCCTTTGTATCATCAGCCCTGAGCATAGTGCTCGTCATAAAACAAATTCTTAATAAGTGTTTGCTAGTTGACTGATTGACTTTTCTTCTGTTTCCCTTCCCTTTTCTTCCTTTGCCTCTCACCTGGGATAAGGCAACTTGGCTTTTTATGGACCCCTAAAGAATATATGATGGAAGTATGTTAGTTTATGTTTGCCTTAAAGAAAAAATGTAGATCAGACAATATAACTGTCTTCAAGAATTTGAACAATCGTGAAGGGGGAAGAGGGATTTGTCTTACTTTGGCATCAAAGGATAAAACTATGAGCGATGGGAGAAAATTTCAGAAAGACAAACTTCAGCTTAACATAGGGCAACATTTCCTAATAGAAGCAGTCAAAAGTGGAATGTACTGCCTTTTGAAAAAATACATTTACCCCTTTATTGGGATTATTTAAGTGGAAGCCATAAGACTTATTGTCAGGGATATTATATATTAGATCTTGATATCCTATATATCTATATAGATCTGTCTATATGTATATAAGTATATGTTATAGATTATATATATATATCTAATATATCTCTCTATATAGATCTATCTTTATAGATATAGATATATATTATAGATTATACATCTATATCCAATATGTCTCTATCTAGATCTATATAGATATAGATATATATTATAGATTAGATATCTATATCCGATATATCTACATCAGGTATGGTTTGGGCTTCGTTACTTTTTAAATTTCTTCCATCATTGGGTTTCGTCTTTGCAAGGAATCTCACTGATAGATTTCTGGCCATCCTCTTTTCTCTCAATTTGCAAATATACAACTGAAGAAGTTGATTATTTCAGTCCACTTAGTACACATTGTGAAAAGCAGCTCTTCATTGAATATGAGGAGGAAATGTGATCTTTAACTTGAATTAAACCAAATAATGTTCTTTAATATTTAACAAGAATGTGCATGGGCAGAGTTTTCTTCATTAATTTTTCCCCAGTTAGTGAACAACTAATTAGAAAGAAGTTATTTGATTCTTTACACCGAAGCCCTGGAAAATGTAAGGAGACTATTTTCTAATCAAATTGCAGTTGTAGAAATTGGTAACGCCCGCTGCCTTCCATCTCTCTGAATTATTTTGCATTAATTCAAATTTATTGAATTAATTTTAAGACAAAAAAGTATGTGGAAAAACACAGGAATCTTAAGTGCTAGTGGGAAGTATGGCAAAGATCACCAGCTTTTTTTCCCCCAATGTTTTGTCAACTCCAGCCTTATGGTTTGCATGGACCACTAGGCCTTTATGATGGTACTAATTATGGGAAGGGTAAAGAAGAGTATCCTCATCATGTCTTTTACCCAACTTCTTTGTAGTTTTACTGGAGTCAATAAAGATTATTTGCCTAGAAAAATCTATTAATCAAAAATAATTTATTAACTACCAGGCACTGTGCTAAATGCTGAGAATATAAATAGAAAAGTAATACAGTGCCTGCCCTCAAGAAGTTTACATTCTAATAGGGGGAGAAACCAGATATAGCTGGAAGAGAGATTAAGCTGAAAAGGCACTGTGGTCCTTCTTAAGGTACAGTGGCAAAGCAGATAGATGGCAAGTTACCTTCTTTAATGTCTCTTCCATGGATAAAAACATATCCTTAGTTTTATCACAAGTTTGGTTAAAAACAACATTTATGTCTTGCCTCCTCATTTTAATCTATCTGAGGGCAGTGGCTATACTTTTCTTTTTTACTTCTTTGAATCTCCCATTATGGCGCAGCTAGGTGGCGTTGTGGACAGAGTGGAGGGCCTGGAAATAAGGAAGGCTCATCTTGAGTTCAAATCTGGCCTCAAATACTGACTAGCTATTTGATGCTGTGCAAGTTAGTTAACCCTGTTTGCCTCAGTTTCCTCATCTATAAAATTAACTGGAGAAGGAAATGGCAAATCATTCTAGCATCTTTGCCAAGAAAACCCATATGAGGTCATGACTGAAATGACTGAAAAAAAAAACCTCCCCTTATATGTAATGCCAGAGACAAATGGGGCTTTGAATTAAATGGGGGCCATTTCACTCTTTATTATTTCATACAAGTCTTTCCCTGTTTTTCCAAGATCATTGAGCTCTGCATTTCTTATAGCACAGTAGTATTCCTTCACAATCATATATCACAACTTGTTCCGCCATTTCTCAATTGATAGGCATCCCCGCAATTTTCAGTTTGAAAGAACTGATAAATAGAAGTATGCATAGAATAATTTTACATATTTACCTACCATATTTATATATTTACCTATTTGTGTCCAATGGTAGCCTTCTCTGGGATGGTGGGGGAGGGAAGAAAAAAAAGAAAAAATTTGCATAATAACCTTATCGTATATTTAAAAGGAATACTAACTTGTACGTAATAGATTTGCAATTTCATGTGCAATCATCTTTGTTATTATACTGTGCTAAGGAAATGCTTGTTTTATTCCATAAATTAAAAAGAAAATAAATTTTAAAAAAGAATTAAATGGGGCCCAGTGCATCAAAATTTAGAGGGCACTTATACTCCTTCCATAGAAACATCTAGTTAGCAAAGATAATTAGTTGAAATAGTAAGAAGATGGCAGGTCTCAAGCCTGATCCTACTCGAGAAGCAGCCTTAGAATCTCCCCCCCTTCCCCACGGAAATATTGTATTTGGTTCTCTCTCCAGATGTTTTTGTCTGGAGATTTAAGTTTTCACCTTAAGGACTCTCCCCACCTACCAACCATGTTTGGTTGTTGCTGTTGCTGTTTTTAAAATAATGAGTGTTTTTCTCACTGTTTTCTCCAAGCACCAGACTTTCTAGTTATAGCTTGCATTAGACAAAATGGAGTGCACAGTAGAAACCAGCTGAATTCTTGTTCATTGACTATTCCTACTACAAAACGTAATAAGGTGCTGTACACCTAGTAGGCATACAAAAAAAAATGAGTGAATGAATGGATAAGTAAATAAATAAACAAATGCTCCTGATTAGAATCTCAATGGAAAAAGCAAGGGCACTGACATATAAGCAAAGATTATGAAATAGTCTGAAGAAGAACTTATTTAATGAATAAGAAATTAATGTATTTTAATGGATAGGATGATGAATGTATGGATACTTTTTTGCGGATCTAGGCAGAGACCAATAACATGAATGGATGTTTGTCTCTACTCTTGATGCCATTTTGGGTAGTGTTAGATGTCGCTTCCCTTGTTACCAGTGTGTGTTTGTTCAATACATACTTATACTTCCTATGTGAGAAGAATCAAATAAAAATATAAAAGGCTATATAGTAAAGTCAGTGCATCATTGCCATAAAAAATTTATTATTATTATTATTTCAGAGCAAAGCCTAGACACTTGATAGCATTTTGTGAGATGAGATCAGGTGATAAACTCTTGGCTGTGGATGTGAAGGATAAAATGGTGGTGCTAAGAGTTTTAGAAAATTGTCCAATATCTGTATATACTTAGAAGGGTGAGAAAATAGCTTGTAGTAAGTCAAGTGTGATCCCTATTTCTCATGAGTGGTTCTTCAGTCTTCCTATGTTTGAAATTTTCCAAGTATTTATTGAAAAGGGGAGTCTCAAAATGGGAAGTCCCCAATTTTGAAATATGTGGCAGATTCACTTTAAATCTTGTATATTTGATTCTCAAATTCTGCCAAATCAAATTGTGACTTCTTTAATCTTCCATGGTAGGGAAGAATCATTTGAGGATACAAAAAGGCTAAAAAATTTTGTTTTGAAAATAAATAAACTGAAATTGAATCAAGCCTTCTTCTGTAGCCACAAATACAGCTAAGTAGATAGCAAGATCATAAATTAGGTGTATGCAGAAAATCAGTTGGAGAATTCAGGAAAATAACCTCAAATATTTGAAAAAAATCTATCTTAAAACAATTTTAGTTGGAATAAACATTTGTGTAGCTTTTCACTTTATTTTTCCCAGGTGGACCAGTGATGCGTTAATTGTTTTCATGGCATTTGCACTATTTAGTGGTTAGAATAGCTGAGGCATCCTGTGAATCTTTCATTTTTGATTTCTTGAAATTTAGCTCTGAAAAACAAGCTTTGGGGCAGCTAGCTGGTGCAGTGAGTAGAGCACAGGCCCTGGAGTCAGGAGGACCTGAGTTCAAATCCAGACTCAGGCACCTGAGACACTTACTAGCTGTGTGACCTTGGGTAAGTCACTTAACCCCAATTGCCCTGCTTTCCCCCCAGCAAAAAAATAAAAAAAATTTAAAAAAGTTTTAAAAACGTACATTGTGATTCAAATACATGACTAGGTCTTTAAACCCAAATCATTCTGGTTCTGATTGAATGACAAATAATAGATCCTAGCCCCAAGCCTCTATTCCTCATTTTATGGATTTTGGTAGTTTAGAGTGAGTGTAAATAGCAATTGTTTTCTGTTCTGGCCTAAACTCTGAGGGTCTTCCTCTCTCAGATTGATACTTTTGTGATGGTAAACTAGGCTATCTTTTGCCTCAATTCTTATCTAGCCCTTAGGTATTGAAAGGGCATTGCCTAAAACCAACTAAGACCTGGGAAAAACTTTAATTTCAAAAGTCCAAGGTTGACTACTGCATCCTGGGCCATCACCAGTTGTCTTGACTTTTGTCTTGCCACTGGACTTCAATGACTGGAAGAAAAAGTGAGGCTGATGACTTTGCATAACTCTGCCTCATTTGAATCTAATTCACTAGCAAGTCAAGACATCATTCTTGTGTTGTCATTGGTCCTCTTTGAGAACTGAGGACAAATGGCAACAGTTGTTTCCATGGCACAATCAATCATAGGATTTGGGGCTAGTGGAACCCTTAGAAATCATATAGTCTTAGAGAGCAATGGGACTGTATGTGTCACCTCATCAAGCTCCGTCCTTTGTGAGATGAAGAAATTGAATCCCAAAGTGGTAAAATGATTTGCCCAAGGTCATAGAGGGTGCAAATTCATAAAATAGGAATTCAAATCAAGATTCTCTGACTTCAGTTTTCCTTTCCTACATTTCTAGACTCATTCTCTTCCTGAACTCTGCAGTCTAATAGAACTGATCTCCTTCCTGTGCCTCACATACAACCCCTCATTCTACTATCTGGCTATCTCTCATGCCTGGAGAATGGACTCTCTGCTCTCCCTGCCTCTTAGAATCCCTTGTTTCCTCCAAAATTCAGCTCAAGCTTCATTTAATTGAAGATTTTCCTGATTCCTCTGCTGCTGGTGACTCATCCTCAAACTCGGCTTCAATTTGTTTGGTACAGATTTTATATGTATGTGCAAGTTGTCTCCTTTGCCTTGAGGGAAGTTACTATTTCATTTTATCTTTGTACTCTTGTAGTTAGTAGAGTGATTGGCATTTGTTGTGATTGAGTCATTTCTGTTGTGCCCGACTCTTCATGACCCCATTTGGAGTTTTCTTGGCAAAGATACATGTCCTTGTCCAGCTCATTTTACAGATGAGGAAACTAAGGCAAACAGGAATAAGTGACTTGACCAGGTTCACAGAGTTAGTAAATATCTGAGGTCAGATTTGGACTCAGGAAGATGAGTCTTCCTGACTCTATACCTGGCACTCTATGCACTGTGCCATTTAGCTGCCATGTGATTGGCATATTCTGTGCTTAATAAATTAAATAAAAATAAACAAATAAACAATTAATGCCTATTGATTTATTAATTGACTAAAATCCAGCATTCTAGATATACACTATGTCTATGTTCTGTATATGACTAACAGAAGTTCATTAAGAGAAGGAACTGTTTACTTTTTGTCTTTCTTTGCTCAGCAGCTAGCAAAGTGCTTGGCACAGAGTAAATGCTTCTTAAATTCTCACTGAATGATTGATCAATCAGTCCTTTCCACTATAACACATTGCCTCTACCCAATAACTTTATCCTATCAAACTGTTGCAAATTGAAGACTGGAGCAGCTAGATCATATAAGAGCATTTACTTTCTTCGGGATTAGCCAACTCCCCCCTCCCCTAAAATTCCTTTTTCATTTTGAATGGTTTTGTAATCCCATTCAGTCTATAGCCACCATGACTGTGTGTGTGTGTGTGTGTGTGTGTGTGTGTGTGTGTGTGTGTGTGGTGTGGTGTGTTGGTGTGAGTATAGATATGTCTCTCTCTCTCTCCACATACATACATATATATGAAAGTGTGTACATGTATGTTGCTGCTGCTTTTAAGTTGTGTCTGACTCTTCATGACCCCATTTGAGATTTTCTTGGCAAAGATCCTGGACTGGTTTGCCATTTACTTCTCTGGCTCATTTACATGAGACAAACAGGGTTAAATGACTTGTCCAGTGTCATTCAGCAAGTAAGTGTCTGAGGTTAGATTTGAACTCAGGAAGATGAGTCTTCCCTTCTACTTGCCTGGCACTCTGCCCACTGTGCCACCTAGCTGTCCAATACATACATATATATATATATATATATATACACACACACACACACACACACACACATATATACACACATATATATATATGTATATATATATACACACAAATGTATTTATAAAATATATATGAATTGATATGTGTGTTTTGCAACTAGTGCTTTCCTTTTGTTTAGTTTATTTTTTTTCAAAATATAAAAGACCATTTTATACAATGCTAAGTTATTGGCTAAGTGGCACAATAGATAGAACAATGGACCTGGAGTCAGGAGGACCTGAGTTCAAATCTGGCCTTAGACACTTGCTAGCTGTGTCACCCTAGGAAAGTGTATCAGTAAGCCAAGATTCATGACCTCGAGGATGACCATGAACATTCCTGTATGGTTCAGAATCACAAAGTATGAACTACTCTCTAGGTAGAAGGCAGAGGAAGTATAACATTTGTTTAGACACCAGAGGATTAAATCCCAAGACAAATAACTCCAATTCGATATAGCAGTAATTATATTCCAAAACCAGTAAGACCACCTCAATGCAGCAACAAGGAAATTACAACACAGTATTATAGCAAGTAACCAAGTCACCCCATAACCTTCCTCCCTGCTAGGGCCTCCCTGTAAACACTCACGAATTCTAACTGTCTGCTTGCCTCCATTCTCTTCCTCCCTCAGTTCTCTGGTCTCCAAAGCTCCCTGGTATCTACTCCACTCTTCACTCTGCACTTTCTGTAGCTCTTACTTCTGTAGTTCTTACTTCTCCTCCTTGTGCTGGACCCTGAATTCTCACTTCTGACTTTTGAATTTTCTGCAGATTCTGTGTTCTATGGCTGCCTTCTGCATGTGAATACATACTCTTTTTAGGGCCAGAGGGCTTCAAGCCCCTTGTGATCTAATTAGCAAAAGGGTGTCCGCCTGGGGCTTCATAGGAGCACATAAAGAATGCAGGCCCACCTACAAACAAACCTCTTTTAACTGGGCTCACCTGAGGCCTATTGAATGGGTGTGGAAAGGTGTTAAATCACATTATCTCCACAGCAAGTCACTTAATCCTGTTTGCCTCAGTTTCCTCACCTGTAAAATGAGCTGGCAAAAGAAGTGGCAAACCTCTCCAGTCTCTCTTCCAGACTCTATCCCACCAAATAGGGTCATGAAAAATAAAACAACTGAAACAGCAACAACAAAATCCTAAAAAAGGTTTATAACAGAGGTGCTTTCACACTTTAGAGAGTTTAAACGAAATTTCTAAAATCCTTTCTCCCATCTTCCCCCTCTATTGTAAGTGAGAGATAAGTTTAATCAATACTGAAGAAATAGTGACTTGCTTTACAAATGGTAAAGCCTTGAATTAATCATCAGGAGTTCTGTCATTTTATTTAAAAAGGGATTATTAGTGTGTTGCATTCACAGACCAGGGGAAAGTGTCTTGTTGGCACTTTCTGACATTTTCACAAGAGGCCTGCAAAACTATGCAATTTCATGAATTCTGATCGACACTTGAAATTTCCTCCTTTGGTATAATTTTGTGGCTTTGTTGTCCTGTCAATTTTGAATGGTACTTTATAATTGGGCACGGGGATCAAAGTGAAGATATAAAGGAAGGTGTGTTTTTTAAAAGTAGCTCTGATGCAGGTGTAGAATGCCATTCCTGCATTCAGAAGCTTTACTTATTGCACAGCAGATCCAAAAACTATCTTTTGTCCATTTCTTTGAGAGATACATCCCTATGTTTCTAAGATAGTTTATTAAAAAGGAATAATGCCATCCCAAAGTACAAAGCAAAGGACATACTGACTAAATACATGATTTGCTCTCCTATTGCATATTAATTCTAAACTAACCAATTTTTAATCAGGCAGATTATCTAAATGACTACGCTGCTTTTATAAATGCTTCATTTATTACAGGATATATGGATTTCTAATGTCTAGCAAAGTCTATCATCTTGAAAGTTGTGTTTTGCATTACTTCTTTCTTCTAAAGAGAAAGAAACCAGAATACAACCTTGAATTGGAATACAGGAAATTACCAATTATTTTTTATGACTTGTACTTAGGCATGTTAAGTTAATGTTCCTTAAAATTCTGAATCATAAGCAGAGATATATTTGATGGGCTATTGTACATCTCCTGTGGCATAATTGTTGGAGAATCCTAGAGGCCATTTCTGTTTTCCCTGCACTTGAAAATTATTTCTTTCTGTCTCTAAATCTTTGTGGTAATTTTTTGGGATTGTTTCTTTTGTTTCTGTTATTTGGATGGGGCTACCTTTAAAAGTTTACTTGCCTTGGTGAATTGTTTGTAAGAAGACCTTTTGCTGAATTCTCTCTCTGCTCATTTTCTTCTCAGTAACTCATGGTTTGCCTGTGGCTTTCAAAAGCTCTTAGCAACTTCTCCTCAAGAATGTTTTTTGTAGGCTCTGGTGACAATTTCCTATCTTTCCCTCCAGGTACTGCTCATTTCCTCTTCTTTATTACTATATTAAAATGATGAATTACTTTCATATTATCATGCTTCACTTTGGGGGGTAGCATATGCCTATTACTATTATGAAATACTATAGAAATATAAAAAATAGGAAAGAAACTCTTTACGTATTTTAAATACTTTATACCAGTGCAGGATCACAGCAGAAACTTGCTCATGTTTGATACTTTTAAAAACTGATAATGACAGATTTCTGATGTTTTCAGTGTGATGGATGCTTCTTCTCTTCCATCTTTTGTGTAAGGAATCTTAGCACTGGAAGGATTTAGAAATGACTGAATACAGGCCCATTGTTTTAGAAATAAAGAAAGTGAGGCTCAGCGATATGACAAGAAAAGGCAAATTTACATAGAGAATAGAGTGGCAGAACCAGCATTCAGGACCCAGGCCAATGACTCTTTTCATGGCATCATGCTACTAAGCCAGATTTATCAAGCTTTACTTTTGCTAGGCATGACTTTTTCCAAACTGGGGAAAATCTTTTGATCTAGTTAAACTAGTATTTTTTAAAAATTATTTTCAGAAATTGATGAAGAATCATCCATGCTAGAAAGCAGAGATTAGATCAATTAGGATGGGGTCAAAACATCAAACAAAAAAGGAAACAAAGTAGAAAAACATGTATGTATGTATATATATGTATGCACACACACACACACACACACACACACACACACACACACACATATATATATATATATACATATATATATATATATATCTGCAGAGAGAGAGAGAGAGAGAGAGAGAGAACAACTTAGTGGATTTTATCTACTTTAAATGCCATATGGGAATAATCACTTTGATGCCAAAGTAGAGAAAAGCTACTCCATCCCCAGACTTCATTAAAAGTCTGAGTCATATGATACCACCTGGAGGGTTAGTGAAGAAATAGAAATATAGCCATCAACTGGTTCTCTATGAAAAAGAGTTCAAAACATTTTAATAATCATTATCTAATAGAACCTCAAAATAACAATCAACAAGAATTTATTAGGTGCTTTCCATATGCCATTGGACAGCTGGGTGGAGCAGTGGATAGACTGCTAGACCTGGAGTCAGGAAGATCCATCTTCCTGAGTTCAAATCTGGCCTCAGACACTTACTAGCTCTGTGACCCTGGGCGTGGCATGTCACTTAACTCTGCCTCAGTTTCCTCATTTGTAAAATGAATTCTAGAAAGAAATGGCACACTGTCCAGTATCTTTGCCATGAAAACCCCAAATGGGGTCACAAAGAGTTGTAAATGACTGAAAAATAACTGACCAACAACAAATTCCAAGTGTCAGGAATGTAATAAGACTAATGAAGAGGTTAAATGGGAAAGAAGAATGTCTCAGCTATTAACTGACAAGGTCAAGGCCTCTGAGATCCTTCTTAACTCAAGATTTATGATTCTATTAGAGGAGGAAATTATATATAAAGATATGTATATATATGTGTGTGTATCTATATGTATGAATGTGTATATGTATGTATAGAAAAATGATATAAACCATACATGTTATATTAATGTATATACATATAGAAAATGTATGCAAAAATAAATACATAAATACAATTTTTTGAAGGTAGAGATAATAGCAGCTGTGTGAATGAGAAGAAGCTTCATGTAGAAAGTCATGATTGAGCTGATCTTTGAAGAATAATAAGGGTATTAAGGAGGAGTTGCTAGTTTTATTCATCAGGAATAGGAATGGGAATTTTTTGTGACCCCCCCCCCAGAAGGCTACAATATAATTTAGATATTTTTAAATATATACATACACACACAGATATATACATACACTTATACATATATACGTGCATATATAGACATATACTTTCCCAAACATAATCTACTCCTGATCTTTGTTTTTTATGTTTGTACATATCTTTTGTTTCCTATCCTTCCTGCCTGCTCTACTTTACTTCTACCCACTACATCGCCTTCCTATTATTTGCTTACCCCTCTCCTCCACCAACCACCCTGCCCTCCTATTCCTTGCCCCCTCTAAGGATCCCTCCCCATCCCCCCATTCCCATTAATCTAAACTCCCTTTACCTGTTCCCTTATTCTCCCCTCTAAAAATCCCTCCCTTGTCCTAATCACTCCCTTGTCCTCCTCCCCCTCACTAAACCCCTACCATTTTATTTCTTCTAAATTTAGGAGACTTTTATACTCTTTGAAATATATATGTATTGTTCCCTCTTCAACCCAGTCCCGAAGAAAGTAGGTTACCAGGACTACCAGCCCTCCTCCCCCATCTAAATCCTCTGTATCCTTTCTTCTTCTTGCACCTCTCTTGTACAAAACAGTTACTATTTTTAGCTATTTCTAAATGGTTTTACTTTTTAAATTCATATCATAGTCAGGTTTATCCCCCTCTTTCTTATAAGCTCAACAATTATTAATAAAAATGTTAGACATACATTTTATATTTTATGTTATTTAAAAGGTAAGCAGTCTGTTCTTGTAAATCCCTTATAGTCAGACTTTGGTATGTACCTTGTGTGTCTCTTAGTTCTTGTATGTGGAATTTTCTATTAAGTTGAGGATTTTTTTAACAAAGTCTTGAAAGTCTGGGGGTTTGTCAAGTGTCCATTTTTTTTTCATTCAAGATAAGACTGAAATTTGAAAGGTATGATATTTTCGGCCAGAGCCCCAAGTCTTTTTTTTTTTTGGCAGGGCAATTGGGGTTAAGTGACTTGCCCAAGGTCACACAGCTAGTACATGTGTCAAGTGTCTGAGGCCCAATTTGAACTCAGGTCCTCCTGACCCCAGGGCCGGTTCTCTACTCACTGCGCCACCTGGCTGCCCCTGAGTCCCAAGTCTTTTGCTCTTCAATATATTTTAAATATGATGGTGCCACAATTAGAATTACACAAGACCTAGCAGCAGAGACATTAAAGAACCTCAGGTCTTGGAACACAATATATAGCAGTAAGAACTATTTTTAACTTTCATTAAAAAAAAATTGTGTTCCAAATTATATTCCTCCTTCCTTCCCTTCCTCCCTTCCTGAGACAGTAAGCAATCTGATATAGGTTATACATGAGCAGTAAAACATCTCTATTTTAGTCATTTTGTTCAAAAAGACTTAAAAGAAAGAAAGAGACAGAAGAATGGAAGGAAAAAAGGTAGTAAGGGAGAAATAGAAAAAGAAAAGAAAAGAAAGAAAGAGAAAAATAATATGCTTTACTCTGTGTTCAGACAATATCAGTTCTTTCTCTGGAGGTGGCTAGCATTTTTCATCATGAGTCCTTTAGGACTGTCTCGGATCATTGTATTGCTGAGAAGAGTTAAGTCATTCACAATTCTTGGTAGTATAGTGTTGCTGTTACTGTGTACAAAGTTCTCCTGGTTCTGCTCATTTCACTTTGTATCACTTCATGAAAATCTTTCCAGGTTTTTCTGAAATCACCCTGCTTGTCATTTCTTATAGCACAATAATATTCCATTACCAATCCTATATCAAAGCTTGCTCCACATTTCCAAATTGATGGGCATTCCCCCCAATTTCCAACTCTTGGCCACCATGAAAAGAGCTGCTATAAATATTTTTGTAAAAACAGTCCCCACCCTCCACTGCTTTTTAAAAATTTCTTTGAAAGCCACATGTATTTTGTCTGCCTTCTGAATTCCTCTCCTCCTTTCAGCAGTATATATGTCCTTGCCCCAAGATAGATCTGATTTAGAGTCAGAAAGCCCTTGTTACTATTGCTCCCCTTCTGGGGAGCCTGTGCCCTTGAAATCCATTTTAGAGGGGGTTGGGCAAAGAAAGCTCAATTAACTCTCAAGATCTTGCATGGATTGGCTTCAAATGTAACCAAACAAGAATAAAACCAAGTGAAGACTGCAAAGTATTAATTTTCCCCTCTTTTGTCCCAAATTTCTGCCCTTATTATGTAAGTATGACCAGCAACAAATCTCCTAGGCTTTAAGCTACCTTAAGCCATTAAATATTAAATATAGCCCTAAAACAAAGGATTATATCATGTATGTCACCAATCAAATATTTTCTTGTGTTCTGAAGTTGCTTTTACTCTGAAACATAGGTGGAGAGGAGGCAGGGTCAGTGGAAGTATGAGAGAGATAGGACAATCATCACCACCATCTTCATCATCATACCTACCATAGCCACTCTCCTCATTATTGATTCCATACTAAGTAAAGGTCACTATGGCCTTACTCCAACACTGGAGTCTTCCTTCTCAGGAAAAGCATTGGATATACATTGCCCAAGGGTATACACACTAATGTCTAGGAACTGTATACCTTGTTTGATCCTAAGTTTATTTCTGTATTTCAATTCAGTTGAAAAAGCATTTATTAAACACCTACTATGTACCAGGCACCAAGGATACTAAGACAGAAATCAAGTAGTCCCTTCTCTCAGGGAACTTACATCTTAGGAGGGCTGGGGAAATGGGGAGGGGACATTCACATAGTTAGATAAATATAAAATATATACAAGGTGAATACAAATCCATTCTGGAAGGGATTTGGGAAAGCTCTAACAATTTTGAGATCATATAGGAAAAGGCACTTGAATTCATCTTGTAAAGGAGCCTAGGACTACAAGAGACAGAGACGATGAGGAACATAGTGAACAGGTATTATTACTTTTCTATAATAATACAAAGTCATTTTGTATAACAATAATATCAAACATTTATATAGCACTTCAAAGTTTGCAAAGTGGTTTATTAATATTATCTCATTTAATCCTCATAGTAACTTTTGGAGGTAGATGCTATTATTATCAGACAAAGGTTAAGTCACTTGGCCCAGGTTGCACAGCTATTTAGTGTCTGAGGCTAGAATTGAACCTGGAGTCTTCCTGACTCCAGGTTCCAGTGTTATATCCACTCTACCACCTAGCTTCCTATGTAAAGGCATGGTGATAGAAAATGGAATGTCATGGATTAGAACTGCAAGTAGGCCATATGGCCTGGGAGACCATCATTAAAATTAAATAAAGCAGCCAGAAGTTATACAAGTTCACTTCTACTCATTTTTCTATTCTCTGTATTATTCTAACTTTAAATTTTGGTAAGTAGATTTCTTTTTAAATGAATGTACATTGATCAAAGTTATGATATTCCAACATTTAGGGGTTTGGTTTCCCTCAAATATATCCCATAGGGATACATATGAGTTAGATATGAATCTGAATTCTTCTCATGAGGATATGAAATGGTAAACAGAAAGAATAAAAGCAAATGGATAGGAAAATGGAGCAGGAGCGGGGAAAGGTAAGTGCATATTTGAATCAAAATATAAGAGACTGAATAATATGGGAAGTTATGAGACAACCCAGAAGTCCTTAGATTGAATTTGAGCTACACAAATCTTAACATTTATGGGGTTTTTAATCCACAAAAATAAACCCACTAAAATTTAGGAAGAACAAAGAATGAAGTTCACCAATTATATCTGAAGCCAGTATAACTTCATGCTGATAAAAGAGGACATTCCAGGGAAACAAGAATGGTGAAAGTCTTTGGACAGATTGAAAACCCTCAAATTCTGGTCCATCTCCTTAGAAAAGCAGATCTGTTCAAGAAGGAGGAATGTCTGTGTGCTGAGTTAACAAGCTCTCCAGCTCAATGCACCAGGTTTATCATCAGTATTCAAAATCTAGTTAAGTCCATAGAAACTACAGTTGCTAGGAAACTGGCTTTTTTCCCCTCCCCCTTTGGCTATTGCTTTGTGTATTTCACTCCTTATCACCCTATTAATTAGTTAGGACCAATACATTGTAAAATTCCTTGTTTGTTTTTCTTCATCTTTAAGAGCCAAAGTCCCTTCTTCCTAAGGCCTTTGAGCAGAACCGCATTTCCCACCCTGAATTGTCCACTCCTTGTTCAAATGCATAGTTTGTGTGAAGTATCTCATTATACTCTTGGTGATATTCTGAAGTTGTTTTCTCCATACAGTTCTTGATTTGTTTCCATTGACATCACAGTTTTCCAAGGTTACCACTCTCTTAGGTACAGTTCTTTCAGTGGTTTTAATCCACAAAGTAGCCTTATTTCAAAGGAATTCTGTGCTTTAGTCACCAGGACACATCAAGGGTTTACTTTCTCTCTCGAAAACTACAGACAGAGCCTTATGGAAAGAAAATAATTCATAAAAAGACTTACGATTTTCTTCTAATGTCAAATCAACAATGTTTTAAAAATCAAATTGCCCGGTATGGTGGCAAGCAGGGTGGGACTTTTCACTGTTTTTTCTTTTGGAGTGCTTCTCGGCACTGGGGTGATCTAGTGCCTTTAATTGAGTCTTGCCTTTGTTTCAATCAAGAGTCTTTGATTGAATCAAGAGTCTTTGATGACCTCCTTAAGTCATGGGAAGGCCTAGGTCACATGAGTTTGAGTCACATGGTTGTGACACCCTCTGTGGGCTGACCCTGAAGAAGTGTATATATACTCTGAGGTTAGCATTTTGCTTTGGGGGTCACTCACTGGAAGAGTGTTCATGTGATGAGGCTAGACAAGACTCTGGGTAGCCCTTCAGGAGACCCCCGGCTTTGAAAACCCACCATGTTGGTGCTTCTCTTTCTGGTAACTATGCATATATGTAATGGTAAGACAGCTAGAAGCTCTGTCTACTGATTTGTGTTATTTTCTCTGCTTGTAATTCCTGCTTGTAATTTCTGTTTGTGTTTTCTCTAAAGTTCAGGGTGCTGACTTTTTCCCCTGAACCAAGTGAATGATATATGCACGTTTAATTAAAGTGAGACTGTAAACCCCTTAAAGTTGCTTTCCTTAGAAAAGCAGATCAAAGAGCCTGTGCTAGCAGCCCTCCTGTATGCTGGTGTTGTTGGTCTTGTTGTGGGTCTTACACCTTGACAGCAGCTGCTAGTAACATTGCTGTTATACTAGGTTATATGTATTTTGTTGTAGTCTATGGCTTGAAATAACAATTATTTTATTTTTTGATCTAGATGTATGATTTCACTAGTGTAGAGAACTCTCATTGAAAGAACTCCTTCCACTAGTGCAAACAAATAATTGAGGCCTGGGGCAATGAGATTTTAAGTGACTTGCCCAGGGTCACACAGTCAATATGGATCAGAGGCAGGACTTCAGGATTTGAAGCCAGATCTTTCTGACCCTGGTTGGTTCTTTACCTATTACACCATACTGCATTTTACATCTTACAAAGTACTTTCCTTGTAATAACCCCATGAAATGGATAGTACAAGTATTATTATTTTCATTTTTTTCATGAAGAAACTGCAGCTCCCTAGAGCCTATACAAATACTAAATGACTTTCCTTTGGTCACATAGTGAAAAAGTAGTGGTGCTACAATTCAAAAACCCAATTCTTATGAGTCTTGGGCTAGAACCCTTATCACTGCTCCTAGAACAACTGCCTCTCATCGGTTGAAATGATTTCTTTGCCTCTACTTTGCTTCTTCTTACTATTTTATGGAAAGAATTGTTTTTTTTCCACAAATTAAAGATAAAATTTAAAAAGGGAAAAAGTTATCTGAAGAGATACAGTTTGGCAATAAAGAAAAGAATAGTATTGGCTCATATGTTTAGCAATAGACTAAAGATTTTGTGGAGGCAACATGATCTTTGAAAACTGTTAATTTTAATGTTTGCAAAGCATTTTCATTTGATCCTTACAGCAGTGTTGAGAGGTAGGTAAACCCCATTTTACAAATGAGAAAACTGAGACTGGCAGAAGTTAAGTGACTTGCTCAGGGTCACCAAGCTAGAAAGTATCTGAGGCAAGATTCAAACTCAGGTCTCCCTGTTTCCAAGTCCAGCACTCTGTGCCACCATTTAGATTCAATAAGCTATAAAAGTCAGACAAAGTTGCAAGAGTCTAACAAAACAACTTTTCCAAGTTATACATTCTGGACTATCAAGCACATTAAAGAACCAATTATCTGCATGTATCCAAGCCATAAAAGAAAAGGGACTTGGAGCTCAGGTGTCATAGCCCCATACTAGATTGTAATGCTCCATGAGGACAAGCATTTGGTTTTACCTAAATTTTATTTCTAGCCCAAACGATCACAGATTACAAGCTGAAAGGAGATCTTAGAGGTCATACAGTCCATACCCTTCCTTTTACTGATGAGGAAACAGAGGCCTAGAGAGGTTAAATAACTTGTCTAAGGTCGTTCGGTAATGAATGTCAGAGCCAAAATAGGAAACCAAGTCTTTCAATTCCAAATCCATCACACTTTCCACTGAACCATGGTACATGCTTAAAAAATGTTGAATAAACTGAATTCCCAAATGCAAATGTTCTTGAAAGTTTAGCAACTAGAAAATAGGATTGAATTATGGAATTTATTAAATTTCTTTAAGGCCATCTGCCCACCCCAGATTAGTCATTAAGTACATAAGAGCATGCTAGTGGGCCTATAAATTTATAGGAATTAATTGAAGAGTTTAAGCTTTACATTTTTGGCCGGGAGAATTTTTATTTTATAATGGAAGTTTATTTAGGTAATGAATGAATGAATTTTTTTTAAAGAAAAGCATTTATCAAGTGCTTAGTATGTGTAAAATAAAAGAAATGACATTTATGTAGCATTTTAATGTTTGCCAAGTACTTTGCATGAATTATCTCATTTGAGCCCTAAAAAATCTCTCTGAGGTAACTACTACAATTATTTTCTCCATTTTACAGATGAAGAAATTAGTTTGACAAAGGAGAAGTATTTTGGCTGTGGTCATATAGCAAACAAATGTCAAAGGTTGAATCTTAACTCATGTCTTCCTCACTTCACTTTGTCTTTTCTATTATGTGTACATGGCTTGTACACATGAAACCGATGATGGCATGAGAAAGTCTGTCTCGAGGACAGGGGCCGTGCTTTGTAGCTCTTCATATGCTCAAAACCAAGTATAATGTTCTAACTATGAGGGGTGTACCATGGGATCATAACTCTAGAGCTGGAAAGGACCTCAGAAGGTATCTAGTTTAACCCTTCTTATTTTACAAATGAGGAAATTGAATTCAGGGAGCTAGTGACTTTCCCAAGATCATACAGATAAAATATACCAGAGACAGGATTTGAACCTAGGTCTTCTAACTCTAGAACCAATGCTCTTTCAAAGTGCTCACTAAATAGTTCTTGATGATGATAAATAATATTTTAAAGTGGATAGCAGAGATAATACATGATAAAAAGTTCTGAGAAGGAAATGAACAATACAGGCTAGAATGTGTGGAGAAGGTTGTGCAGAAAAGATGAGATTTGAGCTGGTGTTTGAAAACTAGAAGAAACTGGAAATGTGAAAAGGAAGGCCTGGTTGTGAGGAAGCATATGCTTCTTTGGTCACATGACTAAAAAGCAGGGGCACTAAAATTTAAAAACTCAGTTCTCAATGACTCTTGGACCAGAACCTCTTATCACTGCTCCTTAGACCAATTGCCTCTTATTGGTTAAAATGATTTCTTTGCCTCTACTTCCATTTTTTTTACTATGTTATGGAAATGCTTGTTTTATTCCATAGATTAAAAAAGGACAAAAATGTATATGAAGATGTACAGTTTGGCAATAAAAACAAAGGAATGTTATTGTCTCATATGTTTAGCATATGAGTCTGGAATGAATAAAATAGGTTTGTTGGGCAGTGAGGAGATGAATCAAAACTTCTTGAATACTCCAATAGCTTTATCAACAGTCTTTTCACCTCCAGCCTCTTTCACCTGTCATCTGTCTCAATGGCATGGTATCTGACCTGTACTGCTGACATCCCCCAAAGGAAAGGATTGGTTTGGGAGACACATAAACAAACAAACAAAAACAATCACTGAAACCGTTGTATTCATATCATCTTTGACTGATTCCTTGTTTCTCTATGTGTCAGGATTGCAGTCATTGTGGAGACAAGTATGCGAAACTATTCTGAATACCATGAGACACACTCTCTTGGTTTCCTTCCCTGCATGGAAATCATAGAAAAAGGAAAATACACAGAGAAGATAGTTTACTTGTGGACTTCAAACCAACATTTCTCACCCAGAAAATTATTCTCCCTCTCTTATTTTCTCTGTCTCTACTAACTTGCTCATTGTGTATCAACAGAACTGCGGGACCAGTTTGAGGAAAAGACTAGAAGCATTGCATTTCCGGTCCTCCCTCAGAATGCATTTGTTTATTTCACCCTTCAGGTAATGAAGTGCTCAAGGAACAAATGCCCCTTCTCCCTTCTCCAACCTTATGGACACCACTATACTTCTTGCCATCTGTTTTTTTCTAAATAAAATACTTCTCTGCTATATGAATTTCCCCAGTTTTTGCTTCTGGCCACATACCTCTAACCAGCATTGTCAAAAATCCTCAACAACTTTCTATTCCCATTGAAAGAAGTCCATAAATTTTAGCTAAGCATTCAAGGCACTTCATGGTCTGGTTGCAGTATAGATTTCCAGCCTCATCTCATGATTTCTCTTCATCTTCCTAATGCTTTAATCATACTATGACTCAATGTTATCAGAACTCCCCTCCATTCTTTCCCGCCTCTTTGGTTTACATCAAAGCTTTTCCTATACCTGGAATGCCTTTCCCTTGCATCTCTACCAGTTGAAATTCTCCTTGAAGGACCAGCTCAAGCAGATCTCCTTTATCAACCTTCCCTTATGTCCCCATAGTATTATTCTTAGATAAATGTTCAGCACCATGGCTAGGTATGGTAGCTGGCTCTGCCACAGGTAAGATTTGGGAAAGCTACAGATCCTGAGCTCGAAAGCTACATTGGGGTATCTTTGCAATACTTTGCAGGGTCAATATTAGTCATGATATTCAAAGAAGACTAATGGCTGTTTTGAGTAACCAGGCTGACTGACTTGTCCTTTAAAGAAGTCTAGACTGTTCACAATGGGAATAAGATATAGGTAAGGCTCAAGGGTTTGGGAAGGGCATGTCTGTGTCATCCAGGTTTCTCCTAAAAAAAGAAATGGTCCTGCCTTTGTGTCTCTTCCCTGGAGAGCTAATTAGCAGAGGTATAGATGAGAGAGTACATGTGCCTGTGTGTCCATTCTTCAGCTACCTGGTTTCCTCTGGCAGCGTTTGGTACCATCCATGGGTTTAAGGGAGCCAACTTTCTTGTGATGACAGAGATTTTTGGATACAGCTCAAGCTGCTTTTCTGCTATGGTGTTTATTTTGAGACTCTGCCTCATCATCCTAAGGCCCAGACCTGAAACCCTGGCCAAGCCCACGAGTATATATTATGCATCTTGTATATGCCAGGCAAAGTGCCAAGTGTGTGGTTTACAGAGAAAGGCAATAACAGTCCTGTCCTCAAGGAGCTCGTAATCTAATGGGAGAGACAGTGTACAAACAACTATGTGAGAAAAAAATTTAGTTGAGAAAAACTGGAAATAATTTCAGATAGAAGGCACTAGTTCACCAAGGGGGACCAGAAAATGCTTCTTATAGAAAGTGGGATTTTAGCTAAGACTTAAAGGAAGCCAGGAGGCAGATAGAAGGAGGGGGAGCATTCCAGGCCTGAGGGACAACCGGCATAAATGTCTGGAGTCAGAGATGGAATGTCTCATTTGAGGACCAGCAAAGAGGTCATCATTACTGGCTCACAGAGTATGTGGAGATGAGTAAGGTTGTAAAATACTGGAAGGGTAAGAAAAGGATTGGCTCCAAAGGTCTTTAAAAGCCAAATGGTGATATATTTGATCTGAGAGATAATAGGCAGCCAGGGGTGTTTATTGAATGGAGGCTGAGGGAGATATTTAGACCTACACTTTAAGAAAATTGATTTAACAGCTGAATGGAGGATATATTGGAGTGAGGAAAGACTGTTCCAGGGAGATGGCCTAGAATCCAAACTTCACAGAACAAATCCGTTTGTTAAAAGGACTTGTTCTATAAAACTTGGACAGAGTCAAAAGGCCACACCCAAAGACCAAGAAGGCCTCATGTGGCCCCAAGGCTGCAGGTTCCCCATCCCTGCCCTTAGCTACTCATTTTATCTTGTAGGTAATGGAATCTCCAAAAGGTTTTTGAAAAGGGGAATATCTTGGTGAAATAAGTGTGTTAGGAAGATTAATCTAACATTGGTATATACTAAAGTTTAGAGTGAGGAGTGCCTGAATGTAAGGACAGGGTTTTGCAGTAAGAAAGGGATGAAGGGAATTCATGAGTCAGAGAGCTGAGGTTATGGTTGAGAAAACAGAAATAGATAAATAGATAAGAAAGGTCTTCATTTAAAAATTTGGATTCACCCACTTCTACCCCAAATTCTAAGAAATCGACAACTGCTCTGGACTCTTCCTTTTCCCTTTCTCACTTCTTTGATTCCCTTTCTCTTTTTTTCCCTCTTCCTGTAGCCTGGAGTAGTGGATTGATTGGGGATAAAAGGGCAAAAGAAAGGTTGATCTATTCAACTTTTTTTTTATTTCACGCATCAAGCCTGAATATAAAATAATGCTTGTCTGGTCTGCTCCAAGTTCCTAATGCTGTGAGTAGTAAATCAGTTGCTTCTGGGCTCCAACCACACTGAACCAGGCCAGTCACATACCTGAATATATGAGGTGTGAGTTTAAAGTAATGTGACACCCTCAGGTATCACCTCATACCCATCAAACTATCGCAGATGCTAAGATAGGAAAACTTATTGTTGCAGGGGCTGTGGAAAGACAGGAATGCTAATTTGCTCCTGGTAGAGCTGTGAATTGGTTTAGTCATTCTGGAAAATAATTTAAAATTATGCACAAAAAGTTACTAGATTGTTCATTCTCTTTGACCCACCAATTATAATATATGGGTTATGTCCTAAAGCAGTTACTGAGAACATGAAATAAGCTATGTGTAGAACAACATTCATAGTAGCATTATTTATGATGACAAAGAATTGCAAACAAAATGTACCCCCAACAAATGGAGAATAACTGGATTATGTCATGTGGTGCAAAGAGCGTTGGCTCAGCAGTAAGAGAACCTGTGTTCAAATCTTGCTTTTGATATCTGTAACCTGTGTGACCTTGGGCAAGTCACTTAACCTCTTATGATCAATCATTGTGTAGCATCTATTTCACTTGACCATCCCAAAGTAGGGACATTGTCTCTTTCTCTCTGACTTGTTTCACCTCAGCCTGTCTCCACACTGGCAAGTTGTGGTTTCCCTAGAGTAATGGTGGCTGCTACAAGTCACTCCATAAGGCCACCATTCCAACTAGTACTTTAGTTCATGATTTCGTACTGGCCTATCTCCTATGAATAAATCAGATAATACTCAACTAGCATTAATGAAACATTTACTAAAAATGCAAAGCAAACATAATATTTATTTATCATTCCACCCATATGTCTCAATCACACTCTTCCATCGATGGACTTGTGGGTACATACTGAATGTCCCTGTGCAATAAGGAGTACAAATAGCCAAGGTTAGCTACCAACAAATCTGGAATTTCCAATTTCAGAGTCCTCTTTCCATTTCAGCATCTGTCCATTAAACAGTTCCATGTAGCTTCCATGTTGAAGAGATGATGCCTCCACTACTAAGTTTGACTGGTCTATTTTCTGTGGCATTAATACTTCCTTGGGCAAGACACCACAACTGGTTGAGTTGATCTGCTGGGCTGTCTTGAGGAGGCTCCACTTTCATACTGATTCTCATCTCAATCAGGCTTATTTCTCATCAGCTACTGCAACATCTACCACATTCAGTGTCCAACTTAACTGATGTCTTCAGCCTAAAGACTGTTGTGTTCTCTCAACAATAGGTAGAACCTTGTCCTGAGTTTGGCACCAGCATAATACCTGGTGGGCTTGCAAAGAAAGCTACATCCTCTCTCTCTCCCTCTCTCCCTCTCCCTCTCCCTCTCTCTCTCTCTCTCTCTCTCTCTCTCTCTCTCTCTCTCTCTCTCTCAAGAATAGGCATTCTAAGAGGTAAGAAGCAAGTGCTGCCTTAGCACAGTGCCTGGCACATAGAGAGGCATTTTATAAATGTTTATTAATTGTTAGATTGATTAAATGACTCCACAAAGACACAGAGGAGAGAGATTGATTGTAGATGACCTTTTTTATTTAAACATAGAGTCCACAAAAGGGGATAATATGACAAAATGCCTAGAATGGTATCACAGAATTTAGGATTGCTAAAGAATCCCCACCACAGCGTAATGAAAGAGGTAATTTTGCTTCTGCTTGAAGTCTTCTGCTACCTCCTGAGTTAACCTATTTAAATTCTAGAAAGCTCAAACTGTTCAATAGTTTTCTTAACGGGTTCTTAACCTTTGTGTGTGTGGGTCATGGACCTTTTGGCAGTCTAATGAAGTCAATGGACTATTTCTTATAATAATGCTTTTAAAGGAATAAAATAAAATACATAGGATTTCAAGGAAACTAACTATATTGAAATGAAGATGTATATTTTTCCCATTCAAGTACATAGACCCCCTCAAAACTGTCTATGGCTTGCCCCCTGCTAGATTAAGAATCTGCTTTGCATCATGCCTAAATTTGTTTTTTAGTACATACTACACATTGCTCTTGGTTCTACCTTCTTGTGCTAAACAGAACAAATCTAATTATTTTCCATATCAAGTCTGCCCAAATACTTTATCTTATTGTTCCTGAACACCCTTTTCTCCAAGATGACCTCCTCAGTTCCTTTAAAGATCCTCATATAGCATGGACTCAAGGGTCTTTACCATCCTAGTTGGTAGAAGCTAGAATATAAAGGGCTTAAAATGATAAGCCAAAGAATTTGTATTTTATCCTAATGTTAAGTGGTCATTAGGGTTCTGGAGCAGGGGAGTTACATGGTCATCACCATGCAGGAGGAAGATTGTTTTAGCAGCATGGATTGGTAAGAGGAGAGAATGCAACTAAGAGTCCAATTAAGAGGTTGTCACAAGAGTCAAGCTAATAAGGACCTAAACTAGAATGGTGGCCATGTGAGTGGGAACATCTCAGTTGTGAATATAGAATGAACAGTGCTTGCAACTGATTGGTCATGGGGGGGTGGGGAGGGGGTGGGGGAGGAGATAAGGAAGAAAGAAGAGTGAAAGATGAGAGACACCAAGCTGACAAATTTAGATGGTGAAAAGTTTGGAGAAGGGATGGATTTAAGAGGAAAGACAATGAAGTCTGTTTCAGATTTGTTGAATTTGAGATGCCTAGGGGACATCCAGATAAAGATGCAAAAAGCAAAAGTATGTGTTTGCATTCCTTACAGTTGTCTTCATGCAGTAGACATACTAGATATTTTCTGACTTGACCTAATGCATTATAAATACAAGTGTGCAAATAATATACAGACTTTTTATATCTTTCTCTTCGTATATATATATATATATGTATACACACATATATGTATGCATCTATCTATCTATCTATATGTCCCTCAGTTTGCATTGCATTATATATATTGACACTTGAGGTGTGTGTGAGGTATACCTGTAATCAGAAGAATGAGAATGGAGAGGGAACAAGCAGGGTATCTCCTCTGGGTATCTTTTACTCTACCCTCTAGATTGGGTACAAATCACTCCAGAACATCTACTATCTTTACCCTTTCACTTTCACTTTAGCCCTTTCAATTCCTTGTTCCTGTTCTCTGGCACCAAAAGCACCATCCCTATTCCTGGGGAGTTAGATGGATGGGAAAATATCAAAGTTAGAGTGGGAGGGAACTATTTGCTTTTTTACCCAATACTTTTTTTTTAATATCAAAGTGAAATAATATATGTAGGATACTTTGCCTTAATGCCTATATAAGATGCCAATTTTATTCTATTACTACTGCTGCTGCTACTACTACTACTGCTACTATCACAACCACCACCTCTGCTGCTAGTACTAGTACTACCACCACCACCCCACTACTACAGTGACAATGATGATGACTACTGCTATCACTACTACTACTACTACTGCTGCTGCTGCTGCTGCTGCTGCTGCTGCTGCTACTACAACAACACAAAGTCTAGTAAGAGTTCAGAGGTAAAAGAAATCACTTTTGAGCTGGGACTCAAAGGATGGATATAATTTCAACTAGAGGAGATGTGTGGAAAGGCATCCCAGGTATAATGAACAATTTGATCCAAGGTGCAGTGGTGGGAGAGAAATGGATATGTTTCAGGGTTACTGAATATTCCTGTTAACAACCAACTAACATCTCTCTAAAACTCCATAGTTTTTGTCTTTCTCAACACTCTAGTGGATCTTCAAGAGGCAAAAAAATGAGAGACAATAGTGGGAAATCCCAGGAAGGAAAGAAGGTATACACTGATATACCCAAATCACATTATGGCATGCATGCCCATGTACTAAGTGGAATCAGGTAAGTTAATCTTCCCTCTACTGTTTCCTGGATACAGAATGAATTCCCTGGTCCTGAGACTTCTTTGGCCTACCCTTTGGCCTTTGTTCTAGTCTAGGTGAGAGGATCATGGGGCTGATACCTCATGAATGGTATCACCTTTGGACTTGGTCTTTAGAAGGAGACAGAGAAATATAATACTATGAAATACAATAATGTGATAACCACCAAGACAGAGGAGTAGACACAAAGAGAAGAGATCTTTGCCAGTAGTACTCTATTGCCTGTAGGATCAAATACAAAATGTTCTGTTTCGCATTCAAAGCCCTTTATGACCTAGCCTCCCCATACCTTTCCAGTCTTCTTATACCTTACTTCTCAACACATACTCTATGATCCAGTGACACTGGCCTCTTGGGTGTTCCATAAAGAAGACCTTCCTTCATTTCCCTATTCTGGACATTCCCTCTAGTTGTCTGGCATGCTTGGAATGTTCCCTCTTCTTTGCTCTTGACTGTTGAGCCCCCTGGCTTCCTTCAAGTCCCAATTAAAATGTTGCCTTCTAAAAGAGGCCTTTCTCACCTCTCCCCCCTTGAATCCAGTGCCTTCCCTCTCTTAATTATTTCCTATTTATCATATGGATAGCTTGCTTTGTATATATTTGTTTATATATTATCACCTCCATTAGACTGAAAGCTCCTTGATGGAAGGGACTGTCTTTTGCCTCTTTTTGTATCCCCAGGGCTAAGCACAGTGCCTCACACATAGTAGGTGCTTAATAAATATTTACTGATTGAAGGAGAGGATAATGGAAGCTCAAATGATGTTCTCCTGAGAGAGACAACACAGAGGACACTGTCAGAGATACTAAATTACTCAGACTTAAATGCCAGCTTACCCATGTGAGCCTCCAAGAGAGGGAGAGAAAAAGGCATACAGAGCTCCAACAAGATAAGGTACAAGATATTGCTATGTCTTTTCTCACTTACACCTAGAAGGAAGCCAGAGACTGCAATAGCCGTATGACCTATCAAGGAACTCAAAGTATGATCTGAGCCTACCCCTGCATGATACTGTGAGTCTTGCAGCCTGTATTGTCTTGAAGGGAAGTGAGACCTGTCAGAGGAGAGGATTGCTCAGTGTCCTCTGGAAGGGAAGAAGAGAGTTTTCCTGAGTACTGAGGAATTAGGATACAAGTTCCATATGTATTTTCTGTCAGGTTAAGTAAAACTGGTACTATGTCACATATATTGCTATCCTAAGTGGGGTAGCTAATGGGCCTTAAAGGGATATGAGCAAAATTCTGATGTTTTTAGAAAATACTCTGTCTGGGGATAGCACCAGCCAAGTTCTGATATTTCCAGGAGCAATAGGAACACACATCATAGATATGGACACTATAATCATAACTCAGTCTGCTGTGTTTTTGTTTATGTTCAACTGATAGGTAATATTTTGTGAGTTCTTTATATAAAGACACATCTAGACACATTTTGATCATGGCTCTTAGTAAATTCTTTGTATATGATAAGTAGGACATGTCTTTTGAGTTGCTTTTTTTTTCAGTGTTGATTGCCTAGAGACTAGGGTGGATTTGTGAGATAGCTGGTCAGATCTATCCGTGAATTCAGGGGTCAGATAAGTGGGTTTGAACCCCTGACCTGGACTTTATTGCATTGTACTCTGAACTAACTAGTCAGAGCCAGTAGGAAATAGAAGGCAGATTCCTACCACAGCCATCAAACAACCATAGAGTGCTCTGTGGTTTTAATCTCTGTGACCTCACTTTGGAATACCCCCTACCCTAGCTTTGTTTCCTTTAACCCCTCCACTTTTCACACTCCAGTCTGAGAAGTTGCAGATTTCAATGTTCATTGAAACCAGCACTATCCTATGAGGTCAAAGAGTTCTATTTTGTTGTGGAATTTAAAAATGAGCTGGACAATTTTATAGTCAGCAATAAAACTAGTGGTTATGCCAGCTAAAATAAAAAAGCTAATCAGATCCCATGTTTCAGGACATAAACTTGTCACCATGTGCATTAACAAGAGTTTTCTCCCCTCCCCCTTAGATATCAATGCAAAACCTTTTCGTGAATTTTCACTTTTCTTTTTCCCAATCTATGTCAGATTTTTGCTCATGTCAAAGGCGAGATGATGGGGTTTATAGATCTGCTTTGATCTCTTTGAAGTTGATTCTCCTTAGGATTTACTTGGTTTAAGAAATCAAGTTCTTAATTCAGGTGACTGGACAACTTCCTTTGAAGTCAGGAATGGTGTCAATGAGCTGTAGGTTTCAATAATCACATGTCCCTCACCAAAATGATTGTTGACTATCATTATTTTGCAGTGACAGTTGGTGAGTTATTACCAAGGCCACTTTAAAGTCCGAAATTTCACTAAAATGTGAACCTTTGTGTAATTGAAAGAACATGAGACTAATAGGGAACTTTGGTCTGAATACTGACATTAGCTATGTGACCCTGGATAAGTTAGATAACGTCTCAGCCTCAGTTTCCTCACCTGAAAAATGAGAAAAGCAATTTTGGTATTAACCAGCTTTCACTTAAAAAATCTCAAAGTGCCATAAGAATGTGAGCAGTGATTAGTTGAAAATTTTCTGGATTTTGTGATCTCGGTAATGTGGGGATCTCCTCTCTCCCACTGGTGCATCAGAAGCTGTGTTGATGGCTTAAGGTCCAGTCTCATGGTCCATTGGGGACAGCTTCATTGACTTATAGGGAAAAGCTAACCTGCCTGTGTGTGTATAAATATTGCTCCTACCACACTGCCCCACAAAGTAGTTTCACCAGAAGTCCTTTTCTGTGGAAGACCTTTTGGTGAAATCTAATCTCTTCCCCATGTCTTCCTTTTTTAGTACTCCTTCCATATTCTTACATATGTTGCATCCTTCCAGTTGAATGAAAGCTCCATGAGGGAAAGGTCTGCTTCCTTTGTGTCTTTGTATGCCTAGTTCCCTGCACATAGTATATGCTTGATAATTGCTTGTTGTTGAATTGGGCCAAGAAATAGAATGTGCTTGCCCACTTTATAGGTATTAAAATAAATGGAATGCAGAAAAGTGAACCTGGTTGCATCCACAGAGCTCTTGGTACAGTTTTGGTTGCTAGTTCTAGGTTTATTTTCTGACTTTGCCTTTTATACTGCTGGATGACAGAGTGGCTATCTGCCTGGCTATGTCCTGGTGGCAGTGCCAATAGCATGTGTTACAGCAATCAGACTTCTTCCATGTTCTTCCCTTTTGGGAGGCTAAGACTATCAAGTCTCCCCTTTGTTTGAATGGGTGGGAAACCTTTTGCTGTCTTTGTTTTGGAATATTTCTCAGCTATCTCTCAGCACTGAGGTAATCAGGACTCATTGACTTGTATATGATGCCATACTGGGGATGGGGAACTTTCACACACCCAGCCTGGGTGAGGTCAGAGCCCTCAGGGCTGCAAACAGGATAGGATTGAGGGGAACTTGGTGTTTGACTTTTGGGGCTCAGTCATGGAAGGAGTGTTGAGACTCTGGGCAAGCTGTTGTAACTGCTCCCCAGCTTTGCTAACCCATACCCATTGGTTCTTCTCTGGTAACTATGTATTGTGATTTGATCAGAAAGGGTTTGTCTGTTGATGTTTGTAATTTCTGTTTGTATTTGCTCTGAAGTTTAGGGGGCTGATCTTTTCCCCCAGAACTAAGTGAATGATATATGTATGTTTGATTACACTGAGATTGTTAGCCCCTTAAAGTTGCTTTCCTTAGAAAAGCAGATCAAAGAACCTATGTTGGCAGTCTTCTGCATCCTGGTATTATTGGTCTTACACCCCCACAGTAGCTGCTAGCAAGATTGTTGTTACAGCATGCCACAGCATATAGAAAGGTCTCATTCTTAGCCATACATCCCTACTCTATCTTCATCATTTAGAAGATGTTTGAGGAAGGCAGCCGCCTTATAGCTCTTATGTTTCCTTAGAGTTTCCTGAAAGATTTCCTCAAATCCAAAAGATTAGAAATTGTGAATTATATATTTCTGTAACTTGGTATGAGAAGAAAGGTCCATACATGTAATTTCATAGATGTAGGGAAGTCCTGGTGTGTGGAAATGTCTTCCAGTCAGTCATTCAACTAGCATCTGTTAGTTATTTACTAGTGCTTTTTACTGGGGCAGCTAGGTAATGCCTTGGATAGAGTGCCAGACCTGGAATTAGGAAGACAAATCTTCCTGAGTTCAAATCTGGCCTCAGACACTTACTAGCAGTGTGACCCTGGGCAAGTCACATAACCCTGTTTGCCTCAGTTTCCTCATCTGTAAAATGAGATAGAGAAGGAAATTGCAAACCACTCCAGTATCTCTCCCAAGAAAACCCTGAATGGGGTCATGAAGAATCAGACATGACTGAAAAACAACAGAAGTGTTTTTTTTTGCTAAGTGCTGGGAATACAAAGAAAGGTCAAAACAAAAAAAGAAAGAAAAAAACAACCAAACAACAAAAACAAAACAAAACAAAAAATATGGTCCTTGACTTCAAGGAGCTCATTTTCTAGTGAGGGGAAAAAACCTATTAACAACTAAGTTTATACAAGACATGTATGGTGTAAATGGGAGGTAATCTTGGAGAGAAGGCACTAGCAATTGTGGGAAGGGGAAGGATTGACATCAGGAGAGGCCTCTCTAAGTCTTAAAGGAAGGCAGAGATGCCAGGAATGTGAGGATGACAGTTGGTGAAAGAGTGGTCAGGAGATGTAGCTCCAAACTTGAGAAGACCAGTGCTGCTGGTTCATAGAGTATGCAGAGGAAAGTGGAAGAAGACTGAAAGGGTAGGAATGACCTTACAGAAAATCAAATGCTACATCATGGAGTATGTTAAATTGGAATGCATTGTAATCCAATATTCCTTTTTTTAAAGTAAAAAATAAAAGAAAAAGGATTCAAAGTCTTCATTAGGGAAGAAAATCAAGTTAATCTTCCCTAAGAAAACATCTGTCGAATCCCACAAAATCTGAGAAAAAGAAAAAAAAAACACTTTCAGACTTTCAATTCAGAACTTGAGGAAATTAAATTCTTATTTTAGGATGGAATCATTATGACTTGTAATTTCTTTCTTGGTTTTAATTGAAAAGACTCTGTATTCGGGGTATTTCAGTCCTATGCACCCAGACACTTGATGGTTTGGCCATTGAATTCACACCTGCTTCCCAAATTGGCAAGGCAACCACTTACTGTGAAGAATCAGTTGTTTTGAATGGCTAATTGGTTACAGGTGCAATGAATTAACCATCTGCCATAGAACCAGACTGAACCTGAAAAAGAAGGAAAATCCCTTTTCCTGTCTTACTTTGGGAGCTCCTCTTAGGAAATTTCAGTGAGATCTTACTTGGAGCTGTCTGTAACTAAGGTTTGTGACTGTCATACAGGTGAGCCAGGTGATCAATAAGAACACTCCAAGGGAGTCCTATGCAATGTCTCTGTCTCTGTCTATGTCTCCCTTCCCCCCCCCTCCCCGTGTGTGTGTGTGTGTGTGTGTGTGTGTGTGTGTGTGTGTGTGTGTGTGTGTGTGTGTGTGAGAGAGAGAGAGAGAGAGAGAGAGAGAGAGAGAGAGAGTAATATGAACCAGCCTCTCATTTTGAAGTAAATATAACCTAGTGTCATCGAAAACAGGCTCTAGAGTTAGAGGACCTGGATTTAGGTCCGGGCTCTGACAGTTATTACCTGACTGACCTCTAGCAAATTATTTAATGTCCATGGACCACAGTTTCCTTTTCTGCAAAATGAGGGTGTTGGAATACATGGACTCTTAGGTCCCTTCCATCTCTAGATTCGAAATCCCTTTTATCACAAAAAATGGGGGCTTTTTTTTTTTCTAAAAATGGTAATGCACTTTCTAAGGCCTCCTAATCACTCTAAAATGCTAGGCTTTTGTTTCTGGATTCTCTCTTGCGCAGATTTCCTCTAATATATATTGTCTTCTCCTTGTTTAGGCCTCAGCTTTCAACAATTCTTTCTTTTTTAATGATACTCAAATTTTTACAAATTCTTATAGTTTAAGTTTTTAACAGACAAAAAGATCTGGGATTAAAGGCTCATTCCTCTTTCTGTGTGTTGAATCTCATCATAGCCATCATTGTAATTTATATGCCAATGAGATGCAAAGCAAATCAGGTCTTCTCCTGATTGCTCAGTTGAGGTGAGTAACCATATTTCTAATTGTGTAACAGCTGTTTCCTTCTGGATGTGTCAAAAATTTCCTGGCTCTGACTATGGGCAAAATGAAGATCTTGTTAACTAAAAAATGATCTGAATTTTGAATCTGGGTTGCACCTCACATAGTAGAAGCTAATTTAATCAGCTGTGCCCCTTTGTCTTCGAAAAACAATGTGTTTATTTATTCATAGAATTACCTCATTTCACAGTGGTTTTTTAAAAAATAATATCTTTGGTTTTACCTCCTAATAGTTTATCATCACCAAATAATTTCCATATCTTTTTGTTCTTGTTGTTTAGTTGTTTAGTCATATCTGACTCTTTGTAAGATCACCAAGCCCTTCTATTCTCTACTATCTCTTGATGTCTAGGTTCATGTTCATTGTTTTTAGGATTCTATTTATCCATCTCATCCTCTGCCAACCCCTTTTCCTTTGGCCTTCAATCTTTCCCAGCATCAGAGTCTTTTCAAATGAGTCCCATTTTCTCTTAAAGTGGTAGAAGTATTTAAACTTCAGCTTCAATATTTGGCCTTCCAGTGAATAGACTGAATTAATTTTAAATTACTAATTAATTTGATCTCTCTGCTATCCCAAAGATACTCAAAAGTCTTCTCTAGAACCACAATTTGAAAGCATTGATTCAGTGATTCTCAGCTTTCCTTATATTCCAACTCTCATAGCCATACGTTGCTACTAGAAAAACCATACCTTTGAGTATATGGAACTTTGTTGGCAAGGTGATGTGTCTCTTATTTAGTCTGCTGTTGAGATTTTCCATAGCTTTCTTTCCAAGGAGCAAGCGTTATTTAATTTCATGACTACTGTTGCTGTCTGGGGTGATCTTTGAACCTAAGAATATAAAATCTGATACTATTTCCATTTTTTCTACCTCTATTTGCCAGGAAGTGATGGGATTAGTTGCCAAAATCTTAGGTTTGTTTTTTTTTTAAATGTTAAGCTTCAAGCCAGTTTTTGCACTCTCTTCTTTCACGCCCATCAAGAGACTTTTTAATTCATCTTCACTTTCTGCTGCCAGAGGCATATCATATGCATGTCTGAGATTGTTGATATTTCTCCCAGCAGCCTTAATTCCAGCTTTTGATTCATCCAGCTTGTCATTTTGTGTAAAGTGTTCTGCATTTAAGTTAAATAAACAAGGTGACAATATACAGCCTTGTCATATTCCTTTTCCAATTTTAAACCAAATCGCTGTTCCATGTTTGATTCTAACTGTTGCTTCTAGGCCCCACACACAGGTTCTTTGAGAGAAGTTAAGATGATCTGGTACTCTCATCACTTTGAGGACTTGCCACATTTTTTCATGATCCACGGAGTCAAAGGATTTAGTGTAGTCAGTGAAGCAGAAGTTGATATATTTTTCCCTGGAATTCCCTTGCTGTCTCCATAATTCAGCAAATGTGGCAATTTGGTCTCTATTTCCTCTGCCTCTTCAACAACCGATCTGCACTTCTAGTAATTCTTGGTTCACAAATTGCTGAAGCCTAGCTTGTGGAATCTTAAGCATAACCTTTCTGGCATGTGAAATGAGTGTAATTATTTGGTAACTTGAACATTCCTTGGCAATAACCTTCTTTAGGATTGGGACATAAACTGATCTTTTCCAATCAAGTGGCTACACTTGAGTTTTCCAAATTTGTTGGCATATTGAGTGCAGCACTTTAAGAGCATCATCTTTTATGATCTTGAATAGCTCAGCTAGGATTCCATCAGCTTTGTTGTTAGCAATGCTTCCTAAGGCCCACTTGACTTCATTTTCCAGGATGGCTGGCCCTAAATAACATCATCATAGTTATAAAATAAAAATTCTCCTGGCCAAAAATGTAAAGCCTAAACTTACCTCTTCAATTAATTCTTATAAATTTATAGGCCCACTAGCATGTTCTTATGTACTTAATGAATAATCTGAGGCAGGCAGATAACCTTAAAGAAATTTAATAAATTCCATAGTTCATTCTGTGCAAAAGAATACAGTAGAGGTATCTTCTCATTTTTCTTCTGATGGGACCATCATTCTTTATAATTTTATTTTTAAAATTTTATACATATTAATTTTATAATTTTGTAACATTCATTTTCATAGTTTTGTGGTGGTTTAGCATTCCATTGGCATGGTTGTAGTAACTGTACATAGTTTCCCTGGTTTCATTTAGTTCATTCTCCATCAATTTATGTAAGTCTTTTCATGTTTCTCTATAATCATCACATTCATCTTTTCTTAAGAAATTTTTTCATTCCATTCATATAAAACAATATTTTAACCATTCCCAGTTGATGGCATCAACCTTGTTTTTATTTCATTGCTATTACAAAAGTACCACTATAAATATTTTGTGTATATGAGGGCTTTCTCCTTATCAAAGACTTCCTTGGAGTACATGTTTAAAATGGAATCTCTTGTTCAAAGGATATGAACATTTTAGTCACTATTTCCTCAATTACAAATTATTTTTTTAATGTACTGATTCACAACTCCACCAAGAATACAAGTATACCTGTCTTTCCCAAATCCTTCCAATATTGACTATTCTTTCTTTTGTCATCTTAACCAATTTGCTGGGTTCCTGGTAAATTTTTAGTGTTGTTTTGTCTTGCATTTCTCTTATTTACAATTAGAAATTTGGAACATTTATTTTCATGCTGTTATTAAGAATTTGCAATTCTTTTGAGAATGCTTTATACCTATCCTCTCACTACTTATCAGGGATTGGGTTTTGAACAAATTCGTGTGTTCATGTGTATCAATTGTGTATATATCTTGTATACCAAAACCTTGCCTGAGAAACTTGATATAAGATTCCCCCTCTCCATTTTACCACTTATCTTAGATACCTTAATTTTGTTTGTGCAGAGGTTTTTCAATTTCATAATATTGAAATGACCTATTTTAGCCTTATAATGGCCTCAATCTTTAATTAGGTTGCTAATTTATCTCCTGTTATCTATCATAGCTGTGAAAATTTATGATCTGATTTCTAATTTTTTTATATGAGCTATTATAGAAGGAAGAGGTCAAACTCAGTAGCCTTGGAGTTTCCTTCTAAATTTGAGATTCTGAAAATTTTAATACACATTCTTTATTTGGGCTATGAAGCTTCTAATTAGCAGAACCTGCAACTGCATTACATTTTCTGATGGTCACATCACAATATTGACTTCTATTGAACTTGCAGTTTATTACAACCCCCAGGCTCTTTTTACATGATATATTTTCTAGCCACATTTCTTTTGTCCTATACTATTAAATTTATTATTTGAAACCATGTGTGGAACTTCATTTATCCTTATTACATTTCATCTTATTAGATTTGCCCCATTATTCCAGCCTATTGAGAATACTCTGCATCTTGATTCTGTCATCTAACACTTATACTACCCCTCTCAAGTTTGAGTTATCTGAAAATTTCATAAGAATTCCTTCTTCCAAGTCACTTTCTTGATCTATCAGACTAGTATCCCTGGCCATAAGGGAAATAAAGTTAGTCTCAAATGTCTTGCTCTTATTGAACTCATGTCTCCTATCCATCTGTAGCTGATTTCCTAAGTAGAATATTAGGTCATGGGATCTCACCTGTCCTTGCTCTGAATTTGCTGAAATATTTTTTCTCAAATTCTAGTATACAGGCTAGACACTAATGAGTGCTCTCCTCCTTATTCATTAACAGCTCCAATGTGGTATTGATGCTTCTTTCCAAGACTTCTGTCATTTCTAACCACTAACCAGTTATTTTAACTGAATCCTATGCAGAATATTAGTCAAGGCAAGTTAAGAATTTCTCACAACCATAATATTAGTAGAAAGAGACCTTTATCAGACATCTGGCTGGTGCAGTCCCCCGTCATAGCAAGATCCTGCCTTTATATAAGCTTTGTAATGTCTTCCAGGAACTCTTCCTCAATTTCCTTCTGGCTGGGCTATTTTCTAGCATGTTTCTACTACTTTTTAAATTCCAATTTTCTTCCTCTCATCCTCAACCAAATGAAATTTACCAGGCTTCCCTTTTCAGATTCATGCATTTCCTTCCATATGGGATTAAATGGTCCTCAAGCAACTGTCTCGTCTAACCTGTTTCTTCTGAAGAGCTGATATCCTTCCATTGCTTATACTGTATTCCCATTGCGAGCCACAGAATCCAAGTCTCACAGCGTTATCTGTAAAGTAACGGTTACCTTATTCCTATCATTTTAGCAAATATTTACAGGGCTGAGGAATAGTATGGACAATTATATGGCTAAATTCCTCTGTAACAGCAGGAGCTTTCAGGAGCATCATCTGCAACATTGGATTAGCATGGGCTGCAAGACAGATAATCCACCTGGTGATCATTGAGAATTAGCTGTAGAACTTTGAGATGCCTACTTTTCAGCTAAATAATGTCTGAAAGTCACTGAAAATACGGACACAGCAGTTAAATATTGTATTAGATTCTGTGTGCTTCCTTAGCTCTCAGCAAAAGACAACTATTCATGATTCTTTGGCTGCTCTGATGAAACCTGGGGCTACTTCTGACAATCCAAAAATTCAATGCTGGGGAGAAATAATGGGAGGAGAATAAAACCTACATTATTTTAGTCTCAGAATTGAAATCAGGGGAGGGAGGGAGGAGGTAGAGATATATGTAAGGGAAAATACACAAGCAAAGATAATTTACTTCATTTCTTGCTTTCCACTTAGGTGATTTCATCTGCCTTTCTTTAGATAACTATCATAATTTGTTGACAGTCTCTCTAGGGAGAATCACATTTGTTGTTACAATCAAGAACTTTTTGGGGGGCATGGTAAAGTGTTTGTTCTATTCCTTTAAGAAGATTCAATCTGAAAATGAGTAGATGAGGTATATGACTAACCACTCTAATCATTGTTATGTAGGTAAAACTCTTAATAAAATGATACATCTCTCAAGAGAATGTGATTTTTTTTTCTTTTATTATCAGATACAATAGATGTGGAAATATGCAGTCTTAAAATTTATAGATGGACCTGTTTCAATACCTGTAAAATTCCAGTGTAAAGAAAAGTCTCTGTATAGCAAAAGAATTCTTTGGAGAAAATGGCTCATTTCTTTCAAACACTATTCAACATAAAGGAAAATGTATAGGGCAACAAAAAAATTTGGTGAGTTGGTCATTTGGAAGCATGGGTGTGCTGGATGGAGCAAGTTCAAACTGACAGCTACTTATTAAATTTTCTGCGTGAACATTTTGGTGATGGTGATGTTCAGTCATTTTTTAGTTCTGCCTGCCTCTTCATGAGCCCATTTGGGGTTTTCTTGACAAGGATACTGGAATGGTTTGCCATTTAGTTCTCCAGCTCATTTTACAGACAAGGAGCTGATGTAAACAAGGCTAAGTGACTTGCCCAGCATAGTGCAGTCTCTGAGGCTGTATTTGAACTTGAGAAGATGAGTCTTCCTGTCTCTAGGCCTTGGTGCCACACCTTGGAAACTGGAAAACCACAAATCAGGACTCAATTTATTGTTTTGTTGATTGTCTAGACTTAAGGAAGTGATGGAAAAATATTAATGATACAGATTTTAAAATAGTTCAGATTATTTTAAGATGTATATAGTACACCCCCCTTCCCCCAAAAGAAATTTAACAGAACGCTCCAGCTTGGAAGTCATCATAATGATATTGTTTCTGGGTAAAACTATAGACAGGCATTAAAATAAGTAGTTACTCTTATATTCCCTCCTCCTATCTTACCTCATGATGAAGCATGGCATACAAAGAGTACTGGACAAGGAGTTGGAAAGTCTGGGTTTGAATCCTGGCTCTGATGGATATGAGTTCCAGTCTCAATTCCTTATATGTAAAATGGGAAATCATTCTAATACTATCCTTGAGAAAATGATTGTGAGGATCTAATGAAATAATAAATACAAGGCATTTTGTGTATGTATCAACTATTATCATTTCCCTCCATTACTTTAACTCCTATCTAAACCCAAAGATATGAAACATTAGGATTTTTTTGCTTGTTGCTCTGTTAAATGAGTAAGTCAAATTTGCTTTTATGCTAAGGAAAGCAGAGATTTTCCAAACATTTCCTTGCTTTATCCTATCCTTCAAACCTTCTTTGAATGATATCCATCCTTTACTAAAAGAGGAGTTGGTTGAAGGTGTTGACAATGAAACTTAATGTCAAGGAGAGTATCTCTACAAAGCCAGTGGGAAGAAGAGTTGAGATGATTAACTATTGTTTTGTAACCTTGATGATATCAACTCATCCCTCCTTCCTTCAGGTGACACTAATCCACTGTGCTGTAAGCCATGCCTCTTCTCCAACCATTTTCTTCATCTCTTGTAGCTACTCCTGTTTTCTTCATCTCCTATTTGCTTCTTTTTTTGTTCTGAGCATTGTAATCGATCAAAATTATCATTACTTCCTAAGAGGACCTATAGATAGCCTGCTATATTGTTCTGTCATAACCCTTGTGACTTCCCAGACAAGGCACCCATCTCTAGCCACCATTCCCATGTTGGAGTTGTCTTCCCCTATTAGATTGGAAGAGTGTAAACTCTTTGAGTTCAGGCAATATCTCCCTTTTGTAATTGTTCCCCCAGCACCTAGCATAGTGATCAGCATATAGTTAACACTTTATAAATGCTTTTTCATCATCCATTAATTCATTTATTGTCATGATAAAAGTGTTGGATACAGGAGTGGGAACCTGTGACCTCAAGACCATGTGTGGCCCTCTAGATCCTCAAGTGTGGCCCTTTGACGGAATCCAAACTTCCCAGAACAATTCAGTCAAAGGGCTGCACTTGAGGACCTAGAGGGCCACATGTGTCCTCCAGGCCACAGGTTCCCCACCCCCACAAGTTCCTTTCATTACTAAACTTTTCTTTTGGTTATATCTAAGCAAACATATAGAACTAATTATAATAGAATTATATTAGAAATAATTATTACATAGGAAGTGGCCTGGAAGTGGCCTTAGAAATCACTTGATCTAATACCTTCATTTTCGAAGTGGAGGAAACATTAAGTGACTTGTTCAAAGTTCATGCAACTAATTAATTGTTGAGATGCAACTAAAACTTCAGCCTCCTGATTCCCATTCCAGTGCTCTTTCCTTTAGTAGAGTTTTAAATGATTCCATTTGCTTTTCTAAATCATGAAAAGGAAGACTGTTCTACAATGTAGTTGACTGGGTGATCTCTGGTTCCTTCCAGTTGCTAGAAGGCACCAGTTAATTTCAATAGTCCACTTGGCTGCATCTATACAGTTAAATCATTGTGACTTTTCTTTCCAGGGGATTTTTCTTTTTTCCACTTTCCCAACTCTCCTAGTACATGATAGCTTTCGAAACTATTTCTTAAGATTTGGGATATGATGGACAGTTGCTCTTGCCAAATGCTAAACTTAGGAACATCCATTGGCTCCAGGCTACTGATGATTTCATTAAATCTTTCAAAAACTATTTATTTACACTATTTCAATGGGGGGGAAATGCACTGAAATGAAATGTCTCATTTCCAATACTATCCTGAGGCAGAAAGAGACAATGATACATACCCCCAATTTAAGCTAAATGAAACTAGCCACGTTTTAAATGAGAGAAGTCACATTTTGAATTTATAACCACGTTAACCTTAAGGACCAAATTTTCTCCTTGTATGTCCATGCACAGTTCCTACTGACTGTAATAAGAACTGTGTACATGCATCTGAGGGCAGAATTTATCAATAAAAACTCTAAGTGTAGCAATTATACTCTAACATTGCTACAGAGCCAGCATTTCTATTTCTGCTTCAAGTAAAGGTGTTTACAGTGGCTGACCCACTGATGAAAAGGGCATTACTGTTTTGCTCTTATTGTGGCATTGATTTATTTTCTTTTATTTTTTGCTCTTGTTCTTTTGTTCAGTGATTTAAAAAAATGCAGTCTAGCAATATCTCACTTTGACCAAAAACAGGTGGAAAAAGGAACTGGTGATAAACAATCTGTTCCAGTTAAGAAATTCTATAGGTTGGAAATTAGTCAAGATGCATTTATTAAGTGCTTACTCTGTTCCAGACATTTTGCTAAGCTATAGGACTTCAGAGAAAGGCACAAACAGTCCTTGTCCTAAAGGAGTTTACATTTCCCTGTATCTGTTCTGCTTGGTTCCAAATCTACCACTGTCATGCTCCCTCCCCCAGAACAGCTCCCATCAGGAAAACACATCATCAAGAAGTTTGTTTCTGCTTTGATAGTCACACTTTCTTTAAGATCTTCAGTTGCCTCAGTCTCTCTGATTGGAGGACTAGAGGGTAAAACAAAAACAGAAAAAAATCAACAATACACAACAAGAAACAAACGACAAACTCCTTGAAAAGCTTTACTTTTAAAGAGGGCAGAGAAGCTCTTTCAACCCTTCATATGCTAACAGCAGCTCCACTTGGTTTCACCTCACCATTGTCGTGGTCTCCCCCATTCCCCTCTGTCATGTATTTTCTCTCTTCTATTGTCCTTCTTTTGTATGTTGTCTTCCCAATTAGATTGTAAAGTCCTTGAGGTCAGGGACTGACTTTCTTTTTGGTGTGTTTTCTTCCCTAATGAGATTTTGAGGAGCTTGAGATCAGAGACTCCTTTTTCTAATTTGTATTTACAGTGCTTAGCATGGAGCACAGCAAATAGTATACCTAATAAAGGTTTATTGAGAAGACAGCATGTAAATAACTGTGTACAAAATATATACCGAGTAGATGGATGGCAAGGCCTTGTAAATAAACTTAGGGATTTTAAAATAATGATTATTACATTGGAATTGTGATGAATAGACCATGCCCTGTGCTGATTTTGTAATATAAAGACTTTCTTGACAATCAATTCTTTTTTAGGCTCTTTATATTCTATGAGAGGTCAAGGCATATTCAATAATAAAGACATAGGTGATAAATTATAATATAATTAGATTTTATAATTGAACTTTGTACAATATTTTGTTGTTGTGGTTTGTCCTTCATTTTCAGAGAGGACCAATGACATCACAGATGTTGTCTTCACTTGTACATAAATTGGATTTAAGTGAAGCAGAGTTGCAAGTCATTGACCTCACTCTCTCTTCCAGAGTCATAAAAGTCCAGTGGCAGGATAAAAGTCAAGACAGCTTGCAATGGCCCAGGATGCAGTGGATGGTCTTGCCATCTTCGATATCTGAACAAGCTCTAAGTGCTCCACAGTGCCTGCTGCAGCCGCTCTCATGGCTGTCGAAACAAATTGTTCTCACCCACCCATTCCACTGAGGGAAGTCTTTGCATGCTTGGGATGGACATTGCCCTAACTTACCAACAGGTTTGAGGCCTGTTGGTTACCCTCAACCTGGTTTAGCTAATCTGCTGAGATTTACCAAGATGTGGCTGCTGCAGTGTATGCTACAGCTTCTAGAAGTGCAGGTGAGAGTTAGATGAATCAGGTAGACACCAAAGGTAGATGAGCAGCCCTGAAAAGGGTACAGCAAACCCCCACACCAGAGGTTCTAGTCCTCCTGAACACCCCATACACCTAAATATAGAACATGTAGTCTCATAGCCAAGGTTCAAAGTAGTTAAGTATTCCTGGATTGTATTCAAATTTACAGCTACTTTGCATACAAAATAACAATGCCATCTGGCCACTGTTGGAAAAAAAAAAACAAATCCTGCTTTTATCTTTGAATTTTCACACACCCCACCTTACATTACTAAAAACCTGTTGTCAATTCCAAATAGTAGGTCTCTTTTCTAGTCTGTCTTCTGGGAAGTCCGTGTTAGTTTTTAAACATTTTCTATAAAAATACCATTTAAAATCCATTATTCTCTGTGATATTAGGGAGTTTTTCTGGTAGCTAAGACTAACCTAAGTTTGTAGCACCATGATGGAAATACTTACGTTCAGCTCTTTTGTTTGATCAAGCTAACATTGTTTATTTGAATATAAACCTAGCTAAGTTCATCACCAGAAGTTGGCAATTCTTTCCTTTTTCCATTGCAGCTACACAAGAAAACCATCTACTTAGGTGTGAAGTGATTACAATTTGTTTCCTAGGAAGGAAGATTCTGGAAGAGAAAGTCACAGGTCTTTAAAAAAAATTAAACCTGCTACTATACATGTTATCAAATTACCAGCTTCACAACTGGAAGGAAAGGTTAAAGACAGGAGAGAGTGCCTCCACTCCCCTCACTTCCAGGGAATTCTGGAAGAAGCAAGCTATTTTCCAACATTATTGCATCCTTTCCGGCTGGTTGTTGTTTTATGGAAGACAAATGTAGTACTTATATGAAATGTGGCAAGTTGACAGCCTGGGAAACCAAGTTTTTTATTGTATTACTTGAACGACTATTATTCAATTAAAACTTTGCACATTTGCCATAAATGGGAGGAAGGCCAAGCAGGAGTTGTGGAAAGTTTTAAGAGAAATGGAGTTTTATTAGTTGCTTGTAAACACAGAAGCATTGCTAACAGGGTCAGGGGAAGGGTGAATTTGGCTTTGTTTTAGGTCCTGTTTTTAGTGTTTTAATAAATAGAAAACAATTACTTGTAATTAGCATTCATTGTTAGAATGCAAACTGCCGTCAAATTAGTGCTTGAAGACGAGTTTATTGGTCTTCATTCCCAATCAGGGAAAATTTTTGTCTTGTTTACACTATTAATTTACTCAGCAAACCCTCTTATTTTTTTAAACAATATTGATTGCGCAAAGATAAACTCTGGTCCAATCAATCTGTAAAACCGCAATTTCTGAATTGGGGGAATTCCTTATGAATGAGGCTTCATTAGCTAGTCTTCTGCCAAGATACTTCAGCAACACAGGAATATTTCCAAGGCCAAGTGTCTCTCATTTTTATAGTCAGAAAGTCCACTCTGGTTTTTCCCTGCGGAGATGGGAAATAACAATGCAGTCACCTATTCTCTAGGAACTGTTTAGACGACTGCTTCATTCTCTATATGGAGGTAGATGTCAGTGAGAAGGTAATTGTTTTCAGATCCTTCCAGAATGGGTTGAGTTTGAACCAGTCTTACGCTGCTGAAGAGAACTATAAAAGTCCATGAGCCAGCCAGTCGCTCACAATTGGGCTCTGCATAGTTCACCTACTGTTTTTGATCAAGGGAGGAGGGCTTCAGGTGTTCTTTCTTTTAATTCTTTTAAGTCCAGTTCCATTTTTGCCTTCCCCAGGGAGTGTGTGACTGAAGAGACTACACATTAGGAGAGAGTGCAGGCATCACAGAGGGTAGTTTAAAGGTGTCTTCTTTGTGTGCGGGTGATCCCTATTATTTTATCACATTTTCGTGAGGGGAGCGTGGCTGCTTAGCAATATTTTCTATCATTCGACAAATATTTGTGAAATAACCCTGACATGCAAGGCACTGTGTTACATTATGAGACATGAAGGAGACTAAGACATTAGTCCCAGGTTAGGAGGAGTTAATGTTAGCTTTAATCTTTAGTCACCTGAAATAAGTAGTTTCTAAATCTCCTGACCTTTTCTCAGACCTTGCCTTCTTTGATCTCTGTAACAACATTTGACTAACTGGGCCTCTTTCTATTTTTGTGCCGTGGACTATATTCCCTGCTCTTCCCTTGATGTTGGTGTAGCTGTGTGTGTGTGTGTGTGTGTGTGTGTGTGTGTGTGTATGTGTGTGTGTGTAGGGTGGGGGGGAGAGTAGGGTTGTTAGACTGGTTTAATAAAGGGTCAATAATACTCCCCATCACTGGGCCCAATCCTTGTGTGAGCTTGCTGCTGTTTCTCAGATCTTCCCCTCTGGAAGAATGGTTTCCCTTTCAAAGCAGACAAGGAAGACAGTGGCAAAGATGCCACCTCTCAAATGAGACAGAGCTTGTCAACTGCCTTTCCCTCATCAAAACTAATTCATTGCCTTGAAAGATCTTTACCCATTTTTTCTCTCTGGAAAATGAGAAGCCAGCCCAGGAGGGAAATGGAAGCTTAGCTGAAGGCAAGGACTGTCTTTCTTTATATCTGTATTCTGAGCACTTAGCAGACTGCCTGGCACGAAGTATGCTCTTAATAAATATATGTTGTGTTTTGCCTATGCTGGATAGTTACACACAAACAAGAATCATATGTCTTTTGTTCAGCTTGAGTCCTCAGTCAGGAAAAAAAAATGTCTTGGGGGAAATGTGTGTGTCTTTGTGTGTGTTGCAGTTGTGAATCTCTCTGTCTCTGTCCCTTTGTCTGTCTCATTCTCTGCCCCACCCCTGCTTTTTCTCCTTTGCATTTGAGTCATGAGACATGTTTATCAATAATGCAATGGTTAATAACATTTATCTTGTGGTTGTATAGATGTTTCAGCCAATTCTTTTTTTTTTTAATTTTATTTTAGACTCAATGGCCAGAACACAAATACAGAATAAAGGAACAAAACACATCATAAACTCAAATATTGAAACTTAAATTCAAACTAAGAAAATAAAAGCATGTCATGTGCATAGCAGAATGTAAGATAGGATTCAAAATATATAACAATAGATTTTCATTTCAAGAAAGCCTATATGATAAATAACACATGTTGTGTTAAGAATTGTCCACCTTCTTTGCTTTCTTGTGAGTTTTCTTTTGTTCTCTGCTGTGCACTTTTTAACTTTGTTTTTTTTTTATTTCCCCTCCCCCTTCCCTACCCCAGAAGGTTATAATAAAGTTTGGATATGTTTCTCTATAGCTATAGATATATACAGACACACACACACATATACACATACACACACACACACACATATATATAGACATATACTTTCCCAAACATACTCTACCCCCGAACTTTGTTTTTATATTTGTGCATGTCTCTTGTTTCCTAACCCTCCTGATTCCTCTACTTTACTTCTACCAACCACCTTGCCCTCCTATTATTTGCCTATCCCCTCCAAGGATCCCTCCCCTATCTTCCCATTCTCATAAATCTAAACACGCTTCTATACCCCCCTTTGCCTATTCCCTCATTCTCCCCTCTACAAACCCCTTACTTGTCCTCTCTTCCCTTTCTATGCCCCTATCATTTTATTTCTTCTAAATTTAGAAGACTTTCGTAGTCTTCTAAATATATATGTATTGTTCCCTCTTAAAGCCATTCCCAATGAAAGTAGGTTACCAGAACTACCAGCCCTCCTCCCCCAGCTAATTCCTCTGTATCCTTTCTTCCTCTTGCCCCTCTTTTGTATAAAATAGTTACTCTTTTTAGCTATTTCCAAAAAGTTTTACTTTTTAAATTCGTATTATATGAATTTATCCCCTCTTTCTTATGAGCTCACCAATTATTAATGAGGATCTTAGACATACATTTTACATTACATAAAAGGTAAACAGTCTGTCCTTATGAATCCCTTGTAGTCAGTCTTTGGTATGTACCTTATGTTTCTCTTGGTTCTTGTATGTTGAATCTTCTATTGGGTCCAGGATTTTTTTTAACAAAGTCTTGAAAGTCTGAGAGTTTATCAAATGTACATTTTTTTTCATTCAAGATAGTACTTAAATTTGCAAGGTATGATATTTTTGGCCAGAGCCCTAGGTCTTTTGCTTTTCCATATATTGTGTTCCAAGACCTGCGGTCCTTTAATGTCTCTGCTGCTATGTCTTTGTGGCACCATCATATTTAAATTGTTTTAATCTTGATGCTTTCAATATTTTATCCTTCAGCTGGGGGCTTTGGAATTTGACTATGATATTCCTATGAGTTTTCCTCATAGGATCTCTTTTAAGTGGTGTTTGATGGATTTTTTCTATTTCTACTTCCCTGCCTTGTTCTAATGTTTAAGGATGATTCTCTTTAATTATTTCTTGTATTATTATATCAAGATTCTTTTTTTTATCACAACTTTCAGTTATCCCATTATTTTTATATTTTCTCTTCTTGATCTCTTCTCCAAATCTGTTGTTTTTCTTAAAAGATGTTTCACTTTCTCTTCTATTTTTTCATTATTCACGTTTTGTTTAATTATTTCTTAATCTCTTATAATTTCACTGGTTCACTTTGCCCAATTCTAACTTTCAAGGTGTCATTTTCCTCCTTAAGATACTGGACCTCCTTTTCTAATTGGTTAACTTTCCTTTCATAACCTTCTTGTTTTCCTTGGATTTTTTTTTTTTTTAGTTTTTCCTCCATCTCTGTCATTTGATTTTTAGAGTCTTTTTAAAGATCTAAAAATTCTTTTTGGGCAAGTGACCATTTGACATTACTCTTTGGGGGTTTCTTTATTTCAATATCCTCCTCTGAAGATGAACCCTGGTCATCTCTATTCCTGTAATAGATTTCTATGGTTGGATTCTTTCTTCTTTGACTATGCATTTTTTGTGGTAATAGTTTGATTTTTATAATCACTTCTAGCCCTGGGGTATGGGAAATGGTGCCTCTTGCCCCAGATTTTCAGTTCTCCCTTCTACCCTGGAACCAAAGCCAAACCTCCAACCTCCATTAAGTGCCCACAGCCACAGACTTTCTGCCCCACTGCTTCTGCACTCACTGGACATGTGTTGGTTCCTTCTTGCCCCCAACACTCTTTGCAGCACACCTCATCAGCAGTGGTTCCTTCAATATTCCTGGGCTCAGATGCCCAACTCCCCTCACTATTCCAGCATGAAAAGTTCCTGTGGCTGGGGCCAAGGCAGCCTCTCTAACCAACTAACCCCAGGGCTTGCTGCTAGTTGTTTAATTAGTTTGCCATTTGTTGTTAAAAGGGAACTTAGCCTGGAGGTGTTTACTCATCATAGGGACCAAATCTTGTCCTGGGATTTTTCTTGGGATCTTCTCAAATTGTCCCAGGAAGACCCTGGTTGTGCCCCTGTTCTTCTTTGTGTCCACCCATACTTTGTACACCCGAAGGTGCTATTTTAACTATTTTATGGGGAAAAATCTTGAGAGCTTGAAATTTTCTGACCTACTCTGCCATCTTCCCAGAATCCCCCCCCCATGTCCAATTCTTCATAACACCATTTGGTGTCTTCTTGTCAAAGATACTGGAGTGGTTTGCCACTTCATTCTCTAGCTCATTTTAGAGATGAGAAAATGGAGACAAACAGGGTTAAGTGACTTGCCCAGGGTCACACAGCTAGTATGTGTTTGCAGCTAAATTTGAAATCAGGTCTTCCTCTTTCTTTAATATAATATTTTACTTCCCCCTCTAATTACATGTTAAAACAATTTTAACATTTAAAAAAGTTTTTAGTTCCAAATTCTATTCCTCCCTTTGTCCCCTCCCAGCTCCCCGAGATGGTAAGAATCTGATATAATTTCTACATGTGCAATCATGTAAAATGTTTCCATATTATTCATTTTATACAAGAAGACCCAAAGAAAAAAAAATTAAAGAAAGTGAAAAATAGCATGCTTTACTCTGTATTTAGACAGTATCAGTTCTTTCTCTGGAGGCAGATAGCTTGCTTCATCATGAGTCCTTTGGGATTGTCTTGGATCTTTGTGTTGCGGAGAATATCTAAGTCATTCACAATTGTTCATCTTATAGTATTGTTGTTACTGTGTACATTTTATTGGTTCTGCTCATTCATTTTGCATCAGCTCATGTAAGTCTTTCCAGGTTTTTCTGAAATCATACTGCTTGTCATTTCTTATAGAGCAATATCATTCTATCACAAACATACATCACAACTTGTTTAGCCAATTGATGGGCAGCCTTTCAATTTCCAATTCTTAGCCACCACGAAAAGAGCTGCTATAAATATTTTTGTGCAAACAGGTCCTTTTCCCTTTTTTTGATGTCTTAGGGATATAGACCTAGCAGTGGTATTTCTGGATCAATGGCTATGAACAGTTTTATAGTTTTTTTGTGCATGAACTCAGCTCTTCCTGACTCTAGGCCCTGTGCTCTATCTGCTACACCACATAGCTGCCTAACATTTATCTTAGAAACTGGCTTTAAACACTAAGGAAAATGGAAAGGGAACAAATAGGCAAGCCTTCCCAAGAAAGAAAGGCATGAGAAAGGAAGGAGGAACATGCGAAATTTCCAGTTTTGATCTCATCAGTCTGAATAATATCAGCCATTCTAGCACCTGGTCTGTGACTCAGGCACATGATATCATCAAACAGTAGTTATCTTATACCCTGGCATAGTTGTTTCTCTCCCTCCCCGATGTCCTAGGGCATTTTTTGAAGACCAAAATAGCTGCTATTCATCACAATGGTGGGGGCATCATTTCTTCTTCCTGGGGGTGGGGGATACCTACTTGTGAAGGCTCCTGCCCACTGCCACATTGAACGTGCTCAGACTATGGCTCCGGATGGCTGGACTGGCTTGTCAGTGAAAGTCTGAGCATTCTACTCTTAGCACCAACTCCCTGAGAGGTTAGCATTGGAACCCTGGGAGATGTCTTTCCTTACAAGCATTGGGCTCAAGCAGGCATTGGCCTCTAGCATCTTGTTACAATTGGGGAAAAGATACATGGAATGTCTTTGTATTTCCTCCTCTGCCGTCATCTCTATTTCAGTCAAAGGTACTTTTTTCAAACTGCATTTCCTAATTTTACCAATGGAGAGTGATAACAATAAACAACTTATTCTAGTTCACCTTCAAAATATTACACAGAATTGGTAGTAATTTGTTAGAGAGGCTAGGTGGTACGTTGGATAAAGTGACATGTCTGGAGTCAGGAAGACTCTTTTTCCTGAGCTCAAATCTGGCCTTGCACGCTTACTAGCTGTGTGACCTTGGGCAAATCATTTAACTCTGTTTGTCTTAGTTTTCTCAACTGAAAATGAACAGAAAAAAATGGCAAACTATTCCAGTATCTTTGCTAAGGAAACTCCAAATTGGGTCACAAAGAGTTGGACACAACTGAAAAGATGCAACAACAACAACAAAAACAAGTAATTTGTTAACTGAAATTATATGTCCTGATTTCCAATCCTAACTAATTATTTTAGAATAAAGGAGTAGTTTCTAGAGCTGTAGTTTCATTTGTGTGGGGGACTCCTGGTGTGGAAACTCCTCTGCTCCTCCAGGACATACAGTCTTGGTCTTTTGAAGAATTGAGAGCTTAAGTGACTTGTCTATGATCATACAACTTGTAAGTATGAGAGGCAGGGATTTAACCAATGCTTTGTGACCCCAAGGGCTGTGGCCCTTTAATCCAGTACCCCTAACTGCTTCTACATTAATCCTTTAACTACTCCTCCCACCACCCCCACCCCCAAAGAAAGAAAGAAAAATCAGGTGTCAGGCATAAAACATTTTCTTTCTTTCTTTCTTTCTTTTTTTTTTTTTTGCTTAAAATAATTTAAGCACTTATTTTTGTTTTTATAATATTTTTTTCACTGACTCCTTGGAGTATTTGCCATCTTAGGATCAAAGAGTAAAGCCATTTTAACCATTTTCTCAGCATAATTACATATTTCTTTTTTAAAAATTAATAAATGTTTACTTTTCAATATTCATTTCCACAGTATTTTGAGTTCCACATTTTCCACCCATCTCTCCCCTCCCCCCACCCCAGGATAACATGCATTCTGATTACCCTTTCCATCAGTCTGCTCTCCCTGCTATCACCCCTCCTGACCTCTCTCTTATCCCCTTCCCCCTTACTTTCTTGTACCCCATTTCTTGTATATCTTATTTCTCAGTTGCATGTAAAAACAATTTTTAACATTAGTTTTTAAAACTTCGAGTTCCAAATTCTCTCCATTCTTCCTTCCCCATCCACCCTCATTAAGAAGGCAAGCAATTCAATATAGGTTATACATGTGTAGTTATGCAAAACACTTCCATAATAGTCATGTTGTAAAAGACTAACTATATTTCCCTCCATCCTATTCCCCCCCGTTTATTCTATTCTCTCCTTTGACCCTGTCCCTTTTCAAAAGTGTTCGCTTCTGACTACTTTTTCCCATAATATACCCTCCCTTCTATCATCTCCCCCCTTACTCCTTCCTCCCTGCTTTCCTGTAGGGTAAGAAACCCAATTGAGTGTGTATGTTATTCCCTCCTTAAGCCAAATCCGATGACAGTAAGGTTCACTCGTTCCTTCTCATCACCCCCCTCTTCCCCTCATTGTAAAAGTTTTTTCTTTCCTTTTTATGTGAGATAGTTTACCCCATTCTATCTCCCCCTTTCTCCTCCCAATATATTACCCTCTCTCCCCTTAATTTTATTTTTTAGATATCATGCCTTCATATTCATCCTCTCATATTCAATTCACCCTGTGCCCTCTGTCTATATGTACATGTATATATTATTACATTACATTACATTATATTATATTAGGGTAGTTGGAGGGAATATATATGTGTGTGTATATATACGCACACATATATACACACATATACATATATATATACATACATACACGCACATATATATATATACATATATATGTATATCTATACATATGCACACACACACACACACACACACACATACATATTCCATCCAACTACCCTAATATTGAGAAAGGTCTCATGAGTTACAAATATCATCTTTCCATGTGGGAATGTAAACAGTTCAACTTTAATAATTATGCTATGATTTCTCTTTCCTGTTTACCTTTTCATGCTTCTCTTGATTCTTGTATTTGAATCTCGAATTTTCTATTCAGCTCTGGTTTTTTCATTAAGAATGCTTGAAAGTCCTCTGTTTCTTTGAATATACATTTCCCCCCCTGAAGTATCATACTCAGTTTTGTGGAGTAGGTGATTCTTGGTCCTTTGACCTCTAGAATATGATAATCCAAACTCTCTGATCCCTTAATGTAGAAGCTGCTAGAACTTTATTATCCTGATTATGTTTCCACGATACTCGAATTGTTTCTTTTGGGGTGCTCGCAATATTTTCTCCTTGACCTGGGAACTCTGGAATTTGGCTAGAATATTCCTAGGAGTTTTCCTTTTGGGATCTCTTTCAAGAGGCGATGGGTGGATTCTTTCATTTCTATTTTACCCTCTGGTTCTAGAATATCAGGGCAATTTTCCTTGATAATATTTTGAAAGATGATGTCTCAGACCTTTTTTTAGTCATGGCTTTCATGTAGTCCCTGCTGGACTGTGCTCTGCTGCCAGCCAGGTGTGATAGACCTTTTTTGTCAACCTTCCAGGTTGTCTTGGCCTGAAAATTTGTTTCACTCTCTCATTTTATGTGTCTTGCACGTCTAGAATTTGTTTTGAGTCATTTCCTACAGGTATTTGCAGGGGTTTGGGGGAGAGCTCAAGCAAGTCCCTGCTTTTACTCCACCATCTTAGCTCTCCCTCCCCCCATAAAACATTTTCAGAAAAAGTTTGGTAACACTATTGATCATCTTAGCTAATATTTGCAAAGATACACACACATATACATATATACGTGTGTGTATATATACATATATATATATATATATATATATATATATATATACTGACATATTGCTAAAAATAACTCTGTGAGGTAGATTCTGCTATATTATCACAATTTTACAGATGTGTCTGAGAGAGGTTAAATGACTTGACCAGAGTCTCGCATGGCTAACATGGGTCTTAGGGAGGATTTGAATTCAGATCTCACTGACTCTATGTGTAGTACTGTAGCCACTTTGCCACCCAGCCTCCTTATACCAAGATAAACAACCAAAAGCCAAACCCAAACAAAAACCCTAATCTGTTTATACTTTCTAAAAGTATATAGCATAGGGAAATAGAGAAATAATTGGACCAAGAATCATGAGACCCAGGTTTTCTTTCCAGCCTGGTCACTAACATAGTTAGAAGCTCTATGATGAGTAATTTCATGATTTGGGACTTTAGTTTCCCCAGCTATAAAATGAACAAGATGCGAAGGACGATCTTTAGGATACAGTAACCCCCTAGGCCCCCCCACTAATTTAGAATAATTTGAGGAGATGCCATCTGAATTAGTGAAAGATCATAATTATAGAGTAATAAAACTGAACTTCTTAAATATGGAATCATATGATTTTATGTTTGGAAGGAACTTCAGATATCATGTCTTTTAACCCATACCTGAAAATAAAGGTTGTATAGCATGATGGTTTCCACTAATGAGGAATTCATTACTTATTTAGCTCTCTAAGTAGCCCTTTCTATTTTTGGATTACTCTAATTCTTCTTTTTCCTTATATGGAGGAGAAGTCTGCCTCTCTCTCTTTCTCTATCTTTCTGCTGATTTTGGCCTTTAGACTCAGCCAGAGCAAAGCCCAATCCCTATCAATCAATAAACATTTGTCAAGCACCTACTATGTGCCAGGCACTGTGCCAAGGGGTGAGAATACAAAAAGAGGCAAAAGACAGCCCATGCCCACAAGGAGCTTACAATCTAATGGGTGAGATAAGATACAAACAAATATATTTAAAACAAGTTATATCCCAGCCAGCAACTCTAAGGGTCTTCCCCTCCCAGTTTGATTTTTTTTTTTTATTATAGGGGCCAACCCTTGACTCACTTCTTGTAGAGGCCTATTCACTGAATGGGCATTACCTCACTCAAAATGAGAACCTGAAAAGACCTTAGCCTAAAAGGGCCAAGGTCTGCCACTGCATTCTGAGCCATCTCCAGCAGCCCTGATGATTATCTGGCCACTGGACCCAGATGCCTCTGGAGGAGAAAGTGAGGCTGGTGACCTTGTACATCCCTCATTCAAATCAAAGTCAATTGCAAGTCATGTCATCATCTCCCTGATCTCACGGTCCTCTTTGAGCATGAAGGACAAACACAACAACAATATCCAGGATAATTAGGAGAAGGAAAGCTGTTTGAATACTTGCATATGTTTAAAGACCCCCTTTACACTGACCAGTCCTCCAAATTTTCTATTCTCCAGATGAAACATCCAATTTCCTTCCATTGTACTTCCTTAGAATAGTACAAAAATTAGAAATATTTTTACAAAATTTGGCCTACTAAATCTTTCTGGAAGACTCTGTTTAATGAACAAATAAGAACTATTTAGAAAATTAGCTTATGAGGTGAGCAAATTGATGTTTCTCAGTTGATTCAGAATGATTCAGAACCTCTTCTTCCTTTTGAATAACAAAATATTGTACTCTCAGTTTGAACTGACTCTGAAAGATTACCTGAATAACAGTGACACAACCTGTCTTCTCTAAATTACCACAAATTTAGATTCAAAATATTACTTTATTCAACAAATATTTATTAAATGCCTGCTGTGAGCAAGAAGGCACTGCCACATACTGGCAGAATTACAGTGATGATATACCCTCAATCAAAATGATCTCAGTTTGAGGCTATTCTTAAAATAATTTTTACTGACACCTTTATTTTTACATCATCTATATTTGCCAGTACATGTCTTCCCAACCCTTCCTAATGAGCCATATACGCCCAGCATTATGAGAATAGAATATGATAATATTTGTAAAATATTTGCAAATTTTAAAGCCCTCTATAAAGGCTATTATCATCATCATCTTCTTCACATATATTGCTTGGATATTTGCCCCTAGAGATATTTGATACATTTTTCTTTGTTGTCACCTTCCCTTCTTATCCTAGTTGTTTTAATTTTGTTCATGTAAAAGCATTTACATTTCATGTAGTTAAAATAATCTACTATTTATCTTTTGTCATTGCCTCTATCCTTTGAATTTACTCTCTGGTTGTAACTATGAATGATATGATTGCTTATATATACATTTTTATATTATATCTTTTATTATTTTGGTCACATGTATTCTGAGTTTATTATGATGTTTGGTACAGGGGTGGGGAATCTGTGACCACAAGGCCGCATGTGGCTTTCTAGGTCCTTGGGTGTGGCCTTTTGACTGAGTCCAAGTTTTACAGAACGCATCCTTTTATCAAGGGGATTGGTTCTGTGGAGTTTGGATTCAGTCAAAGGGCTACACCCCTGGTTCGCCACTCCTGGAAGCAATTAGGTGGCACAGTGGATATAGTGCTGGGCCTGAAGTAAGGAAAACTCATCTCCCCAAGTTCAAATCTGGCCTCAGACATCTGCTAGCTGTGTGATCCTGTTCAAGTCACTTAACCCTGTTTGCCTCAGGTTCCTCATCTGTAAAATGAACTGGAGAAGGAAATGAAAAACCACTTTGAAATCTTTACCAAGAAAACCCCAAACAGGGTCACAAAGAGCTGGACATGACTGAAACAATTGAATAAGTTTTCCCAGAAATACTTGTTAAATAATTAATGTTTCTCCATTGTATCTAATGTTAGCTTTTGGTTTATATAGATATGTTTAATCATTTAAAAAAAGATTCTCCTATGCCTGTGATGTGAATATTTTTATTGTAAATGTGTATTGTATTTTGTCAAAAAATCTCTCTTCATTTATTAATATATAATCACGTGGTTTGGGGTATTTTTGTTTTTTACTTATGTTAATTATTTTGATAATAATGAATTATCCTTTTATCTTTTTGGTAGATTCAACTTGATCATAGTGGATAATTTGTTTTTTTAAAGAAGTTGCTGAATCTTTTTCCCTAGGATTTTATTTAAATTCAGTATTCATTAGTGATATTGCTCTGTAGGTCTCATTCTTCATGTTATATCTCTCTGGATTAGGTATTAGGACTTTCTTTCATGAAGGACTTTGCCAGAGTGTTTGGTTTCTAAATTATTTAGAATGTTTGTGTAGTACAAATTATTCTAAAATTAAATTATTATTTAATAGTTTAATACAATGCTCCTTTAAATCTATCTAGAGAAGGTTATTTTCTTTTAGTACTTCCTTTATTGCCTATTCAATTTCCATTTCTGGAACTACATTATATAATATTTAGATGGTGTTATGTCTGGATATTTTATGCATCTGTGGATAATCCTTGATTTCTTTTGAAGTCTTGATTTTGCTGACACAAAACTATGTGTAGCAGCATCTGACAAATATTTTTATTTACTCTGTGTTTGGGATTTTACTTTTTTTTTCATTTTACTTGTTAATATAATTTTGCTGTCTTTTCTTTTAATTTAGAGAAAACTAATGGTTTATTGATAGATTAGTCTTTTCAAAAGACCGGCTTTCGATTTTCTTTATAAGTTTTAAGTGTGCCTTTATATAAGTATAGTTTTATTTAAGAATAGGTTTTTAAAGAACAGTTTTACTTTTTTTGGTTTCCATTTTTATCTATTTCATCTATAATCTTTAAGATTTCATCTTTCATTTTCTAATTTTAATTGTATATTTAGGTTTTTAATCCTTTATTTTTCTATTTTGTTAATGTATGCTCCCAAAAATATATATATTTTTCACCTAAAATTTCTTTTTTTATGTCATGGAAATTTTTGGTGGTTGTTTCATTATTAACATTATTTTTAAAACTTATTCATTGTTTTTATCGTTTGTTATATGACCCTTTCATTTTTAGGATATATTTATTAAATCTCCATTTATGCCTATGCCTTTTATATGAACATTTGTATGAACATTATTACATTATAGTATCAAAAGGACATAATATTTTTGCTTTTTTGTTTATTTTTACTTTCTCTGGGCCTTAGTTCATGGTCAATTTTTGTAAAAGTGCTATTATGCTGAGAAATTTGTATATTTTTGACATTTCCATTCAAAAGAAGCCATAAGTCCTTCAGTTCTAAAGTCTTCTACAATTCAACTAGGCCTATGTTTTCCTTTATGTTTATCTTTTTCTTAGCTTCATCCATCTCTGAGAGAGGAATTTTAAGATTTCCTATTATTTTGTGTTAATATCTATAGAATTTTGTGATTTCAGCAATTTTTTTCTTTTGAAATGTAGATGCTTATAACATTTTGTGCATACAAATTTAACATTTATTGTGTGTGTGTGTGTGTGTGTGTGTAGTATTATAAATAAATATAAAAACATTAGGTAGGTTACATATAATTTCTTTGTTTTTCTCAATTGATATTATGAACTTATATTTTTGCTTTGTCATAATACATGATTTCTTTGGATTAACCTAGTGCATAGAAAATGTTATACCATCTTCTCATTTTAGTTCAATATGTCTTATTTTTGTGTCAAATATTTGCTGTTTTATTTCCTTATCTATTCTGCCACTCTTTTTATTGTATTGTTATTCCATTTGTGCTTAAGATTCTAAGTCTCACGCTTATATTTTCCTCCATTTATTTTTTTACCTCCCTTTTAATGTTATCTCACTGTAGTAGAAAGACTAGTGGACTAGGTCTGAGAATTGCAGGTCCCTCTTAGCTCAAAAGCTATAAAAATGTACTTTCATTTAAAAAAAAATTAGTTGCTTCAATTAAGAAGTATTTATTTTCTCTTCCTCCCAGCCCATCACCACTGGGAGAAAATTTAAAGGAAAAAGTTTTTTCAAAACCCTTATAACAAATATAGAAAGTCATACAAAACAAATTCCCATATTGGTCACATCAAAAAAATGTTTATCTCAATCTATATATTTAGTCTTTCACCTTTCTGTCAGGCCATGGATGCCATGCATCATCATTAGTCCTCTGGAATCATGGCTAATTATTTTGTTCATCAGAGTTCTTATGTTTGTTCTAAAATTAACTATCACAAGCTTCAAGACAGTCCTTTTTTCATACTCATATCTCTAGTGACTCATTCAATGCCATCACTGCAAATAGTAAGCATTTGATAAACATTTTATTTTGAATTTGACTTGACTGGATTTAGCTTGACTTGAATCAGATTGAATGGTATCCCATAGCTTCGGGGCCTGGTGAATTAGTCTGTATTCACATATCCTGTTTATAATACTTCACATTTTGATCAATAAAATGTAAATTTCTGCGTATTAGAAATGCTGATTTAAGCAGGAAAATAAAATCTATTTATGGAATAGAAGTTTATAGAAATGAACAAAATTTGAGATAAGGGAAAGTAAACATTAGTTTCCAAACCTTAGTGCTGTTGAGAAACTAAAAATTATCTAATTCTTCTAGTATATGGATTCATTGCAAAGTTTGTGGATTTTCCATCCATGAAAAGAACATACTCTCTGATTAGTGTAGGAGGGCCAGTTGTTTTATCCCACTTAATCAGCACATTTCTTTAGAATGTGCTGACTGTTCTTTAGACTCATGAGTAATGGCAGTGTACCTGTCTCATCAAATTAAATTGGATCATACAATTTGGAAGCCTAAGTAGAAAAATAAAATATTCAATGATTTCATAGAAAATAGTGATTGAAGTTACAATCATGTTATTCTGCTATTTCTGTTTTTGTTTGTTTGCAATGTAAACAAGACTTCATCAAATGGTAGTCTTTTTTGCATACCCCAAACAATAAAAAATTTTAGGTGATGTTTGGCCACATCTGTTTATTCCATAATTCCTATTATTGTATTATGCAGATAGGGAGAGGGTGAACTTGCCAACACATTCCAGTGGCTTAATGAACTTGGCAGACTATCTTTAAACTTGTGATTTCATCCTAGTCATAAGAAACCCAATTTTCACCTCACTTCCCATTACTGGTGAATCTCCAACTGCTCATTCAAACAGCTAGCTTATATGAGATTAAAAGAATTAATTTCTAGCGGTCTACTCTTTACTAGGAAATCCTGTAATGGATTTGAATAGCAGGAAAGAATCAAAGGGGTATTGCAAAAGAATAATAGCAACTGACATTTATATAGTGCTTTAAAGTTTTAAATGATTTACATATATTATTACTTTGGAGTCTCACAACAACCCTGTGAGCTAAGAACTATAGGTTTAATTATTTTCACTTTACACCTGGGGAAACTCAGTGGGGATAAATTACTTGCCTATGGTCACAAAGCTAGTAGGTGTGAGAGGTAAAATTTTAACACCATTTTCTAGCATCTGAATCAAACTTTCTTTTCATTAGGTCATGCTATCTCTCTTAAAAAGTATAACTGGCCATGTATATACAATGCAATAATACTAAAGGAGACAATTTAGACATTGGAATATAGGCATTTATAGTGTAGACCAGAGGATACTAAAATACAACCAGTAAAAATAATTAAGTTGTGATATTTTTTAATCCTTTGAGAGGTAAGGAAGGAAAGCAGGAAGGGAGGAAAGAAAGAAGGAAGGAAGGGAGGAAGGGAGGGAGGGAAACAGGGAGGGAAGGAAGAAAGGATTTATTAAGTACTTACTATGTTTGTTCCAGGCATTGTTCTATATTCTGATATATGCCAAGAAAACCAATTACAAGATTTGTTTTATTATCTCTTGGGATTTGTTACTCATTTGGAAAAGGAACACAATTAAACTGAAGTCAAAAGTAGCCATTATATAAGTACCAACACCTAACAGCTATTCCTGGCTTTGTGGGTCTTAGTTCCATCTAAACTGAAGCGCAGCATATCTTTGACAGGAAAAAGGAACTGGAGAGTCTAGGCACTGGAGAGAAGTCAAATATAGGGGAAAAGACCTGTATTTAGAAGTCTAATGGATGTCAAAATTTATTTATTTAGCAGATGAGGAAACTGAGCCACAGAGAATTTAAATGACTTTTATACTACTCTGGGACTTCTCTGACTTCTCTAAGATGCCTCAGAAGTCTCATCATTGAGGAACCTCATCAACTTGCAAGATTGAATCAACATTGGTACTCATGCCTCATCACTATTTTCTGCCCCTCTTATTGGTGGGTGAAACCACAACTCCAAAGCTTCTATTTAAGAAGGGACTCAGACAAGACATCTCATTTCCCACCTGGATGCACCATTTTGGGCTTCTTTTCTTCCCTCCCATCTTTCAATGTCCTTTGTATGTGATCTTCCCTTAGTAGTTTGTAAACTCCTTGTGGGCAGGTACTGGCTTTATTTTTTTTTTAAATTTTGTATCACCAGCACTTAGCACAGTGCCTGGAACATAGTAGGTGCTTGATAAATGTTTACTGAGTATTTTATTGATTGTGCAAGGGGATATATAGTGGACAGAGTGCTGGATCTTAAGTCAGGAATATGTGAGTTCAAATCTAGTGTTAGACACTTACTAGTTGTGTGACCCTGGGTAAATGATTTAACTTCTTTCTGCCTCACTTCCTTCATTCATAAAGTGGAGATAATAATAGCACATATCTCCCATGGTGCTTGTGAGGATAAGATGAGATAATATCTGTAAAGAACTTTGCAATCCTTAAAGAGCTATATAAAGAAATGATAACGATTGTACAAGGTCACTCCAATAGGATGTGGCAGAGCTATGAGTTCAACCTAGTTCTTCTGGGTTCAAATCCAGTGTTTCTTCTGCTATATCATTATGCGTTTTCAGTTCATCATGACCCCCATCACACCAATGTTTGGAATGCAGTTGTTCTGGTGTCTGTGATCCCCATTTGAAAAACACCGGCGCGTAACCTTCAGAAGTCAGGCTATACTCTGATTTAATCAAGGAATTTAGAATAATAATAGATTTTCATGTCCTTAGTTTACTTCAGCTCAGAATAATAAAATTGCCCCCTGTACAACCCTGCTCACCCAGTGAATATTTATTGAGCCTCAAATGGGGGCCAGGCATGGTGTCAGTCATCAAGAAGAGGAATTAATGAAGAGTGATATATTGGGTAGAGCAGTAATAGTAATAACTGGTATTTATATAGCATGTAAGGGTTGCAGAGCATTTTACATATATGGAAATACTTGGGTTTTATCACAGTCCTATGATATAGATACTACAAATGTTATTATCTTCAATTATTAATATTTTCAAATATTATTATCTTCAAACTTAGGCTCAGAGAGCTTATTGCTTGCCAAGGATCAGGCAGCCAGTAATTATCAAAGGCAAGATTTGAACCAAGGAATTTTGGACCTCCAATATTTTTTTAGGGAGGAAGCGTGGCCTAGTGGTTGGCATATAGGACTTAGAGTCAGGAGAAGCCTTGGTACAAATCCTTTCTCTGATGCTTGTTAGCTGTCTTGCTGTGGAGAAATCACAATCTCACTAAAAGCATCAAGTTTCTCCTCTGTAGAATGAAGATAATAATAATGCCATACCCACCTGGTGGGGATCAGGATCAGAGATATCCTGATCAGAGAATCAGGAGAAGTAATGTATATATGGTATTTTACATTGAGTCAAAGTAATGAAAGGTTTTCATGGATTTCATGTTCTGTGATGGATAGAATCATTGATATAAAGTTTGAGCTTCAAGAAACCATTAATTATTTAATCCAATCCCTACATTTTACAGATGAGGAAGGTGAGGCCCAGAGGTGAAGAAAGTAGGGGGAGGGAGGGAGGGAAGGAGGGGGAGAGAGAGAGAGAGAGATTGAGAGAGAGAGAGAGAGAGGGAGAGAGAGAGAGAGAGAGAGAGAGAGAGAGATAGCGCTGAAGCAAGATGGGGGAAAAAACAAATACAAAAAGCCAAGGAAGATATTTTAATAAAATGAAGAACTTAAAAACTTTAGAAAATGATTGCCAATTATTTGTTGATATTGTACCTTCTATGTGGTTAGCATTGGCCTAATCATTTAGGTAGCACAAAAGTGCGTATGACAAGATCCATACCCAGAAAGAGATTATAATTTGGGGGGGGCAGATAAGACATTTACAGGTAAAATTATTTATTAATAAGGCAATATGTAACAAAATAGTAAATTGTTCAACGTGATACAGACAATTGAGGATTAAGGCAGTGTTTTCTAATTCTAAAGGAAAGTGTGATTATGCGGGCAGTTTTGAAATGAAGTCATCATCTCAAGTCAGTACTTAAACAGATGCAAGAAAAGGTTATTTATTGAGATCCTCTAACATTATCTTGGGTCCCTTAAGTTTCCTCTCTTTACCCAGCACCTAGTTGTCCAAGTAGTGCCAACTAGTATAGGAACAAATGAAAAAGGATATATAATTTCTGGATTTTACACATCTCCAGTGCCCAAGGGATATCTTCGTAATTTACTGAGTACCCATTAATCTTAGGGAATATGTGTGAGGAATGCAGCAAAATGCATTAATCGCATCCCTCTCTTCCACTGATTGAGTTATGCCTAGGTCAAATCCTCCCCTTCCTCCCTTCTTGAGTCTTTAATGTTATATCTCTCTCACTATGGCAATGGAAGCCTTTTTAAAAAATGTTAACATTATGCTTATCCTTGTGGAGATAGGTAGATATGTACGAAGCATTTATCAGATACCTGTTCTAAATACTGGGAATGAAAATACAAGCAAAAAATAAGATATACCCTGCCCTCAAGGAACTTATATTCTAATGGGGGAAGAAAACAAATGAAAAGAAGCTGAAAATGACTAGGAAGGGGTGGAGGATCTACCCCAATGGGTCAAGGTGGAGAAGTAGACAGAGCCAGGTTTGAGGCTGGCATGGTAACTTCTCAAATGGAAGTTGCATGGCTATACTCACAGTTCAGAGGAGATGACTGTAGAGGTGGAGGTGTTGATACTGTAAGAAGGCTGATTGGATGGAAATAAGGTCATCTGGGTAGCCATAGACTGGGCAAAGTTTGAAGAGCTCTACTCTGTTGGGATTACACACACACACACACACACACACACACTTCTATTTAATAGAAGGAAAATGGAAGTCAACATTAGGTAAGAAACAAATATAGGACCTCCAAGAGACTAAAAAAAGTTATAAATAGCATCAGCCCACCTCCCAATATTATTGTGAGGATCAAATGAGATATTTGTAAAGTGCTTAGCATAGTGCTTGACACTTAGTATGTGCTATATAAATCTTAGCCATTATTATTATTACCTTATTCTTTTGAATGCTGACTAGATGTCTTAGAAGGTGTTTCAACTATCTGAGTGACCAGAGCTTAGACTCCTTCAGTTGGCTCTTGAGTTAGCACCTCCCTTCATTGGCCCCACCTGGAGCCCCACCTTAGTTACCAATTCACACCCACATAGGCTTAGCACCTAATGGATAGGGGTTTGGTGCCTGGGGTTTAGCATCTAGTAAGGCTCAATCAAAGACACCTAACTTAATTGATATTACAGAAGGGAAATAGACAAATATATGTAGGATTTCAAATGTGTGTGTTTGAGTATATATATTATATATGTGTGTGTGTATCTTTCCTGTGAACATGATGGTTTCCCCTAAATATAATATAAACTTTCTGAAGGTTGGAAATATTTTTCTTTGTTTCCTTAGCATCTGGCATGGTGCCTGGCATATATTAGGCATTTAATGCTTCTTAAATGAATGATATTAAAATTATTTTTAAATAATATATAAGAATATTTTGGAAAAAATAGATGAAGTTGTCAAAAGACATAAACAAATAGTTCTCAAAAGTACAGTTGAAAATTATTAACAACCATATGAAAATTTGCTCTGTATGATTTACATTACACTAACAGAAAGAGAAATGCATATCAAAAAGACTGAGGTTTACTTTACACCCAACAAACTGTCACAGATGGCAATAAATGGGACCTCTTGATGTTGGAAGAGTTAGAGAAGGAGAGTCGTATTAATGTATTCTTGGTGAAGCTGTGAATTAATCTAACCACTATGGGAAGCAATTTGCAATTTTGCAAAGAAGGTGACTAAAATACCCTTTGACACATATAGCCCAAAGAAGTAGATGATAAATATACCACTACATGTATACATACAGTAGCTCACACATATAAGTGTGTATATGTATGTGTGTGTATGAGAGAGGGGGGATTGGATTAAGGAGAGATCACACAATTCTGTAAAACTAAAAGTCCCAAAAAAGATAATTGTGTGTGTCGGTAGAGGAAGTTTCCTCACAGAGAACTCCCTATGCTATAGGGTCTAATATTCTGTATATGTACATGTGTGTATACTGTGTTAAAGGACAACTGGTTTGTACTTTAATATAAACAAGTAGGAAAAAGGCCCAGCCTTATTCCTTATTTACAATGGTACAACCCAACTTACATTTTTGGTTAACAACTTGAGAACAAGAGAAAAATTTTCCCATGTTTTAGATGCAGCCTGGTAAAAGCCTATGAGGAAGGTTTTCACAACAACTGGTATCATTTTTCACTGCCTTTAATAATATTTCTGGTTGTTGGTTTGTTTTTGCCTAATTCTCTGGTGAGGAAAAAAAATACACACATATATCATATATACATACATGGGAATATAAATAGACACTGTGTGTGTGTTTGTGTATGTGTGTGTGTGTGTGTGTGTATGTGCTCATGAGCACACTTGTACTTTTTGCAGCAGCAAAGTCTAGGAAAAAATGTTTGTGCCTTTAGACTGGAGAAGAGCTGAATAAGTTCGCTTCATGAATGTAACAGAATACTACTGTGCAGTATAAAATAATGAATCAGAAAAGCATGGAAAAATATATTTGAACTGATACAAAGTGAAATAGTAGAACCAGAGGCAAAATATACATGACTACAAAAATGTAATTGGAAAGAACTGACAGGAAAATTAATTTTAATAGTGTTAATTTCAAATGTAATATTCCCTTCTCTGTCAAAAGGCCACCCTGACAGTAAAAGAAGCCCCTCCTTCTAGAGAATTTTAGAAATGTCACTGCATTCCTGCTCTTGAGGCCTCAACTCAAGTAGGTTAGACCAGCTCCATCCACCCTGAGAATGTAAGCTTCGTTCAACCTATAAACAAACTTGGGCTAGACAGGGCTACTGAAAGTGACTCAAGTGTCCTCATATTCTCTCATTAAGGTTTGGGGCAACTTGAATCATGAAAGATAAAATAAACTGAATGAAGGAGTTTTTCTTGCTTAGATTACCATGAGCAGCTAGAACCTCATGACCAGGCATCATTCCTATCCCCTCTCCCTTTTTTTGCCCAAACATATACAAATTTTCTGTAAGTTTTCTCTGTGAACACATGTATTCAGATTCATGATGGCACCCCAGGCTCATGACCCTCTTTATCTTAATTAAAGATGTCTATATTTTAATTTACTTTTAGCTTGATTTATATCAGGACTTGACAGAACAACAAAAGTATATCAATCCAAAACCAAACCCTGTGGAATTATAATGATGAAGCTTGCCTTTAAATAAGTACTGCTCCCTGTCTTTTTGCAAGTGTGGATCCCTATGGATATGGAACACTCAATATATCATCAGACTTTTTTGATATATTAGTTGGCTTTGTAGCACTTTTTGCCTTCTTTTAAAATCTTTATTATAGGTAATGCTTCTCATGGATGAAGACAGAGCTTCTTTGGGAAAAGCAGGTGATTGCAATGTAGTAAAACAATGTAAAAAGCAGGTGGTTTACATATATTATATATATATATATAATATATGTATATATATACCTATATATGTATGTATACATATATGTATATTATATGTATATATATACACATATAGACACATACCAATAATATTTTAGTAAAAAATACACTGGAAAAGCAGTACGGCATAGTGAGCAAAGGGCCAGACCTTCTCCACCAAGAGTCAGGATGACCTGGGTTTAAGGTCTGTCCCTGATAAATATCTGCTTTGCAACCCTGAGCAAATTGCTTAGTTTATTATTAACCTCCAGCAACTCTCTAAAGGTCCAAGGTCCAAACAAGATAATTCTGTATATTGGTGTAACAACAATGTGTCTTGCCACTACTGTGGCTGTGTAAGACCAGTAACACCAGCACACAGGCTGCCACACAGGTTCTTTGATCTGCTTTTCTAAGAAAAGCAACTTTAAGGGGTATAACAATCTCACAGTAATCAAACACACATTCACTTAGTTTAGGGGGGAAAGCCAGCACCCTGAACTTCAGAGCAAATACAAACAGAAACTACAAACAGAGCTGTTATAAACAGATCAACATTTCTGTCTAACCAAATCACAATACATCGTTAACAGAGAAGCACCAACATCTGGGTTTTCCAAAACCAGTGTTGGGGGGAGGTCCTTAATGGCTACTTAGAGTCTCCACACCAACACTCTTCCAATGAGTGAGAGCCCCCAAACAAAATGTTCCTCTCCGAGTTTACATACCCTTCTTAGGGCTGCAAGGCTTCACACCTAATCAGCAAAAGGGTGTGGGCATGGGGCTTAGCACCTAGCAAGACTTAATCAAAGGCACTTGATTACTTTAGCATTCTAAAAGAGAAAACAATAAAAAAAAAGTCCCACCTTAATTACCATTACAATTGGTAGAGGTAATTTCCTCACTGGGAATTCCCTATGCCATAGAGATAGATAGATAGATAGATTGATTGATTGATTTGTATTTCCCATGCCATGGGTCTAGTGTATATGAACATATGTTTATGTGTGCATATGTGTGTATTAATATATTTACCTGTCTGAAGAAGACTCTTCCTCCTTCAAAGTAAATAAGGAGACTTCTGCCACAAAATGCAAGACATCAAATGCAAAGTAATAGAATTACAAAGAAGTGGGGACATGAGCAAATTGATGTATAATGTTTGGTTCTGGGGTCAGAGAAGGAAGCTAGTGCAGATACATTTAGCTACTTTGGGGTGGGGAGGAGTGGAAATGTTGCCCGTATTTGGACAATAGGTCTACAAGTACTAAGTTTAGGACCTCATGTACCAGATAGAGACACTTTAGAGGCTATTCCAGCTCTTGATGGAGAGTATACCAAATATTGTGTACTAGGTACTAGGCGCTGAGGAAGATACAAAGAATAAGAAATGCTTACCAACATCAAGAAATGAAATCTTTCAATTGTCTAAGGATACCAGGGATAGAGTGTATATGGGTCATTCCAAGTCAGGGCGTGCAACCCTCCCTTATTTCTGAGTGCTATAAGCTTCAGGTGTAATGAATTCCTACAGAGGGCTTAGAGCTACATCCCTCTGGGATAAACGTAGATGGAAGAATACCTTATTTTGGCAGCTAAAGTGAGAGCTGTCACATCTAGCTGAGTTAAGGAGGCAATGCTGAGGGACAATTAACATGACCTGAGAGAGAGAGAACCCTCTCTCTAACCTCCAGTAAGAGAGTGTGATCTAAGTCATGATTCAAGAGTGTAAACTTCATGCCAGGCTGAGACAAGACAGTGTTTGTAGATAATTAAATTCAAACCAGGCAAGAGGCAAGAAAACTCTAACAGTGGTCTGAAGCTGAGATAGCTCTCAAAGTTGATGAAAGCAAATTATGGAGGGGCACAGTAGGTAGCAGTGAGCAAATGGTTCATTTCCCACAGCTTCTATACCCAAGATAGCATTAGGGTTGGAGAGGGTCAGGTCTAGTCAATAGTATGATAGCTCTATGCTCTTCTCATGTTTATATAACTGTAGGGTCCTTGTTCTGGGCAGGCATACCGTGGCTCCCTCTCTATGTTACCTAAAAATCGAATCATCCTCTGCCAAAGTACAAGGTGCCATATACTTCTGCAAAAGAGAAGTCTGATTCCCAAGGAGTGAATTTGGGGAGTTCGAGGGCACCATGGATCTATCATTATTGTAAAGATCAAATAATATTGCCTCTTTTATTAATAAAAGCTTTCATTCCTTTATTGCATTGTGTGTAGCCTACTTGTAGTCAGGAAAGTGCTAGGCAGTACAGTAGGGTAAATGCTCAAGGTTTTTGAATGAATAAAACAGTGCTCCTGCAAATTTGTATTAACTAATTGTACCGTGGACAGAGGTTACACATATTTGAACTTGAATGTGTTATTGCTGGCAAAAACATAAAACTATATGCTGTTTCACAAACTCCATAACCAATACATTCAGACGTTTGCCTTGATATTTAACTTTTAGTTACAGTTGACATTAACTGAAGAAAATCTAGGGAGAAAGTTTGTTTCCACTGGTTTTATAACTTTGTGTGTGTACTTATGGTTGTTTTAAAGTACTCACTAGATCTAAGCTTCACCTTTAGATGAGTTCTTTTGATAAAAGCATCTGGAGTGCTTTCCCATTTTTTTGCTGGTGAGGAGGCATTGATAGCACCTAAATTATATAGACCTCTACCAATAAGCAGGTCCACAAGGGCACAATTACAACAGACCTGAAAGTTCAGCAGTGCAGCTTTGAAAGTGAAGGAAGAAAACAACTTCAATTAGAATGGAATTGTTCATGGTCTGCTTGTCCAGCTGAATTGAGTTGGGTCACAGATCATGGGCAAAACCAAAGGCTCTGATCAGTTTGGAAGATCTAGCAATCTACTACCTGTGAAGAATTTCCTGGTTGACTTTCAGATAAAAAACTCTTAATAACAGTGCAGAACTTTTCATAATGGTGGGGCCAGAACTATACTTGGAAAGGCAAGTACTATTGCACCACTGCCCTTTACTAAGGTGACTACTGGGATACAATTACCACATTGGATTGTGGTGAAATATCTATTCCACCTTATTTACCTAGTCACTCTGACTATATCCTTAAAGTTGGAGGCCTGAAAATGCCAATCTTAGCATTCATTCACTTTTAAGATGGCTTCTCCAAAATTTGTGGTATAATGGAAATAAGAGGACCTGGCTCTGCTACTTTCTGCTGGTGTGTCCTTGAGCAAATAATTTAATCTATCTAGCCTCAGTCTTCTCATCTGTAAGACTATTAGGTATACAACCAGATAATATCTAAGATCACTTGCAGCCCCAAAATATTTGTGGTTATGACAGTATTATGATCCAACTCCATGTCATCCACACTCATGTAGATCTATGTGCCAGTAACATTTCTATGTACCAGTTTATTTCAATTTAAACTTTGATAATACTCAACAATAAAGAATCTTAAAACAAAGTGTTAGAGGCTTTCCCTGCCCTGATATTTACAATATATAGATTCTAGAGATCCCCTGGAATAAATAAATTAAAAAATATTTCTTTCTGGTGCAAAACATATTGAATTTTCTGTAATGAATAGTTGTAATATCCCATGTTGCTGGGGGTAAAAGGGAAAAAAGAGGGAGGATTCAGGAAGCAAGACAATATATAGCCAGTGAAAATCCTCACCTCTCATGTAATGCTACACAGTGGAGTATGTAGTTATACATTAAGGCAGAAGAAAAGCTTGAATGCAAGAGGGAGAGAGAAGCAATGGAAGTCAGGGAGCTGAGAAAAGCAGTAACCATGGGGCAGCTCCCTCCTGGACCCTAATCCAATTATGGTAAAAGGGTAGAAGTGACTGAGGCTGAAGGCTTGGTGATCTAACCTAGTCACTTGCTTTTCTGCTCATATAGCAAGTTGTTATTGAGAAAAATGTCAGGATGCTTGAAATATTTTCAGGCGATTCTGAACAGTTATTTCTGAGGACTATAGTCTCTCTGTGCTCTGTGCATTGCTTAACTAGCTTTGACATGATAGCACCACTCTCTATTTAGGGTGGTTTGAAGCACCGTTGAGGGATATTCTTCCTAGCAATCATCAATATGGGTGGAATAAAACATTCTCAGTACTTAAATGGATCTGTGATCTCATTAAATTAGAAGTTCCCTCCAATGATGCAGATTTGCAGCTCATCTGTGGCTATCCATCTTGTATGATTCTTGTCCATGCTCTCTCATAAGTTCATCACAGGAGTTCTATCCAATATATGTACTTGAGAAATTAGAAGGAATGAAATGATGATGAAGTGCTTTCTAATATTCATGGTAATAAGGAGAGAAGAGACAAGTATTCCTTCAGAATCATGTCTTCCAAGACCACCAAGTGAGTTAAATATGAAAAAAATACAGGGCCTAGGTACCTTCTATTTTGGTGGCTCTAAGAGGAAAGGAAAAGAGATAGTAAAATGAATATAATAGAAAATAAACAAGGAAAAAGAGGAGGAACTAGTTCTTAAAAAATTAGAGTGCATAAGAAGAGTACACAAATGTAGAGGAAGAGATAAGAGGAGCAGACATTATATCACATGACCTCACTTATCTGAACTGATAAAGAAAGATTGAATACATATACACAGAGACACACAGTATGAAGTGAAAATATATGAACCTCAACAGTGAAACCAAGAGTTAATATGATTTCTAATGGAGAAATAGAGGCCTTTTCTATATGAACAGGCATAAAGAAAGATGCCCATTGTCACATCTACCTTATTTGATAATTCTAGGAATATTAGCTATAACAATAAAACTAGGAAAAGCAATTGAGAGAATAAACACAGGCAAGAAGGAAACAAAAGCATTTCTCTGAGTAATAAAAGAACTGTAGAGAGTCTCCTAAAATATCAATTGAACTAAATATTAATTAAATTAGGTTGCACAGTAGATAGGATCCTGGGTTTGGAGTCGAAAAGACCTGAGTCTAAATCCAGCCTCAGATACTTACTAGCTGTTTGACCCTGGGTGAGTCACTTAGCCTCTATTTGCTCTATTTCTCCAACTGAAATGAGGATAATCACAATACCTGCCTTGCTGGGCAGCTAGGAGCAGAGCACATAGAGTTCTGTGCCTGGAGTCAGGAAGACTCATGTTCCAAACCTGACCTCAGACATTTACTAGTTGTTAGATCCTGGTCAAGTCATTTAACTCCATTTGCCTAGGTTTCCTCATCTGTAAAATGAGCTGGAGAAGGAAATTGCAAACCACTCCAGTATTGTTGCTAAGAAAACCTAAAATGGGGTCATTAAGAGTAAGACATAACTGAAAAATGACAACAACTACAATTTCACGGGAAAGTCATGGGGATCAAATGAAATAATATTAATATAGTGCTAAGCACAGTGTCTGGCATATAATAGATGTGATAGAAATGCTTATTCTGTTCCCTTCCCTTTAACTGAAATGCTTAATACTTTATAAAACTAGAATAAAATAATGTTCGTGTGAAAGAAAAAAGTCGACAATCTCAAGTGAAAACATGAAAAGTTGTAGAAAGTAACATGACCTAGCAGAACCACATCTCAAGCTATATTACAAAGTAGGAATCATCAGAACTACTGGCAAAAAACAGATTGATTGGTGAAATAGACTCACAAGATCCAGGAAAAAGGTACATAGGAGCATAGTGTTGGATGAATTCCAGGACTTCTACTAGTAGGACAAGAACTCCGTATTTGCTGAAAAATCACTGGGAAAGATGGAGAGCACTCTGGTAGAAATTTGAGTTAGACAGACAGCTTACACTATACACAACTATGACTAGAGAAAGTATTCTTGAACAAAGACTGTTAAGGATCAATGGAGATGAAATGGACACTTTTGATTGCCTAAATTTTTCTTCAAAGTGTCTGCACAAACCAAATTAATGGAGTTAATAAGGAGAGGAACAGGTAACTTGGAAAAAAATATTTACAGCAAATTTCTCTACTAAAAGGCGGATATCCAAGAATTATAGGGAATAGATTCAGATATATAAAAGCTAGAGTCATTCCCTAATAAATTAATGGTCAAAGGATTTGAATGAGGAGTTACTTTAAAAAAAAGGAAAATTTCAACAATTATATGAAAAAACATGATCATTACGTGAAATAAACAACTATAAATAAGACTATAAACAAGTAAACAATAGTGAACAATAAACACCTATATATAAACAAAATAAATAAGAGAAAACCAACTCACTAATAATAAGAAAAATTAAAATTAAAACAACTTTTTCTACTTCATACCCATAAAGATCGACCAGATGACAAAAAAGGGAAAATGACAATTGTTGGAGAAGATATAAGAGCTCAAGCCTACTAATGTGCTATTAAAGGATCTGTGAAGTGGTCCAAACATTCTGGAAATCAATTGGCACCATGTAGAAAAAATTGCTAAAATGGGCATATATCCTTTTACCAGCTACTACTAGCTTTATAACCCCAGAAGATTAAATAAAGTGAAAAGAGTCATATGTTCAAAAAATACTCATAGCAATCCTTTTGTGTTGTACTAAAGAACTAGAAACAAGCTGAGAGTGTCCATCAAGTGAAGAAAGGCTAAAAAAATTATGATATATAAATATAACAGAATAATAGTGGGTCATTAAAATGATTAAAGGGACAAATTTTGGTGGAAGCTAGGGGGATTCAAATGAATTGAAGCAGAGTACAATTGCTGGAAGAGGAGAATAATTTATACAATCACTACTATGTTGTAAAAAAAAATGTGGCCAACACAATGAAAAATGACTCCAGAAGACTGACAATAACTTGTCTCTGGAAGAGAAATGATGAGTCAGAGATACAGAATAAGATACACTTTCAGATCCAGTCAATATGTGGGTTTCTTTTGTTTTACTATACTTTCTGGTTAGTAGGGAGGATTTTGACTTTTCTTTGAGGGAAGATTTTAGGGGATAATCAAGTGGCAATGACACTTAAAAAGGGGTGAGAAAGAATTTATTTTGTAAATAAACAGAAGAGAGAAGAAGTTAAGAAGGCAACATAGACAACTAGGGCAGCATTGTAGTTCCCACGTTAAATTGGAATACCAACCCCCAACAAAGCTTTATGTGTTGCAGAAAAAAGTTAAATAGGTATAAAAGATGTTCGTAGTTTCATGTAAAATTGCCTTTTTTTGTTTTTCTGAATTGAGATATTCATGCTTATTACATTTATAATTAAAAAAGAAAACCCTCAAAGAACTAAACTATTACTTTGAGGGAGGGGTAATACATTTAAAAGTACATGTCCTTTAATCATCCTACAACTCCAATCACCATCCCTGTGATATTCCTGATGAAAACATTCCTCTCTGGATTCCACTCCCCTATTTGTGCTCTCCCCCTGGAATAATTAGAATGTAAGCTTCTTGAGGTTAGAAACTGTGTTGCTTTTTTTCTTGTATTCCTTGTATGCCATGTGCCTAGCACAGTAAGAAGAGAGATCATTCCTATCATGGGAGACAGTCATGCAAAGACATGGACAATGAAAATGAAATGTTCTGTACCACATTACGAGCAGACCAGTTTGCTCAGAATACAGAGTATGTGAGAGAAATAATATGTAATAGGCATGAAATGATAGATCAAAGCCAGATGATTAAGAGCTTTAAATGCTTAACGACGGAGTTTGTATTTTAACCTAGAGGCAACAACTAAAACTTCCTGAGCAAGTCAGGTCAGGACAGTATTTTAAGAATACAGTGTTGATCTAAAAAGTTATTTAACCACACTCCATCATTACCTCCATTATTGTGTTCTGTAATTATGTAATTATACTTATCTTTCCATTGGGTGACAGAGTTGACAGGATGGCTGAAGGAGAATGTATGGTGTCATAGGAATATACACTGTTCTTCCTTCCCTGGAATTTCTTCTTTTAATCCTGACTATGGTCACTTTGAGATTGGGCAGGTTCTTCTCTTTAGAATCTTGCTTTTATCACTAAAGTTTTGTTATCTAACATGATGAATGAAATGTGTTACTTGACTTTTTTTGTTTGTTTGTTTAGAAAGAATTTTTTTTGCATTTTTAAGATTTGTTTTTAGTTTTCAACACTCACTTTTATAAGATTTTGAGTTCCAAATGTTTCCTCCTCCCTTCCTTTCCCCTCTCCAAGATGGCATGCAATCTAATATAGGCTATACACATACAACCATATTAAACATTTCCATATTAGTCATGTTGTGGAAACAGAATCAGAACAAAAGGGGAAAAAACATAAGAAAGAGAAAAGAGAGAGAGAGAGAGAGAGAGAGAGAGAGAGAGAGAGAGAGAGAGAGAGAATAGTATGCTTTGATCTGCATTCAGACTCTGTAGTTCTTTCTCTGGATGTGGAAGCATTTTCCATAATGAGTCTTTTGGTATTTTCTTAGATCATTGTATTGCTGAGAAGAACTAAGTCTATCAAAGTTGATCTTCCTACAAAGTTGCTGTTACTATGTACAATGATCTCCTGGTTCTCATCACTTCACTCAGCATCAGTTCATATAAATTTTTCCAGGTTTTTCTGAAATCTGCCTGCTTATCATTTATTACAGGACAATGGTATACCATTATATTCTTATACCACAACTTGTTCAGCCATTCCCGAACTGGTGGGCATCCCCTCAATTTCCAATTCTTGTCCACCACAAAGAGAGCTGCTATAAATATTTTTCGTACATGTGGGTCCTTTTCCCTTTTTATGATCTCTTTGGGATACAGGCTTAGCAGAGTATGCAATAGTTTTATAGCCCTTTGAGTATAGTTCCAAATTGCTCTACAGAATGATTGGATCAGTTTACAACTGCACCAACAATGGATTAGTGTTTCCAATTTCCCACATTTTCTCCAACATTCATCATTTTCCTTTTTTTCTTGTTAGCCGATCTGAGAGGTGTGATGTGGTATCTCAGAGTTATTCTAAAAATTTGCATTTCTCTAACCAATAATGATTTAGAACATTTTTATATGACTATAGATAGCTTTAATTTCTTCCTCTGAAAACTGCCTGTTCATATCCTTTGACCATTTTTCAACTGGGGAATGACTTGTGTTCTTATAAATTTGACTCAGTTCTCTATATATTTTAGAAATGAGGCCTTTATTAGTGACACTGGCTATAAAAATGGTTTCCCAGATTTCTGCTTCCCTTATAATCTTGGTTGCATTGTCTTTGTTTGTGCAGAATCTTTTTTATTTAAGGTAATCAAAACTATCCATTTTGCATTTCATAATGTTCGCTATCTCTTGTTTGTTCATAAACTCTTTATTCTTCATAAATCTGACAAGTAAATGATTCCTTGCTCTGCTTGTTTGCTTATGATACAACCCTCTATGTCTGAATCATGTACCCATTTTGACCTTATTTTGGTATATATTATATGATAATATAAAATCTAAATAGCCATTTGTTGTTGTTCAGTCATTTCAGTCATGTCTGACTCTTCAGACACTTCACACAGGTTCTGAGGTGAAAGGAGACAGGAATTCAAGTCCCATATCTACCACTTATTAGCCATTTGACCTTGGTTAAGTCACATCTCCTCTTAATTTATTTTTTTTGTCCTTTAGTTGTTTTCTGTCATGTCCTACTCTTTGGGACCCCATTTGGGGTTTTCTTGGCAAAGATACTGGAGTGGTTTGCCATTTCTTTCTCTAGCTCATTTTACAGGTGAGGAAATGGAGGGTTAAGTAACTTTCCCAGGGTCGTATAACTAGTGTTTGAGGCCAAATTTGAACCTAGGAAGATTAGTCTCCCTGATTTCAGGCCCCACACTTTATCCACTGTGCCACCTAGAAATTCCTCAGGAAATCTGGGAAGAGACTAATTGTAGTAGTTGATGATATATTTATATAAGATTAGTTTTACTTCTTCCATTCAGAGGTGGTGGCTAAGCTTCAGGTGAGTTTTAATTGTTTGTAAAAATACATACTGTTTTTGCTATTTTAAAATTTAGTGGAGAGGAGAGGAGAGGAAAGAGAGAGAGAGAGAGAGAGAGAGAGAGAGAGAGAGGGAGGGAGGGAGGGAGGGAGAGAGAGAGAGTTGGTATGTGCAGAGAGGTTTTTTGTACTTATGTAGATATAAGAGAAGGAAGAATCAAAGTATAAGGTAATGGGTGTGGAAGAAAGGGTATGTAGGTTGAGTGTGGCTTGGGAGAGGAACTATGGAAAATTTAGGTGGCAGCATTAGAGAGAGTGAAGATTTGGAGGGCACTAGTTATATGTGTAAACTGGGCATGTTTAGTGGCTTCTGTGTGTGGGTTCTGGACTGATTTGCAATAGGAAAAAGACCAGCTGTATAAAGGAATGTTGCAACGTTACCTGTGACATAGGTGAAAGACTGCTACTCACAAGGCCTCAGAACATGCAATCTTGGGTGTTCTCTCCATCTTGTCAATTCACGTGTTTCAGCGTCACCTTCCCATTTTGGTATTGATCCTTCTTCAGCAGAGTCTCATCTTTGAGTGGAAAGACCAGATATCTTGTGCTAAGACTCTGTTTATCGCTTCCATTCAGTAGCTGGAAGGAAGTGGGAAGCTAGTCTCCCGTGGTTAGCCAAGAAGGAGAATGCTGGTGCTTTGATGTAGATGCTACTATCATTTCCATTTTATTCACCAGGGAAAACTGAACAGAGAAAGATTTGATGATTTTCCCAGACACACACAACTAGCAAGTGTCCAAGGCGAGGGTTGGCCTTAGATCTTCCTAATTTTAAGGTCTAGTACTCGCTGCACTGAACCATGGAGCCATTTCAATAGTAAGGTTGAACCTATATAAATCATTTCCCAATGCTGATGATTCTGATCAGCTTCTCCCTAAGCTTGTTGAGGGGTTATTAAAGAGTGGGAGTGTAAACACATTCACACAGGATCTGATATCTAAAGGGACTTGACCCTCTGAAGCACCCTATGGTTAATAAATCTCTGTTCCTAGGAGTATACATACACATACATGCACATACACACGCACACAGAGTATATATAGTATATAATATATATATATAGTACATACAGTATACATACTATACTATAATATATATACTATGAAATAATATATAATATATAATATAGGAGTATATATATGTATATCATATATATGTATGTAGTATAAATGAAGTGAATGTGTGTGTTTCTATATTGGACAGACACAATTAAAGTCACTGGCTGAGGGGAACTGTGCCTAGTTGTTTTGCATATCCAAGAGTATAAAACCTTTCTGGGAGTCTTGGCTAGTGTGGTTCCATGGTTGGAGGGGGCAGGAGATACAGGTTGGCCCATGGAATAGAAGGTTATGATGAAGACCTACCCCATACTAGTTGCATGGAAGTATGTATATGTATACTTATTCATGTGGAATATTCATGTGGTGGGTCCTATAAATGAAGCATCCATTCCCTTGGGGCCATCTGTCCTGCAACAGAGTCACTTCTCCTAATCTGGAATTATAGCTTCCTTGAGTCCTCTAGAAAGTATGTCCTACTCTGGGACTGAGCTAGCTTATTCAGTGAGTGAGTGTAAACTCATTTAGGCCACCATATCTAGCCAGCCCCTGACTAGACCACGGTTCATATCTCATCTAATTATCTGCCTGAGGCATCTTTCCATCTCCAGGACTTCTTTAATTTTTTCCACTGGCGACCCCTTCAGCACTTCTTAAACTGTGTGAAGCAACCCTTTATGGGGTCACAACCCACATTTTAAGAAGCACTGAGTGCTGTTCCTTCCTTACTTCAGCCTCTTGCTCTGGGCACAGTATTCAAACAAATTTGTTCATTGCTTCTATAAAGGTTCTGTCAATCAACTGCCCTATGGATCAACTCATATGACTCCCCAGACCAAAACTCCCTTTTCCTGTAGATGTTGTTTCCCTCATTAGGGGCAAAAGAAGGGAATGGAATAAGATTTAGGATGTGAGTTCCTCAAGGGCAAGAATTATCTCAATTTTCTATTTGTATTCCCAAAAGGTAGCGCAGTAGCTGGCATGCAGTAAGCACTTAAAAATACTCTATTCTTTCATTCATTTATCCATTCCTGTCTGATCTGAAATAATCTCACATTTATGTGAGTGGCATATTTAATTTAGCTTCTCCTATGAGGATTCATATCATTAGGGAGTATGGCAGAGTAGATAAATTGCTGGCCTTGAAGCAAGGAAGACCTGAGTCTAAATCCCATATTCAACACATATCTGACTATGTGACCCTGGAAAAGTCACCTCTAGCTAACTCTCTAAGACTCTAAGTCAGGGGTGAGGAACCTGTGGCCTCAATGCCACATGTGGCCCTCTAGGTCCTCAAGTGCAGCCTTTTAACCAAATCCAAACTTCACAGAACAAATCCCCTTAATAAAAGGATTTATTTTGCAAAACTTGGACTTAGTCAAAAGTTCTCACCCAAGGACCTAGAAGGCCACCTGTGTCCTAGAGGCTGCAGGTTCCCCATCCCTGCTTTAAGTTGTTTAGAAGGTGTTGACGTTCATTAGTAGAGGGAGGTTTCTCATTCAGGATTTCTCTTTCCCAAAGAAATGAGAGATCCATACCTTATCCATAGTAGAATCATACTATTATGGAACTTGAGGGGACCTTAGAAGTCCTTTTTTTTCTTCAGTCCCCTCATTTAACGGATAAAGTAACTATACTCCAAAAGATAAGGTAACTTACTTAAAGAGCAGTATTGAGAATTTTCAGGGAGGGTGGAGAATGGAGAAAATAAAGTACATTGAGAGGAGGTAGAAATTTTAATACTTAAGATTATTTAACTTGGAGAAGAAAAGATAGAGGAGATAGTTACTCTTATACTTACCTGCTATCTTGTATAGCAGGTAAGTATTATCTACTACCTTAGGTTTTATACAGAAGATGGTGGCAGCATTGAATATAGAGCAAGAGGTGGGAAAAAGTGTGAAATACATTGTAAAGTTTGTAGTATAAGGCAGGTGTTAAACTTTGTAAAAAATGTAAACATCTAATGTGGTTAATTTAAATTTCAATCTTTCAACAATCTGTAATTTTACAGAAGGGGGGATACTTAATTCCCTCCACTGGTGGAGTCTACAAATTGTGTATAACTAAATAAATCTTTGAGAGGTGCTATGACTATAAAACTCATCAACCTCCTGCTCCCCTGTTGATGAGCCTCTCTGAAAATGAGCTGCAGGTGACAGACATACAGGTTAGGTGACATGCTCAATATGAAGCCTTTTCAACTTGGTAGGAACTACTAAAACTTACACTTGTTTTGGGTATAGCCTTTAAGAAACCAGAGTCATCTTGAGGTCTAAGTGAGGCATCGGAGTAGAAAGTCAGTGGCTGGAATACCGGGCCTGGAATCACATCTGACCTCAGACACTTTCTAGCTGTGTGACCCTGGGGAAGTTGCTTAACCCTGTTAGCCTCAGTTTCCTCATCTGTAAAATAAGCTGGAGAGGGAAATGGTAAATCACTCTAGTATCTCTACCAAGAAAACCCCAAATGGGGTCCTGAAGACTTGGAAATGTTTGTAGTGACTGAACAACAACAGTGACACAATCGTTGCAATCAAAGTAAAATTAATGGAAATATATGAGGGCAAACAAAGAGGCTCAGTATTTCAACAGATGGGGTATATCATCAATGCAAGTAAATACTTTTGTCCCATGGTGTAGATCACAATCCATCAATGCCTTTAAAACTAGTAAGATTTTTGTCAATGTCCTCCCATAAATTCTCCAGCGAGGGGACCACCCAATGCTTTGGTGGCTTTTTTTTAGACTCTTGATATAGCAAAGGTACCAATGAAGCATGCAGGTTGTCCATCAGTTATACCTCATTGCATGACTGTCCCATGTCATTTTTTAATATTTCCATCCTAATGTAATTCATACCAAATATCTTGAATAATTCATTGTTGGTCATATGCCACAGACTTCATGTACTTTTCATGCATGTTGCCATTGTGCTTTTTTTGGTGACCTACAACCTTAAATATTTGGAGGCTGTGTTTTTCCATGTTCTAAAAACATATAGCATCATCAAAAAACTATTGCTCTTTATCCTAACCACTACTTTGTGGAATCTCTGACTTCCTTTAAAATTCATTTTAAGTGTTGTCTTTTGCTGGAAACCCTTCCTAGTCTCCACAGCCATTAGTACCTTCGCCTCTAAGATTCCTTCCTGTCTACTCAATTTTTATCTTATATATGCATATGCATTTATTTGTTATTTCTCCTATCAGAATGCATACTTCTAGAGGAAAAGGCTGTTCTTAATTTTTCTTTATACCTTAACACTTTGCATAGCTTTTGACACAAAATAGTGCTTAATAAATGCCCATTGGTTATTTGATATAAAGAGGAGTCTTTTTCAGGGAGAAATTTGGAGTCTTTAAAAACATTGCACAAACAATCAAGCCTGTTTATTTTGGGGTATCCAATTTTATACCTATTTCATTGTCTAGAAGATATATTATACTGATGGACAAGCTTTGCATCCTGTTCATTCAACTGTATATTGCAGTTGTTGCAATAGGAATTTTTCATCCACATGGTTTTATCCATACAGGCAGTTAGCTTGAACACTTTTGAGTAATTACAAATTAATTTAGGAAGTTGCGCAATATTCTAGAGGCTCATGAAACCAGCACAATATTTTCCTCAAGTCAGATTATTTAGAGGATCTTACCATGCAAAATTAATCCTCTTCCATTTTAACTCTGAGCTGGAAATCTTTCTTGACGTTGCCAAATAAGTTTGGTGATCATACATCTCCCTTTTTAACGTCCTACTTGACATTTATAATCAAATGGTCATTAAACAAAGTTACATCTGTTGTTGCATCTTTAAAAGAATCTTGCATAGTTTCAACATATGCTGCGGAGATACCTTGGAAGAGGAATTTTAAGGTGGTATTTGATGAATAAAAGTTTTTTATTGTTAAGAAATTAGTCAAGTGAAATATGGTATTCTCTTTATCTTTCAGTTAATTGTGTAAAAATATAATCTGCTATGGAATATAATTTTTGTAAACTTGTCCATTCTTTTCTTATTCATCACCAAAAAGCCCTCCAAACATGCACACATTATTCTCATAAACATTTTGTATAAATGGGAAAGAAGACATGGTTTAGATGTTATAGATGTTTTCTTGATCACCTTTTGTCAATAAAAATCATATCCATGATTTTTTCCCCAATTGTTTTGTTAAGTCCACTCTTTTGGGTGCTTAAGAAGTCATCCATTAATTTGTGTAAAATTGTGCTACTGTTAGCATATACCACTTGTGTGCATGTGTTCTCCCTATAATTTATTTTTTTAATTTCAAAAATTTTATTTTTCTCTAATTACATGTCAAATTTTTTGAATATTTGCTTTTTAAAATTTGAGTTCCAAAATTTCCTTCCATTCTTCCCTACCCACTTCCCATTGAGAAGGCAAGCATTTTCATTATAGGTTATACATATGCAGTCATGTAAAACATATTTACATATTTATCATGTTGTAAAAGAAAACAGAGAGAGAGAGAGAGAGAGAGAGAGAGAAGGAAGGAAGGAAGGAAGGAAGGAAGGAAGAAAGGAAGGAAGGAAGGGAGGAAGGAAGTTAGTTTAAAAAAAAGTATGCTTCAATCTGCATTCAGACTCCACCAGTTCTTTCTCTGGAGGTAGATAGCATTTTTTTTTATTATGAGCCTTTAGGAATTGTCTTCTATCACTGTATTGCTGAGAATAGCTCAGTCATTCACAGTTAATCATCGTATAATATTGTTGTTACAATGTTCTCCTGGTTCTGCTCACTTCCCTTTGCATCACTTCATGTAAGTCTTTCCACGGTTTTTTTGGAAAGCATCCTGCTCATAATTTCTTATAACACAATGATATTCCATTACAATCATATAGCACAACTTTCTCAGCCATTCCCCAATTAATGGGTATCCCCTTAGTTTGTAATTCTTTGCCACCACAAAAAGAGTTAACATAGATCACTTCTGAGTATTTCTGGTATTTTTGAGTATTTCAGTTGTTATTCATATCATTTTTAAAGCGCTATTTTTATTTCCTAATGTGGAAACATATCCAAGTCTTTGATGATAAATATGATGAATCTACTGCCATTGAGGAGAATAGTCTCTTATACTTATCTTGACAGACTTTTCCCATTCTTCCACTCACTAGTTGTTCTAATTTCATTTTTAAATACCCTCAGGATTATCTGGCTTAATTAGGTTTCATGCCAGACTTTCTGTAAACATGTCTATTCTAACCTCATCTCACTGTTTTGTGAGATGATATTATTCATAATTTTCTACCATCTATCTCCATAAATATTTTTCAAGTAAGTTTCCATTCTAAATTGGTGTTGCCCTTGGCTGCCACATCCCTCTGCTTATCAAGGAGGTTAAGTGTATGCTAGCCTAGTGTTTTCTAATCTTTCTTGTTTTTCCTTGTCATAAGGATTGATTTGTATCAGTTAAATTTTCTTAGGAATGGCAACAATTATTTTTGATGTCTGTTTTTATATCTACTTGAATTTTTTCCGACTTAACTTTTTAAATACTTCCTGGTGAAACTCTTTAAATTGCATAAAATATCTTCTAATTTTTTTTTCCAATTTGCTATTGCTGTAACTGCTCTAACTAGAGGTAGTTGATTCTAAAGTGTCAAGGATGAATGGATGAATAAAAAGGTACTTATTGAGCATTTATTCTATGTCAAGCCCTGAAATTAAGTGTTAGGAATATTTACTCCAAAGGGAAGAAAACCCCTGCCCTCAAGAAGCTTGCATTCTGATAGGAGAAAACAACTCATATAAGGAAATGCAGACCATGGAGGGGGCATTTGGTTTGGAAAGATATAGGGATGATGAATGCAACCAAAGGAAAGTAGAGTGGCACACCTTTACCAAGAGAAATGACAGAGATGATTATCAATTTAAAACTGGAAAGTGATAGGTAAGTGTTGATGGCTTCTGGAAAAAAAGATGACTAGAGAGTGAAGTAGTGCATAGCTAGATCCAGGCCTAGATGCAGAGGATGACTTTCATAGCAGTAGGTCATCATTTCCTGTTAAATATGATTAATATCATTATTGTGGTATTATTTGGGACTTTGTAGGGTAGTGATGCATAGCCCTATACAGCTGTACTTAAAGCCATGAAGAAATTAATTTAATTCCCCCACCTGATACATAATGGCTATAAGGTCTTTGGCAAGTCATTGAATCTCTAAATGCTGTAGGCAACTCTGACTTGCAACGAGGGATTGTTGACGTGCTCTGCTAGAGAGAGTTTCCTCACCTGAGGGGTCCCCTTATCAATGAAATCATAGGTCCAATAACTATTTTGTTCTTAATTTTAAAAGTAGATAAATTAAACATTTTAAGTTTGGAAGGAAGAAAGAATACATAAAATTACATTAAAAAGAGAGGCAGTATGGTTTAGTGGAAAGAGAGCTCTTGGGAAAAAGTATAACCTCTATAATACTGGCTTTGGACATTGATCAGGTCACTTACCCTCTTGGTGCTCTAAACAATTTTTAAGGTTATAATTTGTAGAAAATGTATCAATATGTATTGACAGAGGGTGTTTCCTTAGCCGGGAATCCTCTATGCCAGTGAAATCATGGGTCCCTATCTCTATCATTCTTTGGTGCTTGCTATGTCCAGTGATATAGAAATATTTGTGATGTACAGGCATACATTCAGTGTAGACTTTTTGACTTCTCTCATTTCTTAACCACATTTCCAATATATATTTTTTAAATTTTTTTATTATTTATTTTATATTTTTTAGTTTTCAGTATTGATTTCCACAAGAGTTTGAATTACAAATTTTCTCCCCATTTCTACCCTCCCCCTCACTCCAAGATGGCATATATTCTGATTGCCCCATTCTCCAGTCAACCCTTCCTTCTATCACCTCACTCCCCCCATCCCCTTTTCCCTCACTTTCTTGTAGAGCAAGATAGATTTCTATGTCCCATTACCTGTATATCTTGTTTCCCAGTTGCATGCAAAAACAACTATTTTTTTGAACATCTGCTTTTAAAACTTTGTGTTCCAAATTCTCTCCCCTCTTCCCTCCCCACCCACCCTCCCTAAGAAGGCAAGCAATTCAACATAGGTCATGCATGTAAAACCCTTCCACAATACTCATGCGGTGAAAGACTAACTATATTTTGCTCCCTCCTATCCAGTCCCCCTTTATTCAGTTTTGTCCCTTGACCTTATCCCTTTTCAAAAGTATTTGCTTTTGATTACCTCTGCCCCCTATCCTCCCTCCCTTCTATAGTCCCCCCTTTTTATCCCCTTCCTCCTTCTTTCCTGTGGGGTAAGATACCCAATTGAGTGTGAATGCCATTCCCTCCTCAAGTCAAATCTGATGAGAGCGAGATTCATTCATTCCCCCTCACCCGCCTCCTCTTCCCCCCAACAGAACTCCTTTTTCTTGGCACTTTTATGTGAGATAATTTACCCCATTCTATCTCTCCCTTTCTCCCTCTCTGAATATATTCCTCTCTCATCCCTTAATTTGATTTTATTTTTTTTAGATATCATCCCTTCATATTCAACTCAACCTGTGCCCTCTCTCTCTCTCTCTCTCTCTCTCTCTCTCTCTCTCTCTCTCTCTCTCTCTCCATATATATACATATGTGTGTGTGTATGTATATTCCCTTCTGCTACCCTAATACTGAGAAAGGTCTCATGAATTACACACATCATCTTTCCATTTAGTAATGTAAACAAAACAGTTCAATTTTAGTAAATCGCTTATGATTTCTCTTTCTTGTTTACCTTTTCATGTTTCTCTTGATTCTTCTGTTTGAAAGTCAAATTTTCTATTCAGCTCTGGTCTTTTCATTGAGAAAGCTTGAAAGGCCTCTATTTTATTGAAAATCCATATTTTGCTTGGAGAATTATACTCAGTTTTGCTGGGTAGGTGATTCTTGGTTTTAATCCTAGCTCCATTGACCTCCGGAATATCATATTCCAAGTCCTTCGATCCCTTAATGTAGAAGCTGCTAGATCTTGTGTTATCCTGATTGTATTTCCACAATACTCAAATTGTTTCTTTCTGGCTGCTTGCAGTATTTTCTCCTTGATCTGGGAGCTCTGGAATTTGGCAACAATGTTTATAAGAGTTTCATTTTGGGGATCTTTTTCAGGAGGCAATCTATGGATTCTTTCAATTTCTATTTTACCCTCTGGTTCTAGAATATCAGGGCAGAGAGAGAGAGGGGGGGAGAGAGAGAGAGAGAGAGAGAGAGAGAGAGAGAGAGAGAGAGAGAGAGAGAAGGAAGGAAGGAAGGGAGGAAGGAAGGAAGGAAGGAAGGAAGGAAGGAAGGAAGGAAGGGAGGAAGGAAGTTAGTTTAAAAAAAAGTGTGCTTCAATCTGCATTCAGACTCCACCAGTTCTTTCTCTGGAGGTAGATAGCATTTTTTTTTTATTATGAGCCTTTTGGAATTGTCTTCTATCACTGTATTGCTGAGAATAGCTCAGTCATTCACAGTTAATCATCATATAGTATTGTTGTTACAATATTCTCCTGGTTTTGCTCACTTCCCTTTGCATCACTTCATGTAAGTCTTCAGAATTTCTTGAAAGATGATATCTAGGTTTTTCTTTTATCATGGCTTGCAGTAGTCCAATAATTTTTAAATTACGTCTCCTGTATCTATTCTCCAGGTCAGTGGTTTTTCCAATGAGATATTTCACATTGTCTTCCATTTTTTCATTCCTTTGGTTCTGTTTTATAATCTCTTGATTTCTCATAAAATCACTAGCTTCTACCTGCTCCAATCTAATTTTTAAAGTAGTATTTTCTTCAGTGGTCTTTTGGACCTCCTTTTCCATTTGGCTAATTCTGCCTTTCAAGGCATTCTTCTCCTCATTGGCTTTTTGGAGCTCTTTTGCCATTTGAGTTAGTCTATTTTTTAAGGTGTTGCTTTCTTCAGTATTTTTTTGGGTCTCCTTCAGCAAGTCATTGACTTGTTTTTCATGGTTTCCCACATCACTCTCATTTCTCTTCCCAATTTTTCCTCTACTTCTCTTACTTGCTTTTCAAACTCTTTTTGAGTTCTTCCAGGCCTGAGACCAATTCATATTTTTCTTGGAAGTTTTTGATGTAGGCTCTTTGACTTTGTTGACTTCTTTTGGCTGAATGTTTTGCTCTTTTTTGTCACCGAAGAAAGATTCCAAAGTCTGAGTCTGAATCTGAGTCCATTTTCACTGCCTGGCCATGTTCCCAGCCAACTATTTGACCCTTGAGCTTTTTTCAGAGTATGACTGCTTGTAGAGTAGAGTGTACTTTGTCCGAAGCTTTGGGGGCTGTGCTGCTGTTTTCAGAGTTACTTCTACACAGCAAGCTCTGCCACACCTGTGCTCCTTCTCCTCCAAGAACTCCCAACCAGGATTGTGGCTCAGATCCATGCATGACAAAGCAGGCTTTGCACTCCTGCTCTAATGTGCCACTTAATTCCTCCCACCAGGTTGGCCTGGGGCCAGAAGGAACCACAGCTGGAGCTCTGGAAGCAGCCTCAGAGCTGCACCTCCTCCACTGCCCATGGGGCAGTCGCTGACTAAGAACTCCTTTAACTCTGTCCCATCAGCTTTTCCCACTAACCTTCTCTGTTGTCTTTGGCATTTGTGGGTTGAGAAGTCTGGTAAATGCCACAGCTCACTGAGTCAGGGTGCTACTCCTGTTCCACCTGGCTCCTGGTGTGGTTGGTCCTGGCAGCCCACGCTGTGGTCTACTCTGCTCCACTCCCAGCTCTGTGTGATAGACCCTTCCCAAAAACCATCCAGGCTGTCCTGGGCTGGAGCCCTGCTTCCATTTGCTATTTTGTGAGTTCTGAAGCTCTAGAATTTGTTCAAAGCCATTTTTATTGGTGTTTGTGGAGTCCTGGGGGAGAACCCTAGGCAAGTCCCTGCTTTCCAGCTGCCATGTTGGCTCTGCCCTCCAATATATTTTTCATTTTTTTTCTGTCCACTTTTGCATTGAAGTTAATGGCAACTGAAGGATGTTAATTATATTTGGAGAGTCTTATTAAGTTCTTTGAAGAATTTCTCTGCCTCCTCCTTCTCTGGGGAAGATATTGGCACCTTAGCTGCACTTCTTTTCATGGTACACTTCTTGATAATGCTTATCATCTGCACTGCCGTATAACATGCCCATGCTTGACAAAATATGATAAACTTCTTCTTTTCTTTGGACATATGATAAAGCCAACTCTTTTATTTACCTCTTCAAGGAAGTAAGACATCTTTCCATTTAGCAGCAACTTCATTTGTCTTCCATGATAAAGTCAAGATTGATATGATTCAGTGACTCCAACAAAATGATCTTTCATTGATCAGTGAACAACGGTTTTATATTTTGGGGTACCCCTGCCTGCTGAGGAAATATTAAATAAAAGACTGGATTATTTTGGCACCATCTGCCCATTTTGCCACCACTGTACCATCATGACTGCAGGAGTAGCAGGGCTCTATATAGAACACATCATTTTGAATTTTTCTTTGTTTTGAGAATCCTACAAAAAAGAAAAGAAACCAACATTAAAACAAGGGAAATAGAGAAAGGTGCATCAATAAAATCATTAACAATACATTCAATTTATGTTTATTATTGCATACAAAATGTAGTGCCTATAGTGTGATGTAGCATAAAGTGACAGACCAGGTCAAGAGACATGGGCATAAATCCTATTTATACCAATAAATAGCTATGTAAACTTAAATAAGCCACTTTAACTCACTGACCTTCAGTTTCCTTATTTGTGTAGAGATGTACTTGAGCTAGAATTAGGGGTTCTTAACTTGGGAACCATGAACTTGTTTTAAAAATATTTTAATAACTGTCTCATTATAACTCATTTCCTTTGTAATCCTACGTATTTTAATTTATGAATTTAATACATTATTCTTAGAAAGGATCCACCAGTTTTCCCAGACTGCCAAAAGAATTGATGGTACATACAAAAAACATTAAGAACCCCTAGGCTGGATGTTTTCTCAGGTCTCTTACACTTATAAGAAGCCATTAATTGGTAAACCTTCTTCAGGCACAACACTGAGAATACACAGAAAAAAAATCTCACTTTTTAGAAAATTCGCAGTAAAAAGAAAGGTGTAAAAATACTTTACTTGCTACAAATATGCAGAATGTCATTTCCTAGAAGGATCAATCAAATTGAGTATAATTTTATGAGAAAGTGATGCTAATTTCACTTGGCTATAGTTTCTAATTCACAGCAAAAAGTGGTCCATTCAATAAACCATTGATCGTTTATAAATCCCAAGCACCAGATGTGATCTATCTTAATTTTGTTGAGACTTGGTAAGTAATAGACATATTTTTGACATTTTATTCAGGATGGTGAAAGTCTCAGATTTCCTGAGGGCTAATGGGTGAGAATTTAGAGCTGGTGTGAGGGAGGAGGAGATTCTAAAATGTAATCATTTTTATTTAAAGCAAAACAGGTGATCTACTAAATAGCATCTGTTAATCTAATTCCTATGACAAAATTTTTTGGAAACGTGTGCATAGGAGAAATCAGTTAGCTCATTTAAAAAACAGTAAATTAGGGGATTGTCATCATGTGTTCTCATAAACACAAAAATTGGGTCCTGTCAGAGAAAGCCTATAATTTGTCAAGGAAGTGACCAAAGAATTTTATTAAGGTCTTGAAATGGATTTATTTCAGCAGGACTTCAGATGGGCCTTTTGAAAGGGTATCATTGAAAAAGCTAATGAGCAAAATGCTAGGTTTGAGAATAAGTGCCAAAGCCATAGCCAAGCTCAAGAGCAATTGTGGACTCAAAAAGAGAGGGGAGCAGGAAATTGCAGTAAATCCTTATGGAGAGATGACAAATTAAGTCCTCTGAGATTCATCACCAGACCCATTTCTTTTAACATACTTTATAAGTTGTGGTTGTCTGAATTAGCAGATTTTATTGAGTTCAATTCGGTCCTCTTTTTTTAAAATGAGAGTCAGGGTGTTTTTTATACTGACCCAGCAGTTTTGCTTGTGGTATAATAAGGTGGAACTTTCATTGGATTCTCAGGATGGTCAGATTTTGTAGCTTGATGGGGGAAGGAGTTTCAGGTTCATAATTCAGAAAAACTTTTTAAGTGTTCTTGGATATTAAAGGGAACATGTTTATCTAAATTACCTCCTTCTGAGTACCTCTCTGGAAACTATTTGCTCTTAACAATGAGATTTTATTTTCTTTCCTCCTCTATATGGCATTGAAAGAGACAACCCGTATTGTCAGGCACTGTGCTAAGGGTTTGATATAATTGGACCCATGATTTCATTGGTATAGAGTGTGCCTGGATAAGAAAACTCTCTTTATCAATGTGGCTTGGCACCCTTTCCATAACTCAGAGTCTTATAAAGTTGTCTAGTCCCTGATTGGTTAAGTAACTTGCCTAGGATCACACAACCAGTATATGTCAAAAGTGTCACTTGAAATCAAGTTTTCCTAGCTTTAACACCAACTCTTCATTTTTCCATGCTATCTCTTCATATTAAATTATTATTGTTATTATTATGGTTGTTTCTGTTATTGTTACTAAGCACTTATACAGTATTTCACATATCTTCACTCATTTGATCCTCAGAACAACCCTGTGAAATAAACATTATTAATATCCCCAATTTAAAAGCTAAGAAAATGGAGGCGGTGAGAAGTTAAAGACTTGCCCAAGGTCACACAGGATTCAAACTCTGGTCTTCCTGATTTCAATTTCAACTTCATCCACTGTATCCACTAGCTTCCATTGAAATAGAATTAAATATTGTCTAGATTGGATTTGTCATTATATTATGGATTTAGAACTTACCAAGACCTGAATAATTGACTAGTCCAGAGATGTCAAATTCAAGGCCAAGAAACTAGCAAATCTCTTGAGTGAGCCAACCCAGATTAAAATGTCATTGGGAAATGTTTAACAAAATAAATAAAAATACCTTATAGAACACTTAATATCAGTTCATGGTTTTCTAAATCAGTATGCCTCCTATTATTCAGTTTTTTTTCAGTCATGTCCATGTCCAATATGCCTCCTGTAGGGATCTATTTCTATAGAGTTTGACAGCACTGACTAGTCCATTACCCTAAGATGAAAAAAAAACTGAGGCACAAGAAACATTAGTGACATGTCCATGGTCAGTCACTATGATAATAGGTATCAGATGTGGGATTTGAACTCTGCCTCAGATCCAATGCACTTGAGTGAAGCCTGATTATACCCTTGTGGAAAAGGAAAAAGAAAAGAAGCTCAAACTGTTCAACTTGCCCTGACCATTGAGGAGCAGGGCAATGAAATCCAGACCACGCATAGATCACCTGTTGCCTACAGGGTAGAAGTACATGGTGTAAGACTCTGGGGAATTATCTCCAACTGAGAAGGGGCATGTATGATTCATGGAGAAAGCATGGTCTAGGGAAGAGAGAATAAGCCTTAGAGTCAGAAAGACCTGGGTTCAAGCCTTGCCTCTGGCTTGTACCATGAGATCATTTAACCTCTGAGTACCCCTAGGCGATTCTCTAAGATGATAAATTACAGATAAGTTGTTGATCTGCATCTGTGGAGAAAGTTTCTACACTAGACATTCACTACATAAGTGAAATTATTGATGCAGACCAGGAAATATATGGTTCACATTCACATGGAAGTTAATAGGGGACTATGACATTTACCCAAATAATTATAGTACAGAATATTAAATGATAAAGTGATATAATTCAAGGAAAGTGATACTTGAGGCCCAAGAGTAGAAACATCAATATTGACTAGAGGAATTAGGGTTAGCTTCATGAATGAAGGCATAGATAGCATGCTTATCAAATTTATCGATGTCACAAAGGAGGGGTAGCTAACTCATTGAATGAAAGAATAAGGATCTCAAAAAATCAGAACATTAGGTCAAGCCTAGTAAGATGAAATGACATAAAGGTAAATATAGAGTCTTTGTCTATGTTAAAAAAAAATCAACTTCTCAAGCAACAGCTTAGTGGACTGAAAATTCAATATGAATCAACAGTACAATGTGGAAGCCAAAACAATAAAAACGAAATGTGAGAGACATTGAAAGGCAAAATGTCTAGAATCAAGAAGGTGATGGTCCTATTTTACCTGGGCAGATCACACAAGGAATGTTGTGTCCAGTTCTCGGAGCTTCATTTTGGGAAGATCACATAAACTTGAGAGAGTCCTAAAGCGAGAAACAAGGATGCCTTGAGATTATACCATAAGAGGATCTATTGAAAGAACTAAGGATGTTTAGACTGAAGAACAAAAAACTTAGGAGTGAGATGATGTTCATATTCAAACATCTGAAAGTCTGACTTTGGTAGCCCCACGTGGTAGAACTAGAAGTGATGGATAGAAGTTGCAGAGATGGGTTAAAATTCTCTGCTAAAAATTAAAGCATTGAAAAGTAGGATTGATTTCCTCAAGAGGTATTGAACTCCCTTTAACTAAAAGTCTTTAAGAGAAGGCTAATTCAGGTCCCTATCACCTCTTATCTAAAATCTTATAATAGCTTTCTCCTTTATTTCCCTGCTTCCATTCTCTTGTCTCTTTAATCCAACCTCCAATAATCTGACAAAATAGCCTTCCTAATGCATGCATCTGACCAGTTCATCCCTGCTCAAGAATTTTTAGTTGAAGAAAAAATCTTCACTGTTATTGCTTCCTTTAGTGTTTAATTTGGCTTGTGAAGTCCTTCACAGGCTGGATCCAGTCTGAACTTATTTCTCATTATCCCCTTTCATACATTCTATGATCTAATTAAACTGTACTATTTGCTGTTCTCTGACTTTGGGATTCCATATTCTGACTCCATTTCTTTGGAAAGAATGTTGTCCATGCCTGGAATGTATTCCCTCCTCATCTTTGCCTCTTAGAATTCATCAATTCCTTTGAAACTTAGCTTATATGTCAGATAGCTTTTCCTGTTTCCCAAAATGTTAATATTCTTTCCTCTCAAACTATCTTGTATTTATTCACCTGTTTACATGTTGTACCCTTAATATAATGGAATCTGCTTGAGAGGAGGGAGCATTTTTCATTTTTGCATTTATATCTCCAGTACCTATTATAAAGGCTTAACAAATGTTAGTTGCATTCCATTGAATTAAAGGCTAGATGATGACTTGTCAGGAAGTTTGTAAGGGGAGATTCTTTTTAAGTGTTAGATTGGACTAGATTTCTCTCCAACTCTTAGATTCTGTGATTCTGTGAAGGAAGTGGTATTTGATTTAGACTTGAAAGGATGCATAGGAGTTCAGTTTTAGTGAAGGATATAAGAGATCATTCCAGGCATTACAGTCAATAATATGAGCCTCGAGGTGGGAGATTATAAAAGGTGTTTTAGGGGTGACTAATTGTAGGGTGTGTTTTAGTCGCAGAAGGCCTTGAATTTAAGGCAAAATAGTTTAAGCTTTCTTCTGAAGCCAAAAGAGATCCATTGAATAGTTTTGAACATAGTAGTGGTACAACCAGATCTGTGCATGAGGGAGACTGGTCAACTCTGGCAGTGTTATGAAGAGTAGAGATTAGATTTACAGAAAGCGGCGTTGTTATTAGCACTATAAAAATATGTAACCTCAATTCTCTGTAAAGAATTAATCTTTTATGCAGTGACTTTTGGCCACACAGAGACATAGCTCACATTTCTAACTCTGTTTCTATTAAATTAAGTGTGCCCTGTCATATTATTTCATCTAATATCCCATTTCCATGGAATTCATTAACTATTTTCTAGAACATGCTTGTAGGTGTTTTAGGGGAAAATATAAAAGTAGGATTGGGCATATTTTTAAAAGGATTTCTTGAATATCAGGATTTCCTCTAGACAAAATACATTGCCATGTATCCCAATAATTTCTGTGCCCAGAAGGTGTACTCCAGTTGTACAAGACTCTCTACTGTAACTATTCTTCACCCCCTTAAAAATAGTCTGTAGTCTATACTTCTAGAGTTTCTCTTTCTGTTTTTTAAAGTCACAAAATATGTCACAAAATTATATAATCTGTGTTAAACTTCATGGGTACTAATGTGTTAAAGAATTCAAGTATTCTATCCCAGGTAGATTATAATTTACCATCATTCTTCTGGAAATAGCATGCTATTACAGAACCAGAATTATTTTAATAATGGGAATTTGTGGGCACCTAAGAAGAGAGAGCAACATGACGAGGATCTTTGTGGGAATGTAATGAATAAAAGACAGTGTGCAGAGTTGGACTATTTCCTTCAATAGCTCAAATACAAAGGCAGCCTTTTGTTGGATCTCTACTGTGAAGTTTTTGGTATTCATGGTACTCACACCATTCTATATGTACACATTGTCTAGGGATAAGGAATGAAGATCTTGGAAGGGCTACTCACCATTGGATAAGTGAGAACTGCAATTCCCCATTGAGTTATTCTGAATTAGGCCTATGTATGTATAATGGTATTTTCCCTAGACAGATGTCCATGATCACGGACACTTTGGCACTTTACCTAAATTATGAACATTGCTCCAGGAGAGAAGAATGGGAAGGTGAGGGCAACTTACTTATTATACTTATATATCAAATACTTAGCACACTTGCCTGACACATAGTAAGCACTTAATGAATGGATTCTTTCATTTTGTGCTTGTGTGTGTGTGTGTGTGTGTGTGTGTGTGTGTGTGTGTTTATACTCCCGGTGCCTAGTACAGTGCTTAACGAAAGTAGAAGCTTAATAAATATTTATTCATTAAATGATTGCCAACCAGCAACATTTGGGGTCTCTAATAAAATTGAAAATAAATGATTGGGCTGGCTGAATCCCACTAAGTAAAACAGATCTGACCAGTCTGTTAATATTATAGAGTGGGGAAAGAGAGTTATTTAATGAGCACATGCAACACATTGGCTATAGAGAAAATTTCTAGGTCAATATAAATGTACCTATCAAAAACTGACTAGTATGAGTTAAGAAGATTAATATTTCATAACTTCAAAGATGCTGACACACAAGCATTCATTCATGCACATGGCATGACAGATGACAAATTAATACCTTTCTAGAAGACCTGCTGGGACTGGCACACATGACACAAAGTCCAGAGCCTACCAACTCTGAAGTTAGATGGGATCGAGGAAGGAAGAGAGTAGGAGGGGAAAATAATTGTGGCTGAGCCTATCTGAGGACTAGAGAGAAAAGGGTAAAAGCTATACCTGGCCATTGCTTTTACTGCCAGAAAGGAAAGCACAAGAAAGAGATGGAAAGATGGGATTAATTTGTGTCCAGCTGCTGCTATGCCTACCAGAAAGGAGAATAACACAGCCGTGTACACAGAACTCTGGCAAATGTGACTTCTGACCTCACTATAAGAAAGGGATCAGTAATCCTTTGTGCATTTTCTCTACATCTTTCCTATTTCTCCTATCTTATCCAAGTCCCATGTAACAGTTACTTTCCTACTGTGGATCTCTAGTCTCTACCTCCACTCATCACCCTGTGACTTCCTGATCAAATCTCAGCCCTGGCCATTATTGCTTTCTATGTGTTTTCTTGCACTATTAGAATGTTAGTTCCTTGAGGACAAGGATTGTATTAATATTATTATTTGTAGCTCTAGTGCTTATAGTGAATGGAACATAGTAAATGCTTAATAATTACTTTTTCATTCATTCATTTATGTTCTTGTTTATCAGCACCTCCTGGGGTTTGGAGACAGAATTTCACCTTCTCCATTTGGAGGTCAATGTCAAGATTGGAGATACTGATTTACTATTACCTCTTTTTAAATGAAATGTCAAATTTGAACTGAGTCCAACCAGTAGAAAGTCACCCCCTCAGTCAAGTACCAGTTTTTTGGTTGAAGCTGAGGAGTGGGGTTTTCATCATTATTCTCCCTCTTAAAATAAGAAGCCAGGGAGGTTTCAATCAATAACTAATATTAGAGGGTTTTATTCTAATATGTCAATGGAGCTCTGATCTCCACTCTGAAGATCAGAATCTATACATATATTGTCATCATTTAGGATTTTTGTCCAGATAGTCCATGAATCCTGCATAAAGCTTGTATCCAGCATAAAAGAGAGCCTACTCTGGGTTTTTAACATTTCATGAGTATCAAAAACTAAATTGAGCAAATCTTTAAGCCCAGCAATAATGTTACTAGTAATTTATCCCAAAGAGATATTAAAGAGGAGTCCTATATACAAAAAATATTTATAACATCACTTTTCGTACTGCAAAGAACTGGAAACAGAGCACCCATCAATTAGGGAATGGCTGAACAAATTACAATATATAGATATAGTGAAATATTGTTATGCCACATGAAATGATGAAAAAGACAGGTTTACAGAAACCTGAGAAGGAACTAATGCAGGCTGAAGTGAATAGAAGCAGAATGATTTATACAATGACCACAATAATGTAAAGGAAAACAACTTTAGAAAAACTTAAGAATTCCGATCAAAGTAATAGCAATCATGAATCCAGAAGACTGATGATAAAGCATGCTTCCTGCCTCTTGGCAGAGAGCTGATGATCTAGAGATGCAAAATAAGACACATTTTCAGACAGAGCTAATTTGTGAATTTGTTTTGCTTGACTACACTTATTTGTTACAGGGTAGGGGTTTTGTTGCCAGAAAGGGGAGAGTTGGGGAGTAGTGATAATGATGCCAAAATAAAAAAGAAAGAAAAAGAAAGACAAAAGTACCAATGAAACATTTTACAAATATGGACGAGAGCAGATGGAAATTCATCAGGGATCACACACAAGTATGGCAGTTTTTAACTATTATTTTCGATTTACATTTAAAATTCTATGTAAGAGATTACAAATTCATATACATCTTTTGTCCTCATATATTTGAGTGCTCATATTTGTTCACGTATATTGAGTAAATAAGTAAATTTTAAAACAAAATGAAAAGGTTAAAAATAAAGCAATAGAAATTATGAGTAATGGGTTAACATGTGGTTTATCCATGTTTGTCCTCATTCTCACTAAGTAGGCCACCACTTCTCTCTCCCTCCCTCCCTCCCTCTCTCTCTCTCTCTCCTCCCTCTCTCTCTCTCTCTCTCTCTCTCTCTCTCTCTCTCCCCTTCTCCTCTCTCTCTCTCCCCCTCTCCTCTCTCTTTCTCTCTTTCTCTCTCTCTCTCTCTCCTTCTCTCTCTTTCTCTCTTTCCTTCTCTCTCTCTCTCTCTCTCTGTCCCCCCTCCTTCCTTCCCTGTCCTCTTTTTCTCTCTCCCTCCCTTTTTTTCTTTTTTTCTAAGCTGGTTGTGTAGAAGCCACTTATGGACCCTGGCCCAATCCCACTGAAGCTTTTACCTGCTCTATTCCTGACCCCTCCTTAGGTAATCTGGTGGAACCCTGCTCCTAGAATCTTGCCATGTTGGTGCCAGACAGTGAGGACACTGGATTGGTTTTAGTCCTTCACTCAGACCACAGGAAGTGAAGTGACCAGCACCCCCCCCCCCCCGGAGCACAGTCTACTGGTATGCTGGGCCACACTTTGCTTCCTTTTCTGATTGTATTTTTTCTGGTTGACATTTCTTACAATAGTTCCTGTGTGCACACAGCTGTCTCATTGGTAGTATTCTATAGTCCACCATGCATCTCTGCATTGTAACCAGGTCATCAGTAATTTTGGTTCTTCGAAAATTATGGTACTCCATGATTCACAGACAAAGAGCATTATCAGGAACATATTGGTATTAGACAGATGGATTTTTATGTCAGGGAGAAAGTTGGGGTCATTAACAGTGAAGAAAAACTATTCCAAATGAAATTCTGTTATGGGTTATTGTCTCTAGGCAGTGTCTGTAAAGGTATATGTACTAAGAGATTGACTGTAAGGACTACCTATCTAACTGCATGCTTTTAGTTTGGACAATATTCATTTTGCATCTGTTTGGCTTTAACCCTCTTGATTATTATGCTGATCTCTCATGAGTGGCCAGGGATTTTATTGACAAGGTCTCACAGTATTCCAGGCTTTAAAGCAATCAGCACGATTTCATTTGAAAACATGATGATCACAATATCATCGAATAATTATTGCTACACTCAAATCATATAAAGAATGTTATGTCATCAAGATGGCACAGAAAAATCAGAAAATTGCCTGGGTTCTCCCCAGTTTTCCTCTGAAACAACATTAAATCAGGCCACCAAACAGATTCTGGAGTGACAGAGCCTATAAAAAGACAGAGTGAAGCAATCTTCCTTCTTAAGATAACTTAGGACTTCAGGAAAATTCTGTCTCACGTGGGTAAAAGGGGAGCACAGTCCAGAATAGATAGTGTATGGGCAAGCCATGAGGAGACTCTTAGCTTCAGCACAGATCAGAAACCAAGGCCCTTTAGTCCTGGCTCAGCAAGCCAGTGACTTCAGCCAGCAGTGAGGCCTCCTGTCCTAGTACAGAAGGCAAAACAGGTGCAACTAGGCCAGGCAACCCCAACATAGTAAGCAAGCTAATAGTATGTAAGGCCTTAGCAAAGAAAGCCATTGATCAGGCCCACAAGAAGTTTGGGACAGTGCCCCCTGTGCTCCAGGAGCAGCTCAGCTTTAAAAGTCAAAAATAGACTAAAAATTTAGCAAAAACTGGAAAAGAATCCTGACTATAGAAAGCTATTTTATCCATAGGGAAGATCAAAACACAAACTCAGAAGAGGACAAAAATGTCAAAATGCCTACATGTTAAGCCTCAAAGGGGAATATGAATTGATCTCAAGGCCAAAAAACCTTGGAAGAGTTCAAAAAGGATTTAAAAAATCAAATAAGAGAGTTAGAATAAATATTGCAAGAGAGAGTCAACAACTTGAAAAAAGAAAAAAAATTAACTGAAGAAAACAATGCCTTAAAAAATGCAATTGGTCAAGTGGAAAAAAAATCCATTGAAAAAAACAACTCCTTAAAAAGTAAAATTGGCCAAATGGAAAAAGAGGTGAAAAAGCTAACTGAAGAAAATAATTCCTTAAGAATTAGAATTGGGCAAGTGGAAGCTAATGACTATGAGACATCAAGAATCAGTCAAACAAAATCAAAAGAATGAAAAAAATAGAAGAAAATATAAAATACATCATTGGAAAAACAAGTGACTTGGAAAATAGATGCAGGAGTGATAATTTGAGAATTATTGGACTGCCTAAAAGCTCTGATCAGAAAAAGAGCCTGGACAGCATCTTTCAAGAAATTAACGAGGAAAACTGTCCTAATGTTCTAGAACCAGCAGGTAAAATGGTCATTAAAAATTTCACCAATTACCTCCTGAAAGAGATCCCAAAATGAAAACTCTAAAGAATATTGTAGCCTAATTCCAGAAATTATCAGGTCAAGGAGAAAACACTGCAAGCAGCCAGAAAGAAACAATTCAAATATCGATGAGCCACAGCCATAATTACATAGGACTTAGCAGCTTCTACATTAAAGAATCAAAGGGTTTGGAACAGCATATTCTAGAAGGGAAAGGAGCTTAGATTATAACCAAGAATAAACAACCCATCAAAATATAGCATAATATTTCAGGGGAAAAAATGGACATTTATTGAAATAGGGGACTTTCAGACTTTCCTGATGAAAAGACCAGAGCTGAACAGAAAATTCGATATTCAAATAGAAGACTCAAGAAAAGCATAAAAAGATAAACAGGAAAGGAAAAAAGTTATTCAATAAGGGTAAACTGTTTAAATCCCAATGTGGGAAGATGATACTTATGATTCTTGAGAACCATGTCTCTCTTAGGGCTGTTAGAAAGAGTATACATAGACTGAGGGTGTGGGTATAAGTTGATTTTGATGTGATGATACAGAAAAAAAATTAAAGGGTGAAAAAAAGATTGTGCTGAGAGGAGAGGAAAAGGGGAGGCAGAATAGGGTAAATTACATCACATGAAGAGGCACAAAAGACCTATTGCAATAGAGGGAAGGAAGGGAGGGGGTGAGCATTGTTCGAACCTTACTGTCATCAGATTTGGCTGAAAGAGGGAATAACAAAGACACTCAGTTGGGTATAGAAATTTATCTTACCCTATAGGGGTGAATGGGATGAACTCTTCCATGAAACAGAAGCAGATAGCAGAGTGGATTAAAAACCAGAATCCTACAATATACTGTTCACAAGAAACATTTGAAGCAGAAGAGAATACACAGAGTAAAGGTAAAAGGATAGAGCAGAATATATTATATGCCAGCTGAAATAAAAAAAGGGCAAAGGGTAGCAATCCTGATCTCAGACAGAGCAAAAGCAAAAATAGATCTAATTAAAAGAGATAAGAAAGGAAACTACATCTTGCTAAAAGGTACCAGAGATAGTGAAGTAATAACAACACCAAAAATGCACCCAGTGGTATAGCACCCAAATTCTTAGAGGAGAAGTTAAGTGAGTTACAGGAAGAAATAGACAGCAAAACTATACTAGTGGGTAACCTTAATCTCCCCCTCACAGAACTGGATAAATCTAATCACAAAATAAACAAGAAAGAGGTCAATAGAATTTTTACAAAGTTAGATATGATAGACCTCTGGAGAAAATTGAGTGCAGATATATATCTTTTTCTCAGTGGTACACAAAAATTGACAATGTGTTAGGTCATAAAAACCTCACAATCAAATGCAGAAAAGCAGAAATATTAAATGCATCTTTTTTAGATCATTATGGAATAAAAATTACATATAATAAAGGGCCAAGCATTTCTGTACATTACCAATAAAGTCCAGCATCAAGAGATAGAAGAGAAATTCTACTGAAAGTAACTGTATACACTATAAAATATTTGGGAGTCTATCTTCAAAGAGAAACCGAGGAACTATATGAACACAAATACAAAGCACTTTTCACACAAATAAAGTCAGATCTAAACAAATGGAAAAATATCAAAAGCTCATGGGTAGTGCAAGCTAATATAATAAAATTGCAATTCTACCTAAATCAATTTACTTCTTCAGTGCCATACAAAACTACCAAAAATATTTTATAGAGCTATAAAAAAAGCAAAGGAATTAATGAAAATAATGCAAAGGAAGGTGGCTTAGCCTTACCAGATCTAAAACAATATTATAAAGCAGTAATCATTAAAACTATTTGGTAATGGCTAAGAATTGGTGTGGCCTCAGTCAAACTGACATCTACTAAACACCTTAGCTTTAAAAGGCCCAGGTCTTCCACCACATCTGGGGCCACCTCCAGTCTTCCTGATTGGTATCTGGCCACCGGACCCAGATGGCTTCAGAACAGAAAGTGAGGCTGGTGTCTTTGCACAGTCCTCTCTCACTTAAATTCAATTCACCTGCATATCATGGCATCGTCTCCATGATGTCAGTCTTCTTCAAGAACAAAAGACAAACAACAACAAGAGTGGTGAATCAGTATAATAGGTTAGGTACACAAAACACAGTAGTAAATGTTCATAGTAATCTACTGTTTGATAAACCCAAAGACTCCTGCTTCTGGGATAAGAACTCACTACTGGACAAAAACTGCTGGGATAAGTAGAAAATAGTTACGGCAGAAACTAGGCATAGACCAACATCTTGCACCATATACCAAGATAAGGTCAAAATGGGTACATGACTTAGACATAAATGGTAATACCATAAGCAAAATAGGAGAACAAGGAATAGTTTACCTGTCAGATCTATGGAGAAGGGAAGAATTTATGACCAAACAAGACATAGAGAACATTGTGAAATGTTAAATGGATAATTTTGATTGAATTAGATTAAAAAGATTTTGTGCAAAGAAAACCAATGCAACCAAGATTATAAGGGAAGCAGAAAATTGGGAAACAACTTTTACAGAAAGTGTTTCTGAGAATGACCTCATTTCTAAAATTTCTGAGTTAAATTTATAAGAACACAAGTCATTACCCAATTAATGGTCAAAGTATATGAACGTGCAGTTTTCAGAGGAAGAAATTAAAGCTGTCTCTAGTCATATCTATAGTTTAAATCAGTATTGATTAGAGAATGCAAATTAAAACAACTCTGAGGTTCCACATCACACCTATCAGATTGACTAACATGACTAAACAGGAAAATTATGAATGGAGAAGATGTGGGAAAATTGGAACACTAATGTATTGTTGGTGGAGTTGTGGATTGATCTAACCATTCTGGAGAGCAATTTGCAACTTTGCCAAAAGGGCAACCAAACTGTGCATACATACTCTTTGATCCAGAAATACCACTACTAGGTCTTTATTCCAAAGAGATCATAAAAAAAGGAGAAAGCATCCACATGTACAAAACTACTTATAGCAACTCTTTTTGTCGTGGCCAAAATTGGAAATTCAAGGGTTGCCTATCATTTGGGGAATGGCTGAACAAGTTGTGGTATATGAATGTAACGGAATACTATTATTCTATAAGAAATAGTGAGCAGGCAGATTTCAGGAAAACCTGGAAAGACTTGCATGAACTGATGCTGAGTGAAGTGAGCAGAATCTGGAGAATATTGTACACAATAACAGCAGCATTGTGTGAGGACTGACTTTGTTAGACTTAACTTTTTTCCTCAATGCAATGATCTAAGACAATTTCAAAAGACTGATGACAGAAAATGTTATCCACACCCAGAAAAAGAACTATGGAGTCTGAATGTAGATCAAAGCATGCTATTTTCTCTTTTTGTTTTTTCATTCTCATGGTTTTTCCCTTTTGTTCTGATTCTTCTTTCAGAGCATGACTAATGTGGAAATATATTTAACATGACTGTACACGTATAACCTATAGCAGATTACTTGCTGTCTTGAGGAGGGGAGATGGGAGGGATGGAGAAAAATTTGGAACTCAAAATCTTATAAAAATGAATGTTGAAACCTATCTTTACATGAAATTGGAAAAAAATAAAATAGGGTTAAACGAGAAAAAAAGACTGCTATATGATCTTCTCATAGTCCTCTTTATAAGAAAACATTTAATGCCACACTTAGCTCTCTCTACTTAATCCATCCTTCTTTCCTTCCTTCCTTTCTTTCTTTCTTCCTTCCTTCCTTCCTTCTCTCTTTTCTTCTTTTACTCCTCCTCATCTTCTTCTTCCTCTTTTTCTTCCTCCTCTTTTTCCTCCTTCTTCCTTTTGGACAATAAAACCAACATAGTAGGATCTTACATGCTATACATTTCAGTCAATCATTTTACTTTGAAATATACTGTGTAATTCTCTTAATATCAGGAAATAACTTCAAGATTTATGTAGGTTAATAATTATAGGTATCAAGTATCTACTATGTGTCCAGCACTGTATTGACCTTGACAGGGGCTTATAAAAGAGAATCAAAACTAGAACCCTGGCTTCAAAGCACAAAATCTAATTGGGCAAAAAATTCTGAAATAATGAAAGAATAATGCAGTTTAGTAAAAGTAACTTTAAACAAAATATTCTTAGATTACACTTTCTGTGTGCTGGGATGTTTTCCAAATATAACTTTTTTCCCCTTCTAGCTTTGTTGATTGATAGGATATACTTTCTTATCTCCTCAAATTGGGGTGATATTATACCAAACAATTTCAAATATTTGTATGTTTTCTTCCTTAATGTGCCACCTTTTCCTTAAAAGTTGCTGTGGAAACCTTAAATTCAACTCCTAACTTTTCTTTAAAGGGAGTTATGCGATATGATAATGCCTTTTAATGTTATTCTTCCCAAGTAACATTTTCACATTTCAGGTGAAGCTCTCTGGAAATAGTACCTAAATTCTAAAGGAATGGTTAGACTTTTAAGGTATGAAGCTAACTTTAGAAACAAGTGACCTTAAAGAGTTTAAATTTATTAAATTTCATCATATTAGCTCCAACTCATCATTTCTATCCATATTTTTTTTAAATTCTTGGTTCTGCCATCCAAACTAATGGTTCCTACCTTTAAGTCAACCACAAACCTAATAATGCCTTCTTTATTTTTACACAAGTCATTGGTATAAATAGGCGAGTATGTAAATTTGCTAGATAAATTTACTAAATAAATTCACTAGAATGAGACTTTGGCACATGATTAGAAATTTTGAATCAATCAATCAATCAATAAAGAGTTATTAAGTACCTACTATGCTGGGGATACACAACAGGCAAAAGATAGTCCCTGCCCTCCAGAAGATTCCAGTGTAAGGGTAGGAGACAACATGCAAACAAATATATTCAAATAAAGCCACAGGAGGATAAACAGGAGATAATTAACATAGGCAAGTCACTGCAATTAAGAAGAGTTGAGGATGGCTTAATGTAGAAGGTGGGATTTTAGTTGGAACTTAAAGGAAATGAGAGGTCAGTAGTTGGCATGGAGGAGGGAGAACATTCTAAGCATGGGGGCAGCTAGAGAGAATGCTGGGGGAGCTGAGTAATGGAGTGTCAAGAATAAGATATAAGATGGCTAGAAAGGTAGGAGTGGGGCTGGGTTATGAAGGGCTTTGAATGCCAAACAGAGCATTTTGTAATTGCTCTTGAGGATAATAGGAAGCCATTGGAGTTCATTGAATAGAGGTTGACATTTTTTAGGAAAATCACTTTAGTGACTGAATGGAGGGTGGATTGGAGCAGAGTTAATAGTAGAATTTGAGAACTGAAAACACTTTAGGGATCACTTGTTCCCATTTATTTTAAATTTGAGAAAGCCAAAGTCCAGAGAAGATAAGTGCTATGCCAAAGGTCAAACAACTAATTAAGAGTAGGTCCAAGACTACAATTTTAATTTCCTGATACCCAGACCAGATATGTTCCTACTATATCATGCTTCCATACCTAGCTCTCCAGTCTTATATGATTGATCAACTTGCTTAAGGATGGTTTTTCTATTCAGCAATGAATATACCCAACTGTACTGTTATCCACCATACATTTTTTTCCATTTTTGTCTAAAAGGATATCAGACAGTCAAGTGTCTTGCTAAAATCCATTTATACAATGTTTATGACATTTTCCTAATCTACCTGATTAATAGCTTCCCACTCCTCCCCAAATATTTAAATTAATTTGACGTGACTTATGATTGATAAATTCATGTTAACTCCTGGTGATCACTGCTTTCTTTTCTAAATGCTCATAAATAATCCATTTAGAAACTCATTCTAGAATTTTACCAGATAGCAGCAATAGGATCACTGGGATATAGTTTCTAGAAGCTATGTTTACCCCTATGTAAAAACAAAATAACACAACATTTTATTGTATCTAGTTTTAAGGCACCTCTACTGTTTTCTGATTTTCCAAAGGTTCCTGACATATCTACAGGGGGACTCAGTGCTTGGACTATAATTCATCTGGGTCTAAAAAATTTGAATCTATATTAGATTACATGTTCTCTAATTAGCTTCTTGCCTATCTTGTACTCCAGTCTCCTCTTAAAGATGAATTTCTATCTTTCCAAGTTTGAAAGTCATCCCCCTTTATGCAATAAATGGAAGCAAAATAGAAATTGTATAGTTTTGCTTTCTTTGTGTGATAATAATAAACATTTTTATAGCACTTAATGTATGCCAAGTACTATGTTAAGTACTTTACAATTATTATTTCATTTGATCCTCATAGTAACCCTAGGTAGGTGCTATTATTATCTTCATTTTCTAGATGGGGAAACTGAGACAAACAGAGGTTAAGTGAATTGTCCAGGGTCACTTACCTAGTAAGTGTCTGAGGTCAGATTTGAACTCAGGTTTTCTTAACTCCAGGTCTCACTGTACCACCTAGCTTCTCCAGAAGTTAATGATGCAGCATCCCAAAGCAGAGGATTTGATCCTTCTTTGTTCCTTTTTGTTCTCTTTATTTAGCTTTAAAAATGAACATCGTGCTACTTTTGCTTATTATCTTTTTTTCCTATCCGGATTTTTGTTGTCTATTCTGGATTGCCTACCACTTTTGTCTGAGAGGCAAGATGGCATATAGTGCAAAACCCAGTGAATTAATCCCTCTGGGTTTTAGTCCTGGTTTTATCTCATAATAGCTATCTATGTGATTTGGTGCAAATAATTTAGGATCCTTTTCTTAAAAAAGTTTATGTTGGAGAAAAGAGAAGTTTCAAAGAGGGGATAGCACTATTATTTAAGGTAAATGAGAAAATGGTAATGAACTATGGAGAATAAGTGAAACTGTCCAACTCTTATTTTGCTTCAGTTTTCTCTAGTAAGGCAATTAATCACCTATTCTTCTTAGAATGTACCAAAATGGTGAAAGAGTATCCAGACTGACTGAAGTAAATCAAACTGGGGTTGCATAGGTTGTACGGGGAGGGAACCTTGTTTCTTCAAGAAGACCAGTATTCAATGAACTAGCCTAGGATCAAAGATTAGGTTTTGAAGGACCTGGAGGGGGTCCAACTCTTTCTTTTGAAAGATGAGTTCCAGAGGGGTTGTAGCTATCTATTTGTCTATCTATCTATCTATCTATCTATCTATCTATCTATCTATCTATCCATGTGTATGGGCAATATATGTACATATACATATATACATACACACTCATATATATGAGAGACAGAGAGACAGAGGAAGACAGAGGCAGAGACAGACAAGCAGACAGAGAGAAACCTAGCAATCTGTGATTCAAACCTATGGTTTTCTGACTCCAAGTCCATCATTCTTTTCCACTGAATCACAGAGCCAGAGGGAAATATAAAACTATGTGCAGAGGAAATTAGAGCACTGAATCACTTCAATGCTTTCCAGGAGAAGTTTAGATTTCGGCAACTACTGTTTTTGAAAATGTAAGTTCTATAATATATATCAATTAATAAGCATATATTAAACATTATTATGTACCAAGCACTATGCACTTGTAATATTAAGAAAAAAGTGAAAATCTATGCCTTTAAAGAGCTTACAAGCTAATGGTAAAGATAACATGCATATAGGTTCATTTATGCGTATATATGCCATATACACATGTATGTATACACACATACAGCATGTTGTAATACATACTATATCAGTAAGACAAGATTCATGACCTCAAAGATGACCATGAACATGCCTATATAGTTTGGAATTGCAAAGTATAAGAGATTCTCTAGGTAGAAGGCAAGGGAAGTATAACATTTATTTAGATACCAGGGGATCAAATCCCAGAACCAATAACCCCAATTCAACATAGCAGTAATTGTATTCCAAAACCAGTAAGTCCACCTCAATGTACCAACAAGTAAATTATAACACTGTATTACAGCAAGGAACCATGTCATCCTCTAACCTTTTGTAAGAGTAAGGCAATAATAACAATGTAGATGATGATTGTCAAAATGACTATGTAGTTCTGTATCACAAAGTATACAAGACTCTCCACATAGAAGGTAGAAGAAGTAAACCATTTATTCAGACACCAGAGAACCATATCCCATAACCAAATGCTCAGCTCCCACAAATAGTCAGTCCACTTCATCATAACAGCAAGGAACCCAAAGCATTCAATACAGAATATCAAACATGGAGCCTCATCCTCCCAAAACCTCTCAGACCCCTTGCTGGGATCTTCCCCAAAACAAACTCACAGTACAACTAAGTCAGCCTGTTCAGTTCTAACAATCACAAGGGCAGCCATTAGCAGCCATTAGTAGCCATTCCTGTTCTCTCTCTCAGCATTCTCTGTGAATAACTTCCTTTTCCTGTCAGGAAGCTCCTCCCACCACATGTAACTTAGGCTTCCTGTGATGTAATTAGGTCACATGGCCTATTAATGGGTGGGAAAGATCTTCAAATCTAATTGCTACTACACCTTTCCCCCTGCTAGAGCCTCCCTGTAAACACTCAGAATCCCAACTGTCTGCTTGCCTGCATTCTCTCCCTCCTCATTTCTCTGGTCTCCACAGCTCCCTGGTTTCCACTTTTCTCTCTATACTCTCTCTGCAGCTCTGTTGACTCAGAGTTCTTACTCCTTCTCCTTAGGCTGAATTCTGAATTCTCAATGGCTGCCTTCTGGGCAAATATACTCTTTTTAGGGCCTGAGGGCTTCACACCCAATCAAGTAAAGAGTGTAGGCCTGGGACTTAGCACCTAGTAAGTAAAGGGTGTAGGCCTGCCTACAAACAAACCTCTAATCAAGCTTCCCTTAACTGGCCCCATTGAGGCCTATTGAATGGGTGGGAAAGGTCTTTAATCACTGATTGGAATCATACATACATACATACATACACACATACATACTAGATGAAATGTAACCTTGATGAGGAAAGCACCAGCTGCTTTCAACTAAGCCTTGAAGGAAATTATGAATTCCAAGAGAGGGAGGTGAGAAGTGATCAAGAAGGATGAGAATTGAGAAAAGACTTTAGAAGTGTTGTTTAAGAGATCATTGATCATTTTGGAAAGGGAAGTTTGAGTTGAATGATGAGGCTAAATATTCTATTAGAGTCAGGGTTTAGAAGAGACTGAAGGAAGAGGATGTACAATCAGTGAGTGTAGAGACTTTTTTCCCCTTAAGAGTTTGGCTGAGGGAGACAGGAGAAGTATAGGATGATAGCTTGAGGGAACAGGAGAATATAATGAGGGAGGGGTGTGTGTTTGTGTGTATGTATGTGTATTTTAAGATGAGAGTGACTAGGCTGCCACTTTATCAAAGACTGGAGTAAAGGAGAAGACAAAGAGGGATATCATGACAGAGAGGAGTTGTGAGACAAGGAAATGGGGAGAAGAGTCAATCTTGTCCAATGGCCTCTGTAAAGGATGAGGTGGAGTCCTCAGCTGAGAAATCTGGGGGAGGGAAAGCATTATCAAAAATGTACTAGATTTGGAGTCAAGGGCCCTCAATCAAAGTCTCAAGTTTGTCACTCACCCACCTTGTAATCTTGGTCAAGTTTAAAAAAGGAGGATAATTCTTGTGCTTCATGGAGTTCTTGTGAGGAAAATACATTGTTAACTAGAGAAGTTTTAGTGCAGCTAAATTCTGCCCTGGGCAGATCACTCTGCATTATTGTGTTCACTTCTGAGGACCAACTTTGAGAAAGAAGATCAATAAGCTGGATAATATCTTCTAGAGCAGGAAGGAAAATATTCTCTACATTTTTCGCAGGCTGCCTGATATCCTTTGGTAGGCTGTAGATGGTGAAGGGGATCAAAATCATGCTCTTTCAATCAATCAATCAACAGGGATTTATTAAGTGACTATTATCAACCAGGCATTATGACAGGATATATAGACAAAAATGACAGTCTCTGCCCTCGAGGAAGTTATACTGTATCAGGAGAGATGAGAAAGAGGCAGAGAGAGAGACAGAAACAGAAAGAGATACAGAGATGGACAGGGACAGACAGAGACAAAGAGGGTCAGACAGACACAAAGAAACAGAGAGACAGAGAGGTATATCCAAAATAGACACAAGGAGGTTTTTTGTTATTTGTTTGTTTTGCAGGTTGGCTGAAAGAACTTAGAACATTTAGCTTTGAGAAGAAAAGACTTGGGGAGATATGACAGGTATATTCTGGTATCTGAAGGTCTGCTTTGTGGAAGAATAATTAATCTTGTCATGCCTGAGAAGTGACAGAGAGGCAAATTTAGACATTACTTAAGCAAAAGCTATCTAACAATGAATCAATCATCCAAGAGTGGAGTGGGCTGATGTAGGATGTAGACTTCTCTCTCACTGCAGATCTTTGAGGAAAGGTTGGACAAATCATCTTGTTCAAGTGTAGGTTAAACTGACTGTACTCTGAAGTCCTTTCCAGATCTGAGATCCTACGATTCTCTGAGGAATTAAATCATATTTACATGTCATGCATGGACACCTAGGTGGCACAGTGGATAGAACACCAAGCTTGGAATCAGGAGGACCTGAATTCAAATCCAGCCTCAGACACTTACCAGCTGTGTGACCCTGGGCAAGTTACTCAATCCTGTTTGCCTCAGTTTCCTCATCTGTAAAATGAGCTAAAGAAGGAAATGGCAAACCACTCCTATTATTGCTGCTTATCCTTCACTTTAGAAGAGGATCAATGACATCATGGATAATGTCTTAACATGGGCATAAATAGGATTTAAGTGAGGCAGAGTTGAAAGAAAGCACTGGCCTTGCTCTCTCTTTCAGGGTTATCAAAGTCCAATGGCAAGACAAAAGTCAAGACATCCCGTGATGGCCTGGGGTGCAGTGGGTGACTTTGGTGTCTTCAATGTCTGACCAAATTCTAAGGCCCCTGAAGAGCTCCACAGTTTCTGCTTCAGCCAGCAAGTTGTGGCCATCAGAACAAAATTGTTTTCCATTCAGCTAGGGAAAATCTTTACATGCTTGGGGAAATCATCCCCCTAACTAACAGATAGATTTGAGACCTATCAGTTACCCTCAACCTGGTTTATCCTGTCTGCCTAGATGGTTTTATGAGCTTATGGCCACTGAGCATGCTACAGCTACTTGGAGCTACAGGTGAAGTTGAGTACCAGGTAGACACCAAAAGTGGCTGAATAAACCTGAAAAGGGCTCGAAAGCCCTCACACCAGAGGTGCTAGTCCTCCATGAACACCCCATACACTTGGTTAGTGGTGGGTTTGGAGTCAGGAAAACTCATTTTCCTGAGTTTAAATGTGGCCTCAGATACTTACCAGTTGAATGACCCTGGGCAAGTCACTTACCCCTGTTTTCCTCAGTTCCCTCCAAATCAGCTGGAGAAGGAAATGGCAAACCACTCCAGTAACTTTGCCAAGAAAACCCCAAAAGGAATCACAAAGAGTCACATATGACTGAAATTACCAACTAACATAAACATTATTAATATAACTATTTATCTGGATTCTATGGAAGAATAGTAGAGATAATTAATCAACAAGCATTAAGCAACTACTATGTGCCGAGCACTGTGCAAAGTGCTAAGAGTACAAAGTCAAAGGACAAACAGACTCTAGCTTCAATAAGCTTGCATTCTGTTGGGAGAGACAACTCCATTTAAGTATATTGAAAATTCATACAAGGTGATGTTTGAGAGGAGTTCACTAGTAGATGCAAGAATTAGGAAAGGCTTCATGTAGAATGTGACATGAGCTGAAATTTGAAGGAAGCTTGGGATTCTAATGCTTGAGAGTAAAGGGTGAATACATTCTATGTTTGGGGGACAGCCGGTACAAAGGCGCATAGATGAGAAGCAGTGCTGTATGTAAAGATCGATGGACCAAAGAGTGTATTATTGAGAATAGTATGCAATAAATAATTACAGAAATTTCTTCCGTCTGTTGGGATTTCCATGTCCTACACTCTTATTTCCTAGTATTCAACTTGATTCCTCCTTTGGTTTGGGCTGTTATTACAGTTGCTCGTACTCTACCACTACACGTAGTTGTTTCTTATACAACCCCTCCCACCTCCCACTGCCTTGACTCTTTAAAGCCTGTTCAGACAGAATGAATGAATGACTTTGTCAGTTGTCAATTTTTTAACAAGGAAATTCTATAAAAACAACTTAACTTAAAATTAGGGCTATTTCCTAGCAGAATATATGGATTTCCATTTATTCCACTGTTAACCACACATTGGTGTGGTCCTCTTAGAGTCGTTTTAATATAAAAATGGAAAACCAAGTGAATCTGAAACTCCAGTTTTGTGGCTACCAACAGTAATTATGTGTGGAGGACAGAGATGAACCTGTTGGTGGGCAGATAAATCAGTCTCAAAGATCAGCAATAGGATCTGTAACCATTAACTCTGATAACTTGTTGCCATTAGCGGTAACTTGGCATGATGATTTATGTGATGAGTACTGCTACCAGGGAGGCATTCCTGCACCTTATTCATCTCAAAAACTATTCGCCTACCTTTTTTCCCCTTTGGGTAGGCAAGGTACCAAGGAAGAAGGTTGGAGAAGAAAGCAGGGATAGTAAATAGAAGAGAAAGCAAAGACGTATTTTACATCAATAACTAGTGGATTCACCCCAACTTTCATTTTGGATCAACTTGGGAACTTTCAATTTATTTAGAGTTTATGTGCCAGGAACTATGTTAGGCATTAGAGATACAAAAAAAAACATGAGAACATGCCATACGCATATAGGCTCATAGGCTCTTATAGATTTATAGTTCAAATGGACCTCAGAGGTCATCTAGTCCAACTCTTCTGTTTTACAGTTGAGACAAATGAGACCCAGAGAGGTTAAGTGATGGGCCAAAGGCACAGAGGCGAGACTTGAATCCAGGTCCTTCAAATTCCACATCCCGTGTTCTAATCATTGCATCAAACTGTCTCTCATATAAATGTAACTCACCTTTCGTTGCTCTATCAATAGACTTGGGCATGGAACAAGGGAAGGTTGGGGAGGGTGAGCTTTCTTCTGCTGGATGGTCTTCCCAGAGTTCCCTGTATTCCAAGGAATTTGGGGACCTGACTGAAGACAAACTACCCAAAGTTCAATTGGATGGCCTTGGGGGTATGAGATTCAGAAGCCAAAGAAAGGAGACACAGAGAATGGAGCAGGAAGGAAGAGGAAGTGGATGGTAAAGAGAGGGTAGTAGATGAGATGCTGGAATTAGATTCAGGAAGATCTTCCTTCAAATCTTGCCTCAAACAATTACTGGTTGTATGACCCTGGATGAGTCCCTTAACTTTTTCAGCCTCTGTTTCCTTATCTGTAAAATGAGGAAATTAATCTCAGTAGCCTCAAGCTTCCTTTCAACTCTAGATCTGTGATCCTGTGATCTTGCGAGAGTAGATGGGAGGTTGCAAGTGACTACAAGGAGTGCTGAACCAGTCTGTTGAGAATGCAACCACAAACTATGTCCCCAGCACATCTGCTGTTGATGATCCTGTTTGGGCTGGAAAGGGGAACCATTGACCTTCAAATTCTCCCTTTTCCTTTTCCTGGGGACAAGAGGCTATTTATTGTGTGGTAGACCACTCATTCTTTTTAAACACACTCTTACTCTCCTCTGGGTTTGGGAGGCACCTACATTTGTGTTAAAAGTTTTCTTTGTTTCTTAAACTGGCAAATGTGATAAAGCTGTTGATCAACAGAAACAATTATCTCTGTGTGTATCCTATTTAATTCTTGGAAATAGGGGGAAGATAAACATTCCTTATTCTGTCAGGGCATTTTTGGATCAAAATGAGTATGGGAGCTTGGAATTTATTTTAATTTAGAACAAATGTTAAAGTGAGAAAGTGGTATTGAGCTGTTATAAACTTAACGATGAATTCACTATTCATACACCTCTAGAAATAAAATAATAAGCTGATAAGACTATGAAAGTAACCAAGTAGGGGTGTTTTACTTTCCATCTCCTTGGCTGTGGCCATCTGTTGTTATAGGCTTTTAAAAGCAAGCCCCACCCAACAAATGGAGGGGGAGTAGGTTGCTAGGACAAGAAAGCAACATCCCTGAAAGAGAGTGAACTTCTAGAGAATTTCTGCCCACAGGAATGGAAGGAGAAGGAAAGGAAGGGGGGTGAGTTATGAGAGAATATTCAATGGGTCTTCTGGCTCAGTAGATGATTGAGAGCTCAGCTTACCTGGCTCCCCAGAGCCACCTAGTACCTACATATATATATATATATATATATATATATATATATATATATATAATGATAGAGATAGTGATAAGACCTGTGATTTCATTAGTATTTGGAGCTCTCCAAAGAGGAAACTCATCTCTACTAATGCAGGTCAACACCTTCTCCACAAAACTTATAGTCTTAGAGATTTGACCAGAGCACTGAGAAATTAAATGATTTGTCCAAAGTAACATAGCCAGTAGGTGTCAGAGGCAGGAATTGAACCTAGCTTTTTCTGGCCCTCAGGCCAACTCTCTATCCACTACACCACACTGCCTCTTTTACACATAAATAACTATATATCAATAAGTCATTAAATGGCTTATGCTAAAATAAAATAGATCAGCTAGTCAGCCCTCTTGAAGAAATTATGGTCCAGAAATGTGTCCATTTTCTTTTAATATAACATAGTGAGTTAGTAGAAGAACCAGGACTAGAACCCAGATTTCTTTACTCCATATCAATCATTCTTTCTGGACCACATGCCATGATTTGTAATGGCCTCAGATCTTCCTCCTCTCCACATGTTTTTTTTTTTTTGCATGGGGAGGGTGGCAATTGGGGTTAAGTGATTGCCTGTGGTCACACAGCTAGTAAGTGTCTGAGGCTGGATTTGAACTCAGGTTCTCCTGACTCCAGGGCCTGTGCTCTATCCACTGTGCCACCTAGCTGCCCTTATCCTCTCCACAATTTCAACCCCACCTTCTTCTATTATGGTTTACTCTAGAGAGATGTCTACAACTATGTGAAGACTTCTCCAGGCAGCATGGGCAGATGAGAGCAATTAGTTCCAAGGATCCACGAAAGCAGCTGAAGCAGGTGCTATGCTTAGAGCTTGGTTAGACATCAAAGGTGCCAAGGTCATCCACTATATCCCAGGCCATTGCCAGTTGTCTTGAATTTTGTCCTGCACTGGACTTTAATGACTCTGGAAGAGAGAATGAGGTTACCAACTTTGTGCAGCTCTGCCTCACTTAAATCCAATTCACACACAAGTCAAGACATCACCCCATGAGCTCTTTATGAGCTCTAAGTAATGTACAGAAGGAAAAAAAAAGATGAAATGGCCTCTAGGGGACTTCTAAATTACACTACTCTCTACGTACCAATTGCTCTCTGAGCAGTCACTCTCTGTGCCTGGTTTTAAATAGAGCAAACATTCCAGGGCTTTATTTATCATCATCACCATCATCATCATCATGGAGTTTAAAATGCTGAGCGATAGGATTGAATTCAATTCTATAGGCACGCTCTGGTCACACAAAACAAGCAATCAAGCAAACAGATGCCAACAGTAACAGCAAAGACCAGTCAAAGGAGTTTACATTCTGTTGTAGGGTGGGGTGGGGGAAGATCTTTGTTGTTGTTATTGTCAACTTTTTTTCTAGTTTTTTCCAACTCTTCATGACCCCCATTTAGGGTTTTCTTGGCAAAGATACAAGAGTGGTTTGCCATTTCCTTCTCCAGCTCATTTCTTAGATGAAGAGACTGAAGCAAACAGGGTTAGGTGACTTGCCCAGCATCACACAACTAGTTAAGTGTCTGAGCGCAGGTTTGAACTCAGGAAGATGAGTCTTCCTGACTCCAGGCCTGGTGCTCTATCTATTCTACCACTGGCCCCTGGGAAAAGACTAACAGAGTTCTGTCCAAAAACATTTTTTCCTGAGAAGTTTAAAAGTGCTTTCTTCCTTCTCATGGAGGAACATTCAACATTCATTATAGGAATAAAAAGAATAGGAGATGGAAATGCTACAAACATCTTAGTGAATGAAATTATGTGTTCAGATCCTCTGCATAAGCCAATGAATGAGCAGAATGTGGAGATCTCAGTTCTCTAGAGAAGTTCTCAAACTTTCTTATCAGAATCGCTTTATACTCTTAAAAAGCATTGTGGATCCCCTGAAAGTTTTTATTATATGGGTTATAGCTACTGATATTTACCATGTTGGTAATTAAAGTGTCTTCTTATTATCATTAAAAGAATTGTGATTTCACAGACCCCCCCTGAAATGATTCTGGAGACCTCTGGGTGTCCCCGCACCACACTTTGAAAACCATTGCTCTAAAGTTCTCTTTTTATATTCATAGCACTACTATGTTACTTTGAACTGCTACCTTTTTCATCTAGAGCTGAGTCTCTGAAATTTGAGACAATAGGGAAACAGAGAAACTTCAGATTATCCTTGCAACTATCCTTGTCATTTGTCCTGGAAAGATACTGAAAATACTGACTCATGGAACTAGATTTTAAAAACCCCAAACTAAACTGGGTCCTTGGTCTTCTCTATTAGGCTGCTATACTTCCTTTTTGTCTGTGCCTTTCCTTCACCAAAGTCTACCACAAATATTCAGTTTCCTGTACTAATTCCATTGGCACTATTTCTACCTAATCCGATCAAAATTAATTACCAAGATTGCATCTGGTCAATTCCTTCACATTGAAGCTTATGCACACACATTTTAGTGTTATTTTGACCAAGGAAATTTCCATTTCAGAATCTCTTTCTACTTAGACCAAAGGAATGAAGCTTTGTGGAATTTCAAGTTAGTGGAACACAGAGTAACTTGACCTTCACTGACTCAAAGTCATTTGTGTTAGATTTCACCACACCTCCCCCAGAATCCTAAGATACCCCTAAGGGGGTTAGGGGTATCTAGGCTCTCTGAAGATAGTGTTCCCCCAATTATAGGAGTTGATCCCTTGTGCAGTGGAAGGAGTGCTGGGTCTAGAATCAGGAGGACTCACCTTCTTTAGTTCACATCTAGCCTCATCCACTTACCAGCTGGTGACTTACCCTGGGTAAGTCACTTAACCCCTATTTGCCTCAGTTTCCTCATCTGTAAAATGAGCTGGAGAAAAAAATGGCAAGCCACTCCAGTATCTTTGCCAAGAAAATCCCAAAAATGGGGTCACAAAGAATTGGACATGACTGAAACAACTGAACAACAGCTGTACTCTAATTCCACGTGAGAAGTGCAATCCCTTCTCCTCTATGTACCACCTCTGTCTCTGGGGAGAGGAAGGTGATTAAGTTCATAGACAAGTTCAGTTCCCATCGAGCACAGCTCCAGTTTTAAATCCAAATGTCTCCTTAGGCTCAAGTTCTAGGTACCCTGGCTTCTCAGGGTTTCCATGCCAGCCTGTCTAGCTGCACTATACTATCAGCCATCCTAGCTCCAAGCTTGCCATTACTCAAACTCCTAGGTCTCCTAGGGATCAACTCAACTGCCTGAAACTAAGAACAAATAGCACTTTTAGGAAAGTCACGAAACACTGGCAGGCCATTTCTCAGAGCCATGGGTAAAAGAGAAGGAGCAGGAGAATGGAAGTCCTTCTCCTCTCACTGGTTCAATTATGGTGCCCATGCCATGGGTGAACTGTGATCTAACCCTCTGGATGAAGCAGATAAAAGTGAGTGAAAAAAAAAAGAATGAACAGCTGTCTCACAAGTTTTAAAATCACAGGCAGCCAACCAGAGGAGGTTATTCTTGTCCGGCTAGCTCCATGTTAAGGAGGGCATGCCCAGATCTGCCTGGGTTACATTAAGAAATTTTATTTGGGGGCAAAGGAACTTTTCCAAATTGCATGAAACCGAAGATTGCTTACTTGGCATACATAAAAGTCCTACCCAACATGTGTTTCCACATCCTATCCATGCCTTTTACTTAACCTCTTTTGGATAAATACTCAAAAGGCAGATGCCAGCAGGAGATAAAAGGAAGGAAGGCAAATAGCACAAAATTTTATTATTAACCACTGGCTGATTGAACTAAAAGGGATGAGCTACCACAAGCCCCAATTTCAGACCTAATCTCTTCTCAGGGGAAAAAATCTGAAGGGATCTAAATGGAGGCTGGGGTTTTCTTTCAGTCAGTGAGGTTTAAATTAATCCATGGCTCAAGCAGAGGGGAAAAGAGACATATGCGTGTATACCTTCGCTACTTCTGAGGGCAGGCAGATGACAGCAGTCTCTATGGATATCAATTCAATCTTTCTCAGCCCTATCTCAATTCGTCTCTCTCTTTTGTTCCTATCTAACATTAAAGTATTGAAAATTATTAATAACTGTATGAAAATCTCTAAATATTTAATAAGAGAAATGCGAATTTAAGACTGTGAGGTTTCAGTTCACACTCAGCAAATTTGCAAAGATAATAAAAAATGTGAACTCTTAATGTTGGAGGGACTTTGGAAAGACATATGCACTGTTGTTGTTCATCCTTCATTTTCAAAGAGAACAAATGACATCATGATGTTGAGGTAAAGTAGTGGATGATAGATGATGAACTGGGTTTAAGGAAGGCAGTGTTGCACAAAGCCTTCAGCCTCAGTCTCTATTCTAGAGTCATTGAAGTCCAATGCGACGACAAAAGTCAAGACAACTGGTTATGGCCCAGGATGCAGTGAATGGCCTTAGCATCTTTGATGTCTGACCAAGCTCTAAGCACAGCACCTGCTTCAGCTGCTTTCATTCTTTCATGTCTGACCAAGCTCTAGCTAATCCATGATGCCTGCTTCAGTCACCTTCATGGCTGTTGGAAAAAAATTGTCCTCATCTGCCCATTCAGCCAGGAAAAGTCTCCACATGATTGAGGGTACACATCCTTTAACTCATTGAGCAATCTGAGGCCTATTAGTTACCCTCAACCTGGTTTAGCCCATCTTCTGAGTTTGGTTTTCCAAGGGTGTGGCCCATGCTCATGCTACAGCTTCTTGGAGCCCTGGGTGAGAGTTGAGTGAAAAGTGGACAGCAAAGGTAAATGAACAGCCCTGAAAAGGTCTCATCAAGCACTCATGTCAGAGGTGCTAGTTCTCCGTGAATACCACATGCACCCCTATACACTAATGCTGATGGAGCTGTTAATTCTTATAACCATTCTGTAAAACAATTTGGAATTATGCAAGAGAAATGACTAATTTATTCACTAAACTGTTTACCCATCAATCCCATTAATTTGCATGTGACAAAAGAAGGTAAAAAATTGAAGGAAAGGTACCACACATACTGAAATACTCAGAGCATTACTCTTTGTTAAAGAAAAAACAATTAAGGCAAATGGTGCTCATCAAATGGAATATGGTTGAATAAATTAAGGAATATGGATGAGATGGAATACAATTCTTTCATATTAAAAAAATCAATGTGAGAAAGTAAAAAAAAACTTGGAAAGATTTGTGCATGCATATAATACATATATTTGTAGCTATATGTGTGTGTATATATCTATAATTTATGTATATACATGCATTCATAAATGAATTTAAAATAGCAACAAAGAACAGTATACAAAACAATAATAAAATATAAAAGAAAGCAGTGTTAAAGATATCAGAATTTGGATTAATGTAGTGCCAAATAATTATTCTGAAGGGTTGCTGATGAAACACACCTCTTCTCCAAAAGAGATGGTGAAGTCTAGAGGTGGAATGATACATGTGCTATCACACATGGGTGATGTCCTAATTTGTTTGATTTGATTGCTTCTCTTGGTTCCAAGGTGAGGCTTTCTTGTAGAATGGAGGGAGTCTCAAGAAGTGAGGTAAAAAGCCAAATCAAGTCAACAAGCGTTTTTTAAATGCCTGCTATGTGCCAAACACTTTGCTAAGCATTTGGGAACCAAAAAACAAAAAAGGCAAAAAAACCGGACCCATTTCTTAAGGAGCTCTCTATCTAATGGGGGTAGAGGAAAGATAATATGCAGATAACTCCCTTCAAACAAGATATATCCATGATAAACTGGAAATAATCTCTTAGGGAAGGTACTGACATTAAAGAAGACTGAGAAAAGCTTCTTAAAGAAACCAGGGAAATCAAAGAGCAGAGATGAGGAAGGAGAGGATTCCAGGCATGTGACACAGTCAATGAAAATGTAAAGTAGGGAGATAAAATTATGTGAGGAACAGCTAGAAGAGCAGTGCCACTGAATCATAGAATACATAAAGAGGAATAAAGTATAAGAATACTGGAAAGGTAGGAAGGGGACATGTTATGAGGGGCTTTAAAAGCCCAGCAGAGGATTTTATATTTGATCCTAGATGCAATAAGGAGTCATGGAAATTTATTAGAAATGACATGGTCGCAAGGCACTAGGTGGCACAGTGAGTCGAGAACTAGCCTGGGGGTCAGGAGGACCTGAGTTCAAATTCAGCTTCAGACACTTGACACTTACTAGCTGTGTGACCTTGGACAAGTCACTTAAACCCAATTGCCTTGCTTTCCCCCCTCGGAAAAAGAAAAACGAAATGACATGGTCAGACTTTGGCTTTTGGAAGATCAGCTAAGTAGAGAATGGACCAAAGAGAAAGTGCTATTTTTTTAAAAGCCTCAATAAAATATTTCCTAAGGGAATGATTAACCATAGTCTACTTTGTATTATGTGCTATGGATTAATTGTTGATGCTATTGACCTTAATCTATGTTCCCAGAGGTTTTGAAAATATATTCCAGATTTAATATTTCCAAAGCATTTGCTATTAAAGGCCTCAAGCCAATTTACCATTAAGAAACTGGACCTAAATTCCAATGCTTTTGAAATTTACTCATTTTCCTTTTCTCCTTTATGGAAAAGGAGGCAAGAGTCCTGGTGATAAAGCATTATACAGCTTCAGATTTTCATGCTTAGAAACCTGTTCCACTCAGCTCTTTAACTTGCTATCATAATAGTCTTGATTGGAAACTGAAGTGTTGCAGCCAGAACAATTACATAATTGGAAGATAATCACCTTGCCTGCTACTGTCTTAAAAGTATGTGTTCTAAAGAACAATTACAATGTGTGTGTGTGTGTGTGTGTGTGAGTTTGATTGGCATGTGATCCTCCTGATTATCTATTTATACAAACCACTCCTTTGCATAAGGCTTTGCCAGGTATTAGCTGAGTTACAGCCGACAGAGCAAAGGAAGGTAGATGGTGCCCATAATGCCTCGAGTGCCAGGCCTGGAGAAAGGAAGACTCGTCTTCCTGAGTCCAAAATGGCCTGATACCCTAACTGTCTGACCCTGGGAACATCATGTAACCCCTCTTTGCTTCAGTTTCCTCATCTGTAAAATTAACTGGAGAAGGAAATGGCAAACCATTCCAGTATCTCTGCCAAGAAAATCACAAATGGGGTCACTAAGAGTCAGACATGACTGACTTGATTGAACAGAAAAGCAGACAGAGCATTGGATTTGGAGTCAGAAGTCCTGACTCTAGCAAGTACTGGTCTAGTGAGTGTCATCTTGGACAAGTCACTTCAACTTTCTGAGCTCTAGTCCCCAAGTAGGGAAATGTAGATTATAGCATTTTGACAATCCACTTCACAGTGTTGTGAGGATCTAACTAGTAGTTCAAAACCAGCATTTATTAAGTGTTTACTATGTACCAGGAACTGTGCTAATGGAGCAAAATTGGTCCCTGCTCTCAAGGAGCTTATGTTAATATATTCATAAATAAGTACATGTTGCTGTTCAGTGATTTCAGTCATATCCATCTCTTTGTGACTCCATTTGGGGTTTTGAACTACCAGTTAGATCCTCACACCATTGTGAAGTGGGAAATTCTTTTCAGAGAAGATTTCCAAAGAATTTTAAATGCCGTGTACTTTAAGTTTTTATCCTGTTCTCGGAGGGGGGGGTAGGAAACCAGATCTATGATTTCATTGGTTAAGGTAAGAGAATCCTCTCTACCAATGAAGCCCAGCAGCTGCTCTGTAACCTAAAGACCTAGAGAATTGCTTTAAATACTGAGAGATTAATACTTGTCCAGGGTCATGTAGTCTGTATAACATCAGAGGCAGAATTTGAAGCCAGATCTCTTCTACTCCAAGGACAGATCTCTATCTACCATAACACTATTCATTGACTTAGCCTAGTATAAAATATCATGTATACCTTTGAATCTTAGCTTTACTGGATTTATTTGTTTGAAAAAAAATCTCTTTACCAATTTTGACAGACTTAGCTCTTCTCAGCAATACAATGATCTAAGACAATTCTAAAAGATTCATAATGGAAAATGCTGTCTAAATCCAGAGAAAGAACTATGGAGTCTGAATGCAGATTGAAACATATTATTTTCCACTTATTTTTTTCTCATGGTTTTTCCCTTTTGTTCTGATTCTTCTTTTACAACATGACTAATGAGGGAATATGTTTAATATGATTGTACATGTATAGCCTATATCAGACTGCATGCTGTCCTGGGGAGGGGGCAAGGGAGGGAGGAAGGATGAAAAATTTGGAACTCAAAATCTTATAAAAGTGAATATTAGAAACCATAAATAAACAAATAAAAAAGAAAAAAACGCTTCAAATTACGTAATCAAGTCATCTGTGATCCTCGCTATCCTTTATCTGGTCATGAACTTTCCTCCTGCCCATGGATCTGATAGGCAATTTCCACCCATGTTTTTCTCTAATATTTTTTATTATGTGACCTTTCATGTCTAAGTCCTATACCCATTTGGAGCTTATCTTTGTAATAAGTGTGACATGTTGGTCTAAATCTAATTTCTTCTACACCGCTGTCCAATTTTCCCAGCAATTTTGTCAAAGAGTGAATCTTTATCTCAGTAGCTGGCATCTTTGTGTTTATTGAATCCTAAGGTACCAGATCCATTTTCTTCTATATGTTGTATAGCTGATCTATTCCATTGATCAATCTCTCTCTCTCTCTCTCTCTCTCTCTCTCTCTCTCTCTCCAAATACCAAATCAAATTATTTTGAAATTACTGTTTTATAGTATAGTTTGAGATCTGGTACTGCTAGAGCCCATTTGCTCCCATTTCTTTTCATTATTTCCCTTGAGATTCTTGATGTTTTTTTCTTTCATATGATTTTTAATCATTTGTTCAAGTTCTATAAAGTGATGCTTGTTAATTTTATTAGTAGATCACCAAATAAGTAAATTAATTTATGTAGTATTGTTATTTTTATCCTGTTGATTTGTGTTTCCCATAAGTAATTAGGTTTTCTCCCATTGATTTAGGTCTGTATTTCTGTAAAAAAAGTGTTTTGGAGTTATATTCATATAGTTCTTATGTGTATCATGGAAGGTAGATTCACAAGTATTTTATGTACTCTGCAATAATTTACATGAAACTTCATTTCCTATTTCTCCCTGCTGGCTTTCATCGATAGTATATATAAGTGCTGATTTGTGTGGATTTATTTTATATTCTGCAAGTTTGTTGAAGTTATTAATTTTTTTGATTTTAGTGAACCCTGAGTTCTTTAGGCATGCCATCAAAAGATCTACAAAACCAATAATTTTGTTTCTTCTTTGCTTATCCTTACTCTCTCAATATCTTTGTGGCAAGTTTCTCTAATAAAGGTCTTAATTCCAAGGTATATAAGGAACTGATTCAGACTGGTAAGAATAAGAGCCACTATACAAATGAAAAATGCTTTAAGGATTTGAACAAGCAGTTCTCAAGGGAAGAAACCCAAGCTACCTATAGCCATATTTAAAAAAAGTTCCAAAACACTACTAATTAGAGAAAGACAAATTAGAACAGTTCTGAAATTCTACCTCACACCTGTCAGATTGGCAAAGATGACAAAAATGGAAAATCATAAACACTGGACGTATTGTGGGAAAATAGGCACACTAATAGGCCTGTGATACAACCATTCTAGAATTATAGGAAAAAAAATCAACAGTGCTTCCCCTTTCATCCAGCTATTCAACTTTTAGGTCTATGGTAGAAAGAGATTAAGGAAAAAAAGAAAAGGTCTTATATGTACAAAAAATAACCATAGCAGCTCTTTTTGTGGTGACAAAACAAAAAAACAAAACAAACAAACCTAGAAACTGAAGGAATATCCATCACATGAGGAAGAGTGGTTGAAGGAGTTGTGGTATATGAATATGATGGAATACTACTGTGTTTTAAGAAATGATGAAATAGATGATTTCAAAGAGACAAGGAAAGACTTATATGAATTGATACAGAGTGAAGTAAACAGAACCAGAAGACCAATGTATACCATAACGTCAACATTATAAAAATGAAGAATGTTAAAGAATTTTATAAACTGATGAAGAATAAAATGAGCAAAACCGGAACATTGTTTACAGTAACAGCAACACTGTAAAACACACACAACTTTGAAAGCTGTAAGAACAATGATCAGTACAATGCCCATCCATGATTTCAGAGGTCCAGGGATGCAACATACTCTCCACTTCCTACTCCAAAAGTGATGGATTTAGGATGCAAAATGAGACGTAGATATAGACATAGATATAGATATGAATATAGATATACACAATGTTTGAGGAAATTTGTTTTGCCTAATAATACATATAGGTTATGAAAAATTTTTATTTTCTCATGCTCTCTATTTTTCCCCCAATTGAGTAGGGAATGGGAAGGAGGGAAAATAGATTTTTATTTTTTTGATTTAAAAATAGATTGGGGGATGTTACAGATATAAAACGTTGTACCCACTTTTAGATGTGACCACTGTATTGTTCCTTATGTATAGTTGTTATTATTTTCTATTCTGGCCAGAAACTTTGAGAGTCTTCCCCTCCCAGAATGATATTTTTGTAATGGTAAACTAGGCCATCTTTTGTCTCAATTCTTACCTAGCCCTTAGTCATTAAATGAGAATTGCTGAGACCTACTGAGACCTGGGAAAGACCTTAATTTTAAAAGACCAGGGTCAACCACTGCATCCTGAGTCATTGCTAGTCATTTTGATTTTTTGTCTTGCCACTGGACTTCAATGTCCCTGGAGGAGAGAGTGAGGTTGATGACTTTGTGAAGCTTTGCCTCACTTAGATTCAATTCATGATTGAGTTAAGACATCACCCTTGTGACATCATTGGTCTTCTTTGAAAATGACAGGCAAACAACAATATATTTTGTTACAAGAGATGTGAGAAGAGTAATCTATAAATATTTTAATGTAAAAAAGAAACAAAACTTTTAAAAATATATATGTACACATAATTGTATTCATACATACACACGTGTGTGTGTATATATGTGTGTATATATATACATATATATGTGTATATATATATATATATATATATATATATATATATATATATATCTCTTTCCAAGAATCAAAAGGCTTTAAGGAATCTTTCAACATACCTTTTTCCCTCCAAGAATATATATAGGCAAAGCACCTTGATAGAAAGTCTACATTAGGTTCAAAAGACCTGGTGTAAGTCAATTAACCTTTCTGGGTTTCAGATTCCCCATCTGTAAAATGGGAGTCAAAATACCCCCACTACCTATCTCACAGTTTTGTTGCAAGGACAGTGCTTTGGAAATTTTAAAATGATGTATCCATGTGATATATAAATTACTTTATAGAATCAATGGTTCTGGCAATAGAGATTCAGTACAAGGCTCAAGTACATATAGTACCTTGTTCAGTTCCAGACTATAAATGTGACCCAGGATTTCTACCTCCCAGTTGCCATGTAAGAAAAGTAGATCCCACAGAGAAATGCTAGTGCTATAGGATGCTTAGTCAGTTGTGTTTCCAGAGGTGGGAGATACTTCTAGCAGCTGGCAGCACCAAAACTTTTGCTTGGGGCAGCTAGGTGGCACAGTGAGTAAAGCACTGGCTCTGGAGTCAGGAGGAGTTCTAATCCAGTCTCAGACACTTGACACACTTACTAGCTGTGTGACCTTGGGTAAGTCACTTAACTGCAATTGCTCTTCCTTCCCCCCTCCAAAAACAAAACAAAAGAAAACTTTTGCTTAAGGGGTAATAGTTTATGTGAATTACCACTTTGAACAACTTGATTTGTTAATTGGCAGAAGAACACAAATTCTGTGTCAGCTGAGCCTGTTAAAGGGAAGTGGGGGCTAACGAGCCATTTCTGGAAGCCTAAACCTTGGGCCCCATTGCTCCAGTGTATGTCATGTCCTCATTTGCACATCCTATTCTATTCCACTGAGTTCACTGAGGTGGTATACAGGTGGAATTTAGCTGAGGATCCTTCACTAAAAGTTGGGGAGACAAGATAGTGGGAAATTTAAGAGATGAGGGAATGAGCTAACAGAAAAATGACATTCCTTTGAAAGTCACACAAAGAGCTAGTGGTAAGGATTGCAGTTCCTGTATTTCTCATCCTACTTTCTAAAGATTTAGGGAGAACTTTTCTGAAATTATCCCAAGTAGGCTGTGTCTCAAATTTTCAATGGAAGATACGTTTAATAAATACATAAAAGAAATTGAATTCCTGTTTTGGCAGAAATATGTACCCAGTAAGTGCTCTTCACTGTGTTTTTGAATAGACAAGACTAGTAATTCTGTAGATTATATGTTAAAATTGTGAATGTTCATGTTGATAAAAGACTTTTTATACACTGACACAAAAGGTCCTTGCCTCTAAGTAAAGCAGGGAATTAAAGGTGAATTAGGAGAACACAAAAAGTGGAGGTAAATGGAGCCACTTTTCAGAAAGCAGCCCCACTAAGAACATTAGTAGGTTGACAAGAAATCTGAGGAAGACTGAGATGAAAGTTGTTGGTAGCTGGAATGAGAAAATGTGCAGGCTTTAGAGAGCAGATGTAAATCTCTGAGCTCAAAAATTTTAGTCTCATCTGGAGAGTAACCAAGGAAAGCCCAAGGCTGAAGCAAAATGGAGTCATGTAGTAAAGGAAAGTCAAAGAGTATTAGTTGCTTTGGTTTCCCAACTGTTTTTCTCCTTCAAGGAGGAGGGGTGTGGTGATAGAAGTAAAAAGGGTAACACTAGGACTTTGTAAAGTACAAGGTCAGAAGGGGCAAAAGCAGAGTCTTGGGAATGTAAAGGGACAAGTCCTTTTAGACTTTTAGGAAACATTCCACACCTCTGAAAGAGCATAGGGCTTAAAGAGTGTGATATGAAAAGGCCAGCTAAAGACAAAAACAAAAAGAACAACAAAAACCTTGCCCTGGGACATAGACTGCTTCTCTGCTTTAGTCCCCAGTTACTCAAGTTGTGAGTTTCCTTGTAGATGAAGATGTAGATGTGTTTCCTACATCTGTGCCTCAATACCATTCTGATTTAAGTTTGTATTCACTCCCTAGTCACCTGAATCTGTGTGTATGTGTGGAGAAAGTATCCTAAATTTTAGGGTAATGCTTTTTAATTGTTGTTCTTGCTATGCCATGTGAGTAATTTTTTAAAAGAGTTAATTGAGTTTACTGGGCTAGATCTATCCATCCCGACTGCTAGCTATCTCTCTGTATCTCTCCTCCCTTTCATAGCTAAACTCCCAAGAAGATCTTCTATACTCTATACCACTACTCCCTTTCCTCTCACTGCATTCTTAACTCTCTACATTTAGGCTTCTGATATCATCATACAACTGCTCTCTCCATTACAAATGTTTTAATGACCTATTATTGGAAAATCTAATGGCCTTTTCTCTTCTTGACCTCTCAATAGCCTGACACTATCATTTCTCTAGGTTTTCATGGCACTAGTCTCTCCTAGATCTCCTCCTCCTACCTATCTGACCTCTCCTCATTTCCTTTCCTGGATCTTTATTCCAGGTTAGGCTTACTATCCATGGGTATTCCCTAAGACTCTTTCCTGAGTCCTCTTCTCTTCTCCATCTATACTATTTCACTTGGTTATCTCATCAGCTCCCATGGATTCAGTTATCTTTGAATAGCTATGTTAATGATTCTCAAATGTATTTGTTTAGCCCTCACCTCTCTCTTTACCTCTGGTCTAACATGTCTACCTCTTGGACATCTCAAACCAGATGTCTCGTATTCACCTTAAAATCATCACGTCTAAAACCAAACTCATCTTTCTCCCCAAACTCTTGCCTCTTTCTAAGTTCCCTATTACTGTCAATGAGCCACCATCCTCTCAGTTGCCCTGGTTCATAATCTAAGTGTCATCCATGACTCTTCATGCTCCCACCCCCCACCCAATGTCCAATCAGTTGCCAAATGCTGTCAACTTTACCTTTGTAACACCTCTGGTATATGCCCTCCTTTTTCTTCTGACACAGCTATCTTCCTAGTGCAGACCCCTGTCACTCCCTGCGTGGAGTATTGCAATACCCTACTGGCTATCTTGCCTGCCACATGTATCTTCATGGCAGTCTATCCTCCACTCACCTGTCAAAGTGATTGTCCTAAAGCACAAGTTTAACCAGATTGACCAACATTTAACAAACTCCGGGGGTCCCCAATTACTTCTAGGACCAAGTATAAAATCCTCTGTTTGACTTCTGAAACCTTTCATAACCTGTCCTCTTCCTCACTTTTAAGTCTCCTCAGTCCTTACTCCCTTCTACCTATTCGGCAAACTAATCAAATTAACCTACTTACTGTTTTCCTCTACAAGATACACTATCTCCTGACTGAGCATTTTGATTGGCCAGTGCATTGAAACTCCCTCCTTCCCCATCTCTGCTTCCTGACTTACTTGACTTTCTTCAAGACTCAGTTAAAGTCCAACCTTCTTCAAGAAGTTTTCTCTGTCTTCTTTAAGTTTAATGCCTCACCTCTGAGATAATCTTCAATATATCATATTATATACATATAAATATATATACATGTAATACGTTGTTCATCCTTTGTTTTGGAATATGACCAGTGACATCATGGGGTAATATCTTGATTTGTGAGTGAATTGGATGGCAGAGTTGCACAAAGTCATCAGCCTCCTTTATGAGCACTGGAACAAATAATTCTTATCTGCCCATTCTACTGCGGAAATTTCCACTTTCTTGGGGTAGACACCCCCAACTCCATTTTCTTCTGTTTTCTTATTGGTCAACTTGCCTATAGTAGTATTGCTTTATTTCATGATCTTTCATCTATCTCTGGTCCTAGTTCAGCAGTCACATCTGCCAGGTCTTTCTATACCTGAAAAAATAGTTTATCAGTGTTCAGAAGTTCATCAGTACCAGATAACTTGAATACATATGGTCAGCTAAGTGCTTTTACTATCTCTTAAGATTTCTTGGGTATGAATTCCTTATTAGTCATTTTTGTTTTGTCCTTTCTAGTTCTGAAATAATTATCCTTGGTAGAGACAACAGCAGCAAAGAAAAAATTAAACAACTCTGCATTCTCTCTCTTGTAATTTATCTCAAGAGGTAGCATGGTTTGGTAGAGAGACTGCAAGCCTTGACATGAGAAAGAACTGGGTTCACATCTCACCTAAGATACTCGCTAGCTTTGTGACACTGGGAAAATCAATTAACCTCCCTGACCTTCCTTTTTAAAATGGGGATAATTGTACATATTTTGCAGGATTGTTGTAGGGGTATCAAAGGAATGGAAAACAAGGTGTCTCAAAAGTCTTATTACAGTTTTAGGCTTTCTTAACTTAAAATTGCACTAAGGATTTTGAGACACCCTATACTTAAAGTCCCTTGGGAATCTTAAAGCTTTCATTATCTGCCCATCCATACTGAGCCCTAGACTTATACTTTCTCTGATCATCCTCTTTTCCCTTACATACCCCTAAGGCATATGTGTTACAAATTTGAGGAGGAAGTTGTCACTTCTCCCCTAAAATTTCCTTCATTTTTACCTACAGATTTTGATCTCCCTCTCAGTGGGAATCAGATACAGACTGACACCCAAGATATGGTAGGGGATTGAAACAAATATATAATAATATCTAGAGTCATTTCCCAACAGATAAGTAGTCAAATGAAAAATAGACAAGTAGTCAAACGAAAAAAATCAGTGCTCCAAAGAAGACTGCAAACCATAAATGATCATTCTGAAAATATTTTTGAATCACAAGTAAGAGAAATGCAAATAAAAAAGCCTTCAAGGTTTCACCTCACACTCTGCAAAACAGCAAAGATGACCAAAATATAAGAATAGTAAACATCAGTGTTGCTGTGGGAAGAGAGGGAAAGGGATATACTGTTGGGTGAAGCTGTGAACTGGTTCAGCTATTCTGGATATTAGTTTGGAATTATGCAAGAAAAGTTAATAAAATGCTTGACCCAGCAATCTAATTACTTGGAAAACACCACCAAAGAAGCTAAAAAAAGAAAGAAATGTCCAGTGTATAACAAAATATTTATAGCACCATTCTCTGATAGCAAAGATCTGAAAACAAAGCAAATAACCATTGATCGAGGAATAGCTTAAAACTGTTGTATATGAATGTAATGGAAGCTTATTGCACAGTGGGAAATGACAAATATGGCAGTGCTTCTAAGGTGTCTTTTTCTAGTATCTTTCATGCCTATCCATGTGAAACACCAGAAGTGAGCAGTATTGATCTGTCTTGATAAGACTTGGGAGGTTTGATGTTATGTCTTGGATACATGCCTGCAGATAAGTGAGGAAAAAGAAGGGCTTCACTTTCCTGTTCTTGGTTATGATGATGACATGAAGGGTCCTAGAGAAACCCAGTTCTCTTTTCAAACACTTCACCAAGGCCTGGTATATAGTAATCATAATGAGGAGGAGGAGAAGGAAAAGAAAGGAGAAAAAAAGGAGGGGGACAAAGGAAGGAAGGAATGGAGGAAGGGAAGAAAGGAGGTAAGAAGAACAATGAAATTTTTAAAATATTTACAGAAAAGAGCAGAAAGAAGTTCATAAAGAGATACAGACAAGCAGAGAAGTATTAGAGCTATCACGGTACATTTAATATACACATAAAAACAAATTACTTATGATATACATAGTTCCATATATAATATTTTTTCTTTTATTTGCATATTAAATATATATATACTTGTATATATAATATATATTTATTGAAGTTTGGTTAATTTAAAATTCAATTTTTTTTAAAAAAGAAGGCACCTAACTGACCTTTAAGGTTTGTCAGCAAGCCCAAAGTCATAAAAGAGCTAATAGCTATGATTTCTGATTCACCATTGTTATTTTTGAAAAACAAAGGAGGTGACAAGAGGCACTACAGGATTGGATATGGTCAGAAAGATGAATTTTCAAAAAGATGAAGAGAGTGAATTCTCTAAACTATAAGTAAGTGGGCTTAATTTTGATTCTTCCCCCAATTTTAAAGGATATAGTAAAGAGATATTTTATGGGCACTTAGAAAGGGTCACTAAACATCACCATGGTGTTATTGAGCACAGGTTATGTCATATGAACTTCATTTATTTTTGATAGACGTTAGATGGGCAGATTGTAGGAATGCCAAAACTGTAATATAACTGGACTTCTGCAAGGCATTTGACAAAGGAGTTTACCATCTGTGTGACTTTGGACAAGTCACCTAATGCCCCTGGTGCTCAGTCTCCTAATTGGTAAAATGAGGAAAATTGTACTAGATGGCTTCTGAGGACCCTTCAGCTCTAGATCTAGGCTCCTAAAATTGTCTTGTGATATTCTTGTGGACAAGATGGAGACATGTAGGCTGAGAGGATTGTGTTGTTGTGTGAGTCTTGAGTTGTTTGAATTCAACTGAACCAGACCTAAAAAGTAGTAAATAAGGGACTGATATTCACTTGGGTGAAAGTCTGTAATGGGTTTCTCAGGAACCTGCCTTGGCCCTCATCCATTTAACATTTTTATTAATGACTTAGATAATAGCATATAGTTGTATAGGAGAATAAGTTTAAAAATATCTTCTATTATAGGAGAAAGCTCCATCCTACTCCCACCTGATTGGCTTCAGTTTTCCAGATCATCAATGTGGTGTAGACCCAACCCAAGACAAAGTTACTCCCAACCTGGGCCCTGGTAAGCCATGGCATCCCTTTAGGAGTATACAAAGTCCCAGCTTCTCCAACTTAGTGGAAGGCTACAACCCCATGAGTCTCCATATCTGATGACCAATTGACCAGATGCTTTACAAATTTCTATTTTTCCTTAGCAAAATGATTTAATTTCCATGGTTCCTGTGACACAGTTATTCTCACCTCCCTCTCTCTTATCATGTTTCCACCCTGCCTCCAGACCTTCTGTCTCCCCTAAATGTGAATGCAAGCAATTGGGCATAGAAATCTATCTTACCCTAGAAGAAAGCAGGAGGGAAAGGGGCTAAGAGCAAGGGGGCCAGATTGGGGGAGGGGGTTGTCAGAAGCAAAATGCTTTTGAGGAGGGACAGGGTGAAAGGAGAAAGAATAGAATAAATGGGGGTGGGGGTACAATGCAGGGAAATACAGTTAGCAATAGTAACTGTGAAAAAAATTTTGAAGCAAGTTTCTCTGATAAAAGCCTCATTTCTCAAACATATAGAGAACTGAGTCAAATTTATGAAAAGAAAATAAGAGCCATTCCCCATATGATAAACAATCAAAAGATATAAACAGTCTTCAGATGAAGTAATCAAAGCTATCTATAGCCATATGAAAAAGTGCTCTAACTCACTACTATTTGGAGAAATGCAAATTATAGCAATTTTGAGGTACTACCTCATTCTATTAGATTGGCTAATAGGACAGAAAAGGAAAATGACCAATGTTGGAGGGGATGGAAAAAATGAGACATTAATGCATTGTTAATGGAGTTGTGAACTGATTCAACTATTCTGTAGAGCAATTTGGAAGTATTCCCAGTGCATACCCTTTGACCTAGCAATACCACTACTAGGTTTGTATCCCAAAAGAAATTTTAAAGAAAGGAAAAGGACCTATATGTACAAAAATATTTATAGTCACTCTTTTTTCTGGTGGCAAAGAATTGGAAATTGAGAGGATTCCCATCAATTGAGGAATGGCTGAACAAATTGTGGTATGTGATTATGATGGAATACCATTGTGCTATAAGAAATGATGAGCAGGATGCTCTCAGAAAAACCCGGAAAGACTTAGATCACCACTTAAGCCTCCTCCATCTTGTAAGATTTCAAGTGTCTCCATATTAAAATTCAATTTGTTCAATTCATCTCAAAATAAATGAATGAATGGATGGATGAAGAAAAAGAAAGAAAAAAGGAAGGAAGGAAGGAATCAAGCAAGACACAGGAATATCGTCCTTGGCACTAGTTTCATATCTAAAAATTAACATATGGAAATTGATGGAAGAACCAAATCCAGACTACTATCCTTGCCATCACCAACATCAGCCACTGACCAGCTTCCACCAATAGGCAGACAAACCCAGAAACCCCATTAGTGGAAACTCCATCTAGAACACTGGCCCTGCTTTTAGCGTAGACCCTGTATCCCTCTGCCTAGGGAAGCAATACCCCGCCCCTGTCCCAGATGTGACCTGGCAACTTTTGCAGATGCTTCAGCCCCCACTATCTCAGTAGCTATAGTTACTGAAGACCTGGAAAAGAAATTCTCATCTTCAAAATAATTGGTATTCTCACATGATTCAACATCAAAAAATGGGAAAGGTTTTATCAGTGGAAATGACATTAAAGAAGATGCATTGCCATCTGTTTTGTTGCTGCACCCTAAGTACCATGAGCCTTTCCAACTGACTTGAAGATGAAAACTCCTGTATGTATTGTCTCCCTCCTCAGAATGCGAGTTCCCTGAGAGTAGGTTGTCTTTTCTATTGTATCCTCAGCCCTTAGCATAGTGCTTGCCACATAGGAAGTGCTTCTTAAACTTTGTTTTCATCTGTTTTCATTGTATTAGTTCATTTCACGTACCTTCATTGATGTTGTGATTCCTTACTCCAGCAGTCTTAGAAATATAGGATAGGAGAAACCCAAACCGTTAGGAAACCAAATCTTTGAACAATTTTTTTCAATTCTTTATTTTCCTTTTTGCTATATTTGTTCAAATCTAAGATAGGAATATTTAAGTTCTCTACTATTGTGTTAGTATTTGTTTTTGTAATTGTTAATGTTTACTTTATCAATTTGGCTGCTATGTCATTTGGAGCAAATTGAACCAAAACTGACATTGGTTCATTTTCCAAGGTTCCTTTAAGCACAATGCAATTTCCTTATTTATCTCTGTTTATGTTGCAAATATTTATTTTTGCTTAGATGTCATAATTTCAACTTTTTAAATAATTCACCTAAATTTATATTCACTGTTTTCTTTATAGTCACATAGTAAATTTTGTTCCAGCATCCCACTGTTATTCTATGTATGCTTTTGATTTTTATGTGTTTTTCTTGTAAGTGGGGCTTTATTTTTATATCCAGGGTAGATTTTATAAGATTGCTTAATACTTTCATATTTAAAGTTAGGAGAGTTAAGTGTGCTATTTCCTTCATTTGTGTTTTTAATGTTGTCAATGATCTTTTAATCAGGATTTATTTTTCATTTTTTTCTCTTCTTCTAAATCAGTACTTTTCCCCTGCAACCTCCATACCACAGATTGAGACCTCCCTTTTTCATTTCCTCTGTTTCAATTCATCCCCTTTGCCATCTCTCCCATTTTCTTACAGTTCTGAAGTCTTTGGGATCAGAGAAAATTTTATAGACCATTTTTCCTGAATTTCTATGGCATTCAGTGGCACCTGAACCATATCCTGCCATTGCTGAGCTCTTGCTAAGGAGATGTGAAGCTGTTTTCTGAACCAATCTATCAGCAAGCACCTATTAAGTCCTTTTTTCTTGTTGTTCAGTCATATCTGATTCTTCATGACCCCATTTGGGGTTTTCTTGGCAAAGATATTGGAATGGTTTGCCATTCCTTCTCATTTTATAGATGAGAAAACTGAGGCAAATAGGGTTAATTGACTTGCCCAGAGTCACACAGCTAGTAAGTGTCTGAGGCTATGTGTCAGTTATTTTGCTAAACACTAGGGATTCAAAGAAAGGTGGGAACTATCCTTGCCCCTTAAGGATCTCACATTCTTAATGGGGGCAGACTTCATTTATGTATGTACAAGATTCACAGAGAGTACATACAAAGTAACTAGGAGAAGTTTGAGCAAAAACTGAACCAAACCTTTCCTCTTTTAAGAAGTCTCAAGGGATTGTTCATGTCCCTCCAGAGAAGACAGGGTCTCATTGTTTAATATCTTGTTTCAAAGACACCCACACATTGCTACAAGCAACTCAATTTATCTCAATGGCACTATGAAAACTTAAGTCAGCTACGCTGAGATACTACCCTGTGGTTATTGAGACTTACTATATTTCAAAAACTTAATGTAACAATCAAAGACTACCAGTATTGTTGCTGTTTTGAGAGTTTTTCCTTAGCATAGAATAATTTAAAATGAAATATATATTATATTAAATATATAAAAGCAAATATATTTTATTTCATTTTAAATTACTCCATGTTTATGTGTGTTCATATATATATATAGCACACATACACAAATACATATAGATAGATAGATAGATAGATAGATAGATAGATAGATTGGTATGGATTGGAGAATTGATATTGGGACTCATCAATTGTACATGGAAATCCATTATACTTAGAGATGAGTGAAATGATTTTTAAAAGGTGGTGTCCAGAACCATTGAAAGTTGGATGTGTGAGGTATTCCTACATTTTTCTTAATTGTGAAATTTTCACACTAAAGCTGCAGTGCTGGATCATTGAATCATAGGTGAATTTTTGCTGCATGTGGTTAGCCAAAGCCCAAAACACTCATGAGTTGGTTCAGCAACTTGATGAGGCAAAAACAAATTAGTTGGGAATGTTTTGATGGCTGAATGGTGAGAAAACACAGGTGCGCTCGCGCGTGCACACACACACACACACATACACACACACACACACACACGCTTGTGTTCTTCATGTTCATGTGGGTGCCTGTACCCTCATAGAAGTCAGATTTCTCTCACTGGGTAGCCAGCTCTAATTGTTTGCCAGTTAAAAGAGTTTCTTCTGCCCTAGCTGGGAGGGGCCCCGGCTTAATTCCTTGTTATTGCTCACTGACTTCCCTAAGAGGCATGAGCATTGTCATTAACATCTTTAAGGAGATTGATGCACTTTCTGAGATGTTCCAGGAAGCAGCCAAATCATAATACAATCAGCAAAAAAACAAGTCATAAACTTGGGAAGTGTGACATGATCTAAAAGTTCAGAAATGAATTAGCATATTGTCAGGGCAAGCGCTCAGTCACCATGCAGTCTACCGAGAATGTTAGAGTCAAACTCTGCCAATGTTTCTTGCACTCTCCAGAGAATAGGGTGCTGTGCTTGGCTCATATTAGTTTGTTGTAGAGGGCTGGCATTAGTCCTGAAGGGTGACTCACGAGCCCTTATAGCTTGATAAGTGTCCCTTAAGACCATTATACTCAATCTTCTCTGGTTCCATATTTTCTAAGCAATTTTCAGCTCTTAATTTGGTTTTCAGGTACTTTTCTATGGGGAAAAGAGTGTGCTGACTGGCCAACATGAATGATCCACTTGACAGTTATACTTTTCATTATAAATTAATAGATTGGCACTCTGCTTTTTAAACCAGGTTGTGGTGAGTTAGTTTTAGTTTGAATTAATTCACCAGAACTTGTGACCTGAGACCCTGGGCAGAATCTGACTCTGGACTCCTGTGGGTAAACTAGCACCTATAGGTAACCTGTAGAGAAGGGGAAAGCCATTACATTCAAATCTTGAGCACCATTCGCCTCTTCTGAGGGGAAGGCCATGTGTCTTTAAGAACTGAGTTGGGAAATGATAATTTTCTGATTGGAAAAGAAGGAACAATCTTGAGGATGCATGCTGTGTAGTGTTGAGGTCTATCTATATGGCATAAATCTCACTTTTTTTGTTGTTATTTTCCTACATGTAGCTAAGAAAACAAGAGAACAGGTGGAACTTGTTCTGTGATTTAGTCCAAAAAATACAGCTATGTCTGTGCATTCCTCTCTCTTTCTTTGCAAAAAAAGCAGGATCCTCTGGCACAGACCTAAGGGCCCCCTTCCTGCTATGCTCTGACTACATTTTTAGAAATCAAAGAACACTTTTCTTCTGGGAAATCTTGCATGATAAAATTCTTGATTTAGAGCTCAAGAAGACCTTGTTGGCCATTGAGGCCAACCCCCTCATTTTACAAATGAGGAAACTGAGGTCTAAAGAATTTAAGGGACTTGCCTGAGGTCATAAAGCTAGTTCCTGGGACCTTTCCATCTGACTTGCAGCTGAAACCTGTGGGTTGTTCTCCCTGTTAAACTGTCAACTATCTGAGAACAAGGACTCCTACTTATCCTTTTGTTTCCCCAGTGATTTGTCCAGTGCTTAATGAATGCATTCCCCCTCCCCATTGATTCATTCATATATCTGAGGATTGGAGGAATTTCAATAAAAGTCTTCCTGGCTCCAACTCCAGCACCCCATCAACCATGTCACATTCCTCTTCAATTCTACAGTGTGTTCCATAGTGTTAACTAACCTCATAAGTCCTTGTAGAGTTTAATCCTTTAAGACCTACATGTTGTGCCTTGCTTGGTTCTCAAAGAACCCCTTTTCTGCATCAAAATTTTACTTTTTTCATATATAAAATTAAAACATTCTTCATTTTCTTATTACTTCTTGTTCCCTATGTTAAAATGTCAACTCAAAGGAGATGTCAACAGGGAGGCAACCTTGGATCTGTGCACCAAATAAGATGAGCTTCTCCAAAGCCTTCTTAAGATGCTCCCCCACCCCAGATTCCCAGAGACCTACTGCTGGGCCATCGCCACTCATCTTGACCCTTGTGTCTTGTCACTGGACCCTGGAGGAGAAAGTGAGGCTGATGAATTTACGGAGCTCTGCTTCACTGAAACCCAATTCATGCTCAAGTCAAGACATCCCCCTCGTAATGTCATAGTTCTCTTCAAGAAAGAAGGATGATCAATTTGTGACCTATGAGGCCCAACTTGTCCTTTGAGTCCAAAGGATTTTATTCTGAGGGATGTTGAAAACCCCACTCTTAAAGATAATCCCTTAAAAAAGGTAGGCATTTCATGCTAAAGCTGTTTCTCAGGAGGTAACTGATGGTTTATATCCAGAACTATGCAGGTCAACTCAGAAGAAGAAAATCTTGCAAAATTTTCTTGGTGGTTTTCAGTTCCATGGGCCCATTATCCCATTCATAAGTAGGCATCACAACGCATCTCAAAATCCCTCCACATCTTTGTATCCTTTGAAATCAGCCCTGTTTCACAGTAATCCAATTCACTTGCAAGTCATGGCATCATCTTCCTGATGTCATGGTCATCTTGGAGAAGAAGGACAAACCACACACACACACACACACACACACACACACACACAGTTCTTCCAAAAATGTTCTATAAGGATCTAGTACAGTGGAAAGAACATTGGCTACAATCAGAGCAACTAAATTCAAATCCTGCATCTGACACCTACCACTTGTGACACCAAGGGCAAGTCATTAACCTATTTGGATCTCAGTTTCCTCATCTGTAAAATGAGGGAGTGGGATTAGATGGCCTCTCAGGTTCTTGCTGGTTCTATGATCTCATGATCCTCCCAGTGCATTTGATTCCTTTTCTTAGGTCTTTTGACATCACCTGGGTCCCAGTACAATACACAATCTATTACTTTCTCTCACCTACATGGTAGGCCCACCCGGTGAGCTTATAATTAGAAGAAAGGAATTAGGTGTTACCAAATAATACTCACATCATGCTAGTTAATACAGCATGGTGTATTATATTTTTTCGGTTGCAGAGAGTTGGCATATCATCTTTTCTCTGCCATGGAGAAACTCTCTCTCTCTAAATATCTTGTCTTGGTACTTTAAAAAGAGAATACTGGCTCCACATGTCATTGCTAGAATTATCCTAATTTAGACTCTGCACCTCTCCTTTAGGAATAACATTTCCAGGTCTTCTGGAGCTAATACTGTTGCAATATTATCTCCTACCATGCTCTAATTTGTAAGATTTCAACTTATTATGCAGCAGTAGTAATAAATATTGATTATGTACTGGAGAGTTCACTATGTTGAACAGAATATATTGTCCCTCCCTTGTTAAAAAAGCAAAACAGGAGAAATAAAATATCAGAAAAATGTCATGGACAAAGGACAGTTTTCCCTGGTGCAAATTACAAAACACAAATACTGCCATTTTTTTTTATACATCATATGCTCTTCATATCCTACCAAGCCACTTTTGTCCTAAGGGAAATTTTGCCTGTTAGTGAGAAAAGAAAATAGAAATGAAAATAGAGGGGGGAAATGTACAAATCTCTTGGCCAAGACATACTATTCCAAGTAATAGAAGAAGCAGTGAAAATGTGTAGATATGAGATGGGGGTGGACAACAAAGAGAAGATAGAAGATAGGAAGAGGATCCCGTGGAAACAATGGCAGCTTTCCCATTAGGAGACCTGTGTTTGAAACTTGGCTCTGTATTCCTCATCTATCCCTCCTGGCTTCCTTGGCTTCTTTTAGGTCTTTGCCAATCTCCTACCTTCTACAAGCATTTCCCTATCCCCTTTAATGCTAATGCCTTTCCTCTGCTGATTATTTCCAATTTATTCTACAGATAGCTTATCTGTAAGTAGTTTTTTGCATATTGTCTCTCCCATTAGACTATGAGCACCCCAAGCGCAAAGACTATCTTTTGACTTTATGTCTCCTGTGCTTACTGAAGTGCCTGTCTCTTAAAAGATCCTTAATAAACATTTGATGACTTGACATGACTAAAGGGGCATGAACACAGTAAGTGGACCTTTTTATGCCCTTACATGACCCGAAAACCATGTCCATTTGGCCAGAGCCCAAATTCATCAAGAGAAGCTGCTAGAGCCTTGTCTCATTGGCCAGCAGAAGCCTTTGGAAGCTTTGTTGCCTGATAGGGGAAAATTAGCCATACATCCCATGGTGTGGGAGAGAGGTGGGACAATGGTAGATATTGGTCCTATCCCACTATGTGACTTTGGATAAGTCCAACACTGCACTGCATCTCTCTACCTCAGCTTCCCCACCTATAAAATAAAGGGGCTGGATAAGAGGACGTGAGCTCCTTTCCAGGCTTAAATAGAAAATCCTATGATAGATATTTTGTGCAACAGGAGAAAAATAATTTTGTTTTTTTTTTAGGTAAAAACAACATGTATTAGTTGAACTTCTGCCAAAGGCTGTCTTCAGTATTTATTTTGCTGTGGTTTGGAATATTTGACACTGCCCTTCTGTCTCCCCCATCTCCTTGGAGACCTTTAATAATCAAGTCATTCTCTGATCTTCACCCTAGCTCTAATCTCTCTCATTTCATCTTGTTCCTTAGAACCATTCTCCCTCACACCCTCCACATATTTGTAGACCATTCTCATTTTCTCCCTTATTCTTTGCCTAGCCAAACTAAACAAATTTAATCTTGTAATATATCCTTCATGAGTCAGTCCTTCTCTGGACATTTAATCATTCCTAGGCACGTAACCATTCCATTTCTTTTTCTTTGTCCTTGGAACCTCCAGGCCATACGCCCAGCTCTTCCACAATACTCTAGGTGCAGTATCAGCACAGAACTCCAGGCTGTCTTGGGCCATATGTATGGTGGTTTCTGGATTTCCTCAATTCAGAGGTAGGATACTTTTGTTTCCCCATAGCTGGGCCAAAAATCCTTTTGGAGAGTCCTTGATGACTCTACAACTCCATACACATTGCTTTTAAAATTATATCCCAGGTTTGTTTTGTTTAGGAGGCAACCAGACAGCATAATGTTTAGAGAGCTAGACCTGGAGACCTGAGTTTGAATCCAGCCTCAAACATTTACTAGCTGTGTGGCATTGGGGAAAGTCGCTTGACCTCTGTTTGCCTAGGAGGCAGCTAGATGGCTCAGTGGACAAAAAAATAGGCCTAGAGTCCGGAAGAACTGAAATCAAATATGACCTTAAATACTTATTAGCTATGTGAACCTGGGTGAGTCATTTAACTTTTGTTTGCCTTAATCCACTGGAGAAGGAAATGGCAAACCACTCCACTACCTTTTTTTAAGAAAACTCCAAAGACAGTATGGTCCATGGAGCCATGAAGAGTCATGGAATGACCAGACAATAACAACAACAAACAACTGTTTGTTTAGAGGACTATACAAAAAAGCCCCACAGGTCAAAGCGGATCTTCCCTGTTCCAGTCTCTGGGGAGCTGAGAGGAAATTACTTTTTTAGTCCCACCCTTCAATTGTTTCCACAGCTAGCAGCAGTAGCCAGAACTTCCTGTGAGCCCCAGAGCTGCCAGTCTGGAGAGGTAGCAGTGCTTCCAACAGATGGCCCTTGACTGTATAATTCTTCTCCCTGGTTTAAAAGAGAAAAAAAAAATCTTTCCTTGATTGGCTTCTAAGATCCAGCTGAAGACTTGCACTACCCTCCCCCTTCTGGGATTCTTCAGTCTTTATTAATCACCCTATTAGTGAAAACATCCTGTATGTATGCAAAAGCTTTGGTGATCTGAACATTAAAAAAGAGAAAAAGACAGAAATAAGGCAATCTATGAGAATTTCTCTAGGTTACAATTCCTTAAATACAATGAAACCTGCTAAAAGTGTGTTCTCTTATAAGAATTCCTATTTTCAGTTCCTGAAAAGTGATGAAATTGTTTTCCATTTTTTGAGATAAATAAACATCCCCTGAAGGAAAAACATATGTATATATGTATGTATGTATATACACGCACATATATGTATATATGCACACATATACATGTACGGGCACATAATATAAATGAATATATGTACATATGTGTATATATGCATGTGCACATGCATATGTTTGTGTGTATATGTTTATATACAAATATATCCATATCTATCTATCTATTTATATCTTTGGCTTATAAGCAGTACTTTTATGGATGAAGCAAAAAAGTTAACAGGAAAGAGCTGAGATAAACTAAAATCCTTTAAAACAAACAAAAAGAGACCCAAACAGCTGCCAAAAGAAAGCCATTGTAATTAAAAGCTGTTTAGAATTTGGGTCTTTTTCTGAGCTGAACACTAGGGGGCACTGATGATTTACGCAATACTGCCCAGTTTTCCTTTTAAAAAAATCTGCGTGTTACCAGCAACTTTTCAGCTTTCTATGGGCAGGAATGGAGTGGAAAATAACCGCTCAAAACTCTGTGTACTGTGAGTCAGAGGTTAAAAATATGCTGCGCAGTATCCAGCAGGAGAAGGTGGAGAGGTGGCTTATGTTCATCCCCTCCCCAATCTATGTCCCCTACCTGTTCTTTCACTGAATTCAGATATAAAGCCGGTTAAACTAATTTCTAGCCATAAGGCTGTGGAAATATGGGATCACTAGACATAATGCTGTCTTTCGTACCTTGCTTCTTTTTTTAAACTTAGGCGTTTAAAAAAATCACAGTAATTGCCTAATTATTCATATCAATGGCTCTCCACTTATAATAAAGAAAAAATTAAGAACGGAGGTGTGGCAATGTTCTGCACCACAGTCCCTAACCTCCCTACCAAAAGGAAGGATGTGTTTCTTTCCTTCTCTGGAATCAAGATCACTCTTTGCAACTAATCTGAATTCAGCTGCCTCTTAACGTTGTTTTCAATTACATTATTTTAGTCATCGGCTATATTTTTCTCTTGTACAGTATTCCCATGATCCTCTGAATTTCTCAGATTCATTGTTTCTTATGATGCAATAAATTCCATTCCTTTCATATGCTACAGTTTGTCTGGTCATTTCCTAATTGATAGACACCCACTTTATTTCCAGGTTTTGCTCCCACAGAATGCTGCTATGAATATTTATTTCTTTCTCAGTCATTATTTTTGTGGTGACAGTTCAGGAGAAGATAATGTGGCGTATTCTGAGCCCCTAGCATTGATTTGTGAATTTCTCTAATGGCCTCAGTTTCCTCATCTGTAAATTGAGGTGGTTAGACTTGTTACGTCTTAGGTCCCTTTCAGTTCTAAATTCTACAATCCTATAAACCAGGGGCCCACAAATTATACGTAAAGGGCCAAATCCAGCAGCCTGTTGATTTTCACATTTTTTAAGTCATTCATCCTTAGACTGCTAGACAAAAACAGGCAGTGTCCTTGGATTTGGCCCTTGTTGGCATGGGCTTTGCTGACTTCTGCTATTAGTCTTTGGTCTAGTGTCAATGCCAATATATACCATTAGATTATACATACCTATGTTTTCACGTAATTAAATATAACTAAAAGGGTTAACACCACTCAGATATTCTGACCATATCATATGCCGCCCTCTAGTAAACTGACACTTTTAAGTTTTAAAACAAAATAAAAGGGAAAATGTGGATAGTGGTCTGGTTAACACATTCAAATTCAGTGGAACAGAAGGACAGAGGTTAAGGAGGGAAGAACTAAAAATGCAATAATTTGAAAAAATAAATAAACAAGAAGTATTATTTTGCAGTGAAGTGTTGGAGTAGAGGAGACCTGAAATTAAAAGCAGAGATGATAAATCAGTTAGGTGTGACCAGGATAATCAAAGCAAGCACAATTTGCAGAGACCCCATCAAATCTGCTATGTATGTAATTAGGGTCATCACCTGATGGCTGTGGTGGTGGTGTTGTTCTTAGGTTTTTTTTTTAAATCCATTTCTTATTTCCCTGAAGCTGAAAATGAAAGAAAATCAGGGTGGGAGGCATATTATACTTGGAACATCTCCTTTATCCCAGACAACTCATCTGTTTATTGTAAGGATGATCAGAGGATTGAGTGGGTGGAATAGACAATGCTCTTTTAGTGGGCAATAAGGTGCCAGAATAGAAAGGACTTATTGTAGCTTATGATTAGCTGTTAGTTAACTCCTGATTGACTTCCAGCAACTGCTCCTTCCTGAGGGGCTAAGTCTCCTTCCTGAGCTTTCAGCCATGGGGGAGCAGTCTGATTTTTCCACCCTCTCTATCCTATAACCCCCCAAAACCACTTATTAAGAAACGACCATATGTCAGGTATTGTACAGGTTTCTAGGGATATAAAGACAAAGGGGAAACCACTTCTGTCCTCAGGAAGCCTATGTTCTATCGTGGAAAAAATCCATAGATAAAAGTATAAGGAGAGAGAAAGGGTAATCAGGAGAGCCCCCAATCACTGTACTGGGGGCAAGCCCTCTAGGAGCTTGGGGAAATTAGAACTCAATCAACCAACAAACATTTATAAATGCCTACTGTGTCCCAACCACTGTGCTAAGTTCTGGGAATACAAATATAAGCAAAAGTCAGTCCCGGCTTTCAAGGAGCTTACAATGTAATGGAAAAGGAAGCCTACACAAGTCAACATGAACTGAGCTTTAAAAGAAATACCCAGAAAATCATTCCCAACAGATTTCATTTCCTGAAGGCCAACAAAAAACGTTTTACTACATCAATAATAATATGGCCACAACTATATTTATTAGGAGGCAACTGCATCAGAAACCAGCTTTACCAAACTTAGACACTGACTTAGAGGTTTTTGTTCTGAATACCTCTAACCACCTGACTTCAGTTTTTCAAGATCCCAAAGAAGTCTATATTGTCCTTCAGTTAAGGGGGAGGTAAACTTGCTGCTGAAGAGACTTGAGTCTCTTGAGACTGTTGCTGGTCTCAGTTTTCTATTCTTGTGCTGGGGAGTGAGGAGAAGGAAACAAGCATTCATATAAAACCTACTATGTGATCATCACAGTACCAACTGCTGAGGTTGAGATACTGGCTGCCTGAGGAGTAAGAGTATCTCCTAAATCCTTACTAATCTCTTGTGTTCTAAAATCTTGGAGTTTTATTTTTCTAACCAGGTTTTTTTCTTTTTTTTTAAATGTAAAGCAAATGGCAACCAGTATTCTTTAATGTCACATCCACAGATAAAATGATATCAATTCCTGATGCTAAATTATTTGGTAGTCCCAAAGACTCTTGTGACAAGAACTTTAATTTCTATTTCTTTAGTAGGTATTGTCATAACACTTATAGGAACAATTATCAGGATACATCTCCAAAAGAAGTGCTTACCAAGATGATGGTTTTGGATATTGGGCTGGGAAGCATCACTATTCCCAAGGCTCTTGTGTTCAGGGTCATAGAGTCTGAAGGGAGATGGTGGTTAAAGGGCTAGTATTGGTTTGATTCGCCTTGCACATTCTGTTTTCTGTATCTTCATCAAGGCTCCTTGGTACTTCAGCTAGAGTAGCTTCCCTCCCTTGTGAGTGATAGTTAGTTGGCTACTGAAGAGGTAGCTGGCCCTTTTTCCATAGCAGTTATTTCCCCAGATGATGACTGTTAGGTCTAGCCTTTTGCTGCTGTTGTTTTGTTTTGTTGCTTCTTTCTTTTCATGCTTCTCTTGATTCTTGTGTTTGAAAGTCAAATTTTCTATTCAGCTCTGGTCTTTTCTCTGAGAAAGCTTGAAAGTCCTCTATTTTATTGAAAGTCCATATTTGCCTTGGAGCATGATACTCAGTTTTGCTGGGTAGGTGATTCTTGGTTTAATCCTAGCTCCATTGACCTCCGGAATATTGTATTCCAAGCCTTTCAGTACCTTAATGTGGAAGCTGCTAGATCCTGTGTTATCTTGATCGTTTTTCCAAAATACTCAAATTGTTTCTTTCTGGCTGCTTGCAATATTTTCTCCTTGACCTGGGAGCTCTGGGATTTGGTGACAATGTTCCTAGGAGTTTTCTTTTTGGGATCTTTTTCAAGAGGTGATCAGTGGATTCTTTCAATTTCTATTTTACCCTCTGGTTCTACAATATCAGGGCAGTTCTCCTTGATAATTTCTTGAAAGATGATATCTAGGTTCTTTTTTTGATCATGGCTTTCAGATAGTCCAATAATTTTTAAATTATCTCTCCTGGATCTATTTTCCAGGTCAGTGGTTTTTCCAATGAGATATTTCACCTTGTCTTCCACTTTTTCATTCCTTTGGTTCTGTTTTATATTATCTTGATTTCTCATAAAGTCACTAACTTCCACTTGGTCCAATCTAATTTTAAAGGTAGTATTTTCTTCGGTGGTCTTTTGGGCCTCCTTTTCCATTTGGGTAATTCTGCCTTTCAAGACATTCTTCTCCTCATTGGCTTTTTGGAGCTCTTTTGCAATTTGAATTAGTCTATTTTTTAAGGTGTTGTTTTCTTTATTACTTTTTTCAGTACTTTTTTGAGTCTCCTTTAGCAAGTCATTGACTTGTTTTTCATGGTTTTCTTGCATCCTTCTCATTTCTCTTCCCAATTTTTCCTCTACTTCTCTAACTTGCTTTTTCAACTCCTTTTTGAGCTCTTCCATGGCCTGAGACCAGTTCATGTTTTTCTTGGAGGCTTTTGATGTAGGCTTTTTGACTTTGTTGACTTCTTCTGGCTGTATGTTTTGGTCTTCTTTGTCACCAAAGAAAGATTCTAAAGTCTGAAACTGAATCTGAGTGCGTTTTCGCTGCCTGGCCCTGTTCCCAGCCAACTTACTTGACCCTTGAGTTTTTTGTCAGGGTATGACTGCTTATAGAGCAAAGAGTACTTTGTTCCAAACTTGAGGGGATGCACTGTTGATTTCAGAGCTATTTCTATACAGCCAGCTCTGCCACACCAGCACTCCTCCTCCCCCAAGAACCACCAACCCGGACCTGACCTTAAGCAGGCTCTTCACTCCTGCTCTGATCTGCCACTTAATTCCTCCCACCAGATGGGTCTGGGGCCAGAAGTAACTGCAGCTGTATTTCTCTAGCTGCACTACCCCCACTGCCCATGGGGCAGTGGCCGATCCTGGTCTGGTTGGTCCTGCCGCCACCCACGCTGAGCTCTGCTCCTCTCCATTCTGTGCATGATAGACCTCATCCAGCAACCACCCAGGCTGTCCTGGGATGAATCCCTGCTTCCCTCTGCTATTTTGTGGGTTCAGCAGTTCTAGAATTTGTTCAGAGCCATTTTTTACAGGTTTTTGGAGGGACCTGGCGGGGAGCTCACACAAGTCCCTGCCTTCCAGCCACCATCTTGGCTGTGCCCCCCCCAGTTTTTTTTTCTCCACATAGATGTTTGAATCCTCACCTACCACATTCCCCAGTTCCCTGGTAAATGCTTCCCAATCTTCCCCTAGTTATTGTCCTCCAAGACTTGCCTCCTTTGTTGTATTTTTATTTTTATTTGGAACATTAAAACATCCAATAAAATGAATATTCCCTTATACATTTGTGGTATGAGATTACTTTTTATGAAACTGAATCTCTATTGTGTAGAGCTTGCTTCTCTTTCAAAGTATATATGATAAATTCAATGTGTAGCTTTTTTTTGGAGGGGGGAAGTGAGGCAATTGGGGTTAAGTGACTTACCCAAGGTCACACAGCTAGTAAATGTCAAATGTCTGAGGTTGGATTTGAACTCAGAACCTCCTTGACTCCAAGGCTGGTGCTCTATTCACTGTGCCACTTAGCAGCCCCAACATGTAACTTTTCAAAGCTGTCTTGTTTCCTTCCCTCTTTCCTTCCTTCCTTCCTCCCTCCCCCCTCTCTCCTCTCTTTGTTTCCCTTTCTTTCTTTCTCGCCTTCTTTCTTTCCCTACGCCCCCCCCCCCGCGTGCGCGCACGCACACACACACACACACCTCCACTTGGAAATAAAGAAAAACAAATCCTTATAATAAATATACATAGTCAAGCAAAACAAATTCCCACGTTGGCCATTTACAAAAATACATGTCCCATGCTAGATCTTGAGTCCCTCATCTCCCTGTCAGGAGACGGAGGGCATACTTCCTCATTAATTTTCTGGAATCCTAATTGGTCATTGAGTTGTTGAGAGTTAGTAAGTCTTTCATAGTTGCCTTTACAGAGCTATATAAATTGTTCTCCTGGTTCTGCTCACTTCACTCTATACCAATTCATATCAATCTTTTCAGGTTTCTCTGAACTCAACCCTTTTATCACTTCTTATAGAGCAATAATATTCCATTGCATTCATATAGCAAAATTTATTCAGCCACTCTCCAGCATTTTGTCCTCCTTTTATCTGTGGTGTCTATTGTGGTTTATCAGAAAAAGTTCTAGATTTAGCGGCAGAGGACCTGAGTTTGAATCCTGGCTTTGCCAGTTAATAATTGTATAACCTTACGCAGATCACCTCCCTTATCTGAGGCTCAGCTTCCTTTTAATAAAAGGAGACTGTTGGCTTAGATGGTAAGAGCAACATGTTTTATGTCATCTGAGTTATTATCTTCTGAAATGAAGAAGGTAAAATGTCTTCAAGATGGGGCCCCTCATTTTCAATTCAGTGGATCAGTCAAGAAGGATCTGTGAAGTGCTTCCAATGTGCCTGGTATATGCATAGCAGTGGGGATAGAAAGAAGCACAAAAACAAGGTCCCTCACCCTCAAGGAGCACACCGAAAATACATTATAGTATAAATAGAAGGTAATCCTAGAAGGAAGCCACTTTCAGCTGGGGTAGTGGCAGGTAGGGATGCCAACCAGGAAAGGTGAATTTCCTCTCTCTGTGACATGTTGAAGCATTTTTGTTAAGTCCCCTCCACTATTCCCTATTTCAGAGCTCAAATCCTGAAGTGTCATTGCCTAGGACTGCAGACATTTAGTTTCATTTTCTAGAAATGAACCAATCAATTTGGAGGTAGAACATTTTTTCCCTTCTAGATCTCCTGAGCAAAATCATGCTGTGATACTTAATTTACTCTAAAGCAAAGATGGAGCAAGAGTATTTGCTAAGTAGCAATGATCCTCTATAAGAGCCCCCACTTTCAACCACTATTCATCTGACTTTGGCCAGAGACAAATAAAGATTTTTTTTATTATTATTATTATAGCAGTCTTGCAGCTTCCTATCTCTTTCTACGTAAGACATTAACATTTTTATAGGTACTAACTACTTGCTGAGAGGATATTTTTTGGAAGACAGTGCCAAATTGCAGATTGCGTCAGGATACAAAGCTGTTGCAAAATCTTTTTTTTCATGGAAATGGGAGTGGAGTGGGGAAGGAGTGTTATTCCATATTGAAATCAAACCGTGCCATTTACTCTTCTCACTTGAAGACAAATTTGGACTAGGTGATCTCAATGATCTATATTCAATCTATAATCAATACTATGACTTTAAGTTCCCATCCAGCTTCTCTATGACCTAAGCTACATTCTGTTCCAGTTTTCCTCTTCCTCTGTCCCACTAGGCTCAGACATTTGCTCTTAGAATTTTGCATTTGTCTTGGCTGGGTCTCTTAACTTTAGCTACACTCATGCCTGCCCATCAGTTTTCCTTGGATTTGGTCCAAATGTCCCCATAATGGGGTCAACTAAAGAACTCATCTCCTCTAGGGGCACTTTCCCAGCTGTCTCTTCTCCTGTCTTGGCTTACTATTATAGAGTATGCTCGTTCCAGATTCATCTGCCTTCTCTCATCTCTGCAAGTGATACTAGCCAGTCTAACTCTATGTCTTTGTGAGTGTCCTTTGTCCTGGCTCAGAGAGCTTATCCATTTGCTCTATGTAGTCGTGTTTTGTTTACTCTCATGGAAACTCTGGTGACAGCAGGCACAGTTAAATTTGCTGAGTGGGCACAAAACAAAGTGTTTTTCAGTAACACCCAGACTAGTACCTCTGACCTCCTCCTTTCCTTCTATGGCTCCTCCACCAACTCTAAGCACTATCCTGTTTTTGTTAAGGCAGTGGTCTGATCATATTAATTCCTTGCTCAAAAAACTTCAATGGCTCCCTAATACACCTAGGATAAAGGACAAATGTCTCAGTCTGCCATTTAAAGACTTTTATGAGCTGGGTTCAACTTACCTTTCCAGTCTTATTTCATACTACATTCCCTGCAGCTCTTCTGCCATCTTTGGGCATTTGCTAAAGCCATCTCTGTGCATGGAACACACTCTTTCCTCAGTTTTGCCTTGCAGAATTCTTATCTTCTTTCAAGGGAAAAAGAAGGGAATACCCAATTATTAAGGTCTACGATGTACCAGGCCCTGTTCCAAGAGCTTTACAAATATTATCTCATTTGATCCTCACAATACCCCTGGAAGGTAGTCTCAATTAATATCTCCATTTTACAGTTGAGGAAGCTGAGGTTGACAAGGGTTAAGTGACTTGACCAGGGTCACACAGCTAATCTGAGGCCAGATGGTCTTCCTGACTCCAGGTCCTGTACTCTAAACAAGACTCAGCTCCTTCTTCTCTAGAGCATTCCCTGAGCTCTCCAGTTGTTAGTGTTCTCTCTCTCATAAAATCATGTTGTATTTATTTTTCTGTGTGCCTGTAATATTCCCTCAAGAGAACATAAGCTAATTTAGGAAAAGCTGTAATTCAGAACTGGACTTATGTGCCTGAACATTAAAACACTTATGTGCCTACAAGACTGTGAGTTCAGTAAATTGTGTTGAATTCAGCGTGGAACTCAAAGCCATCTGCGTGTTCCCCAGACACATTGCTGTCTCCTCAGACTGCTGATCCGGGGCTGACTTCTCTATGTGATCCAAAAACCAACCTCCTGCTACCTCTGGCAGCTTCTCTCAGAGTATCCCATATCTGGTCTTATGCAGATAGGCTCTTGTCATTCTGCATAAGCAATCACCTGGATATTGGTGTGTATTCTAGTTAAGGCGTTTCTGTGCTACCCAGATTAAAAAGCCCCTATCTATGTGGTCTGAGACTTCAGCCCCAGCTCTTCAATATCACTTAAGAGTGAGGTCAAGAAGAACAGTGTATGTTGTAGTCTCCTAGATAACATTTTAAAAGTGCTTGATCTCCAGATTTGTTTCAACTCCTTAATAAGAATCATATATTTATCTTCTTGATGTGTATCCTTGGGACATTTATTTCTCAGTGGAACATCAATATCAATAAACACTATATTTTATTAGATCTTTTTTCCACAAAGCACAATTCTTTGATAAGAATTTACAATGGATAGAGCACTGAGTCTAGAGTCAGGAAGACCTGAATTCAAATCTGGCCTTAAACACATAGTATTTACGTGACCCTGGACAAGTCACATAACCTGTTTACCTCAGTTTCCTCATCTGTAAAATGAGCTGGAGAAAGAAATGGCAAACTGCTCCAATATCTTTGTCAAGAAAACCCCAAATGGAGTCACAAAGAGTCAGACACAACTGAAACTACTGAACACAACAACAAATATGTAACCTCCGTCCCCGTGTCTTTCAAAATAACTATTTTAAAGATCTTTGGTTCACAGCTATAATTAGTAGATAATGCAGCTACCTTCTAAGGTGTAATGGTGTAGTGGGTAGGGAAACAGACTTGGAGTCAGAAAGATCTGTATTCCCATTCCTCCTCCTAGAATACATACCATAGCATGTGACGCAGGACGAGTCACATAATCTTAGTGCCTCGGTTTGCTTGCATGAAAATGAAAGGATTGCATTTGAAAATCTCTAGAACCCTTCCAGTTGTAAATCTATGATCCTTCCCACTGCAAAGGTTTGTTGTGAGGATCAAATGAAATCATGCATGTAAACAACTTCACAAACCTCAAAGCACCCTACAAACGGCAGCTATTAGTATTATGCACAATCTTGGCAATATCATTCTAAATGTTGATATTGTCCCCAAGAGGCAAGGAAGCACATTTTCAAACTGTATATTGTCTCAACATCACACATAATATATGCCTATTTTCAAGCATGTCTTTTTTTTCTTTCATTATATAATTGGGGAAATATTTTGTGGTGATTATCCCCACATTATTACTTTCATTATTATTACTAATTAGGATAATAACTCAAGTGCAAATGGTATGAATTCATTATAAAAGCATGAATGCTATTGGTTAAATACCTTATAATTATTTACGATTAGGATAAAAATCTCCCAGTGATATAACATACTTCCTGTAGTACTACTTGCTACACTATTTTCAAAACATGGAAGCTCACTAAATCCTCATTAAATTTCGGATTCAACTATCACAAATATTTCGAGATGAGAAGAAAAAGGAGAAGGATCACATAATTAACTGTGAACCTGTATTATACACAGTACTTTGGTTGTATGTATTTACACACATATGTATATAAAACATACACACACATATATGTATTTGGATACATACTTATCTGTATGTAGGATGTATATACAAACACACACATGCATATATAAACACACATACACCCTTAACAAGAACAAACAAATTGCTCTATTCCTGAAGCAAATAATCTAAATGAACCCACATTTTGATTATGGGGAAAACTGCTTTCCCTGATGAGGTTCCTTAGTTTTCACATTTACTTTTATTCCTTTTCCACCCGCTATAGACTTGATTATTCTCCCTGAAAATGTTTTTGCTGTTTCTTTGGATCAAATGGCCACATCATTATGTTCTACTGCTTTGTTACTTTAATCAAATAGTAGAAATAATTTCTCTGTTGGCCAGAATTTTTATGCATGCTTTCATAGTGCTAGTCTGTATATTTCATCATGATTCCTTATTATGAGCAGAGGCCAAGCTTTGTTCTCAAATTCTGAATTCATATGTTTTGTTAAGCATCATTTATGGTCCACTCCAACCATCATCCATGCTTTCTTTCATTATATGAATATGATTGTTCAAATGACAATAGTATTTGGTCTTACCAAAATACCTTGCCTCATAGATCACTGAAAAATTTAGAGATGGAAAGAACATTAGAGATCTTCTTGACTTAAAGTTCCCAATACCACCATTTTACAGCGATGAAATTGAAGTGTGGAGAGGAAGTGACTTCACTAAGTACCTAGGTAAGTAATTATATAGCTGTGCTGGAACCCAGGTCCCTTGACTCTCTGTTGAGTGCTCTTTATGTCTCCCCTCAGACATAACACTGCCTGTCTAGCTCAGTGGCTAGACATCCATCCTTGGAGTTAGGAAGATGTGGTCCCAAGTCCTCCATCTAACACATGCTAGCTGTGTGATCATAAACATAGTCTCTGAACTTCTAAGTGCCCGCAGTAAATCTTTAAGGATTTAAGTTAAATTTATGTTACCTATCTAAATATTAGAAGGACCTTCCATGCCTGTAGTTTCCTATATTACAAAAATCATAGCTCAAGAATCCCCCTTTTCCCGTGGCACACAAAAATCCTAGAAATTCTCTTGGTTTCTTTGCCTAAATTTACCATTGAACTATTTGTAGGTATCTTTCTGCATTATAATTAATCTTTCTAAACTTCAATGGTGTGATATTGCAATCATTATCTTTTTCCTGACCAGGTTGTATGTATCAGTCAGGCTGTGGTGGCAGCCCCTCAATTTTCCAATTTGGAAACAATATAAGTCACTGAAGTTAATTACTTGCCTTTCTGTGATCTACACAGTCACAACTTTCATGTGATATATCCTGATGTATGTTACCTAGGATGACTTCAATCCATATTGCAGAACCAATAAGATATGTTAAAACTTTTACCAAAGGGCACCTTGAGTTCTTTTATTTTGTTGCTTGCAGTAATAAAAATTTTTAAAAATATTTTCTCTACATACATACAAATGTTTTTATCATCGTTGTCTTAATTGAAATGTTAATTCCTCTTAACATCAAGAAGTCCTGATATGTTTGTTATTGTTATTTGTTGTTGATGAGAAATTTCAGTCTTGTCTGACTCCCCATGACCCCATTTGTGGTTTTCTTGGCAAAGATACTGGAGTGTTTTGCCATTTCCTTCTCTTTTACAAATGAGGAAACTGAGGCAAACAGTTAAGTGAGTTGCCCAGGGTCATACACTAGTAAATGTTTGTGGCCTTATTTGAACTCAGGTGGGTACTCCTAACTCCAGAGCCTGCACTTTATCCACTGTGCCACCATTATTGTTAGGACATAGGATCAAAAAAAGATGGAAATTTTTTTTCTGAGGCAAATCTCATGTAAATATGAGAAAACAAGCATGCCTAAGACCTGCAGCCATAAAATACAATTGGCCCCATTTATAATCACTAACTTCATCCTTTACTCTAACCACATGGGGTCTTGGATAATAGACAAGGAAGTATTGTACCTATAAGTGACATTGCCTAGTAGATTTAGGAGGGAAAGTTGACCCTTCACAAGAAGCTTGGCGTTAATAAGTTAGAGCTTAATTGCATATCCATGGTTGCTGTTGTACCTATCTGGGGCCCAGCAACCCTAGATGGCTTCATTTTGTCTATCACTATCTCTCCTAGGAGACTAACAAATTGGATGCAGATTTTGTTTTGTATACCACTAGAATCTTTTGAAAGATTTAAGTGTCTCATGCAATATGTAGTATAGTAGAAATGGCCTGGTTCATGGAATCCCTAGCTGCCTCTAAAAAAAATTCATCCTGGTTCTGATGTTAAGAGATACTATAATAACTCAGTGTCCACAGAATCTCTTCTCCCAGTACCCCCACACGCACTGCAAGAAGCTCAAAGCACTTTACAAATAGCATCCCATTACAGTCACATCATTCTCTTGGGCTTTTTAGGCTAGACCTCTGTACTGACAAATCATCCAATCTTTTTTACTTTAGGATCTATTTCAGCAAAGCAAGGATAACGGTGTTGTTGTTCCCCCTCAGTGGGGTTGTGAGGCTGATCTTTAAAGAACACTTGAGATGGACAGTAGGAACAGAAAGTGGCAGCAAACATTGGAAGTGATGTCATGTTGCTTCTCCAAAGAATTTGCACACAGTCCTTTATAAATCCATCTTATCTGAAAGTGTTCTCTTTAGACTCTATTTACTCCCACCCCGACTGATATTTCGGGTTTTTTTTTTTCAAAATAAGCACTCCCTCTTTTTACAAGCCTCACAACCCTAGGGCTAACACTCTGGAAGGCTTCCACAGTCTTCCTGATTCTTTCAGTCCCCCTTTCACATTTCTTTTTGTTTGTTTTGTATGTATTTTTGTATATATTTATCTTTGTGCATGTTGTTTCTTCTCAGCAGAATTTAAGCACCTTGAGAGCAGGGATTATTTTGTTCTTGTTTGCCTTGGATACATAGTGCCTCATGATCAAAAGAGATGAGATTTTCCTACATTGGAAATGGTCACTTATTGTTATGTTGATGCCTAGTAAATGCTTCATGACCCTGGGTAAGTTACTTAAATCTGTCTACCTCAGTTTTTTCAGTTGTAAAATGGGGATAACAATAGAACCTACTTCACAGGGTTGTTGTAAGGATTACATGAGATATTTGTAAAGAGCATAGCATAGTGCCTGGCATAGTAAGCTCTAAATAAATGTTTCCTCCCTTCCTTCCTTCTTTCCTCCCTTCCTTCTTTCCTTGCTTCCTTCCTTCATTTTTTCATTGAACCTGGCTCCCACTTCTCTTTTTGAAAAAAACTAAATATGTCCTCCTGATCACAAATTTTGGTAAGTCTTTTCATCAATTTCCCTTATTCTTTCCCCACAATGGAGTGGAAAGAACACTGAGCTGAGATTCAAGAGACCTCTTGTTCTAGCCTTGCCTCTGCTACAAACTACCTATATGACCTTAAATATGTTATTTCACCTCCCTGGTTTTTTTTTCATTCATAAAATGAGTTGGTGGGACTCAATTATCTACAAGGCTCCTTTCAGCTCTAATGTTCCATGACTTTATGATTTCTGTGCCCACCTGACCTAGACGCCTTAATGCCTTTATACCCCATAATACATCATTATTATGATCTCATTCTGATCTTTATAAGGATGATAACATCCATATCTATGATTTTATTGAGTATAGATAACTCCCAGTTCCCTTTTCTGAAGAAGACCAGCAATTTATTTATAACTTAAAGTCTTAGAGAGTCCCTTGGGGTCCTTAAAGGGTAAGTGACTTGGATATGGTCGGACAGCTCCTGGGTATCATAGGCAACATTCTCAGCAAATGCTTGCTAAATTAATATACCCCTCCCAATCTGTAAGTTATTCCCCAAGTCTTTCTAGGTTAATTGACTCAAGTCACAATAGTAACTTCTCTAATATTTGCATTTCCATGTCAAATTGTCAGCTTTTTGAAGGAAAGGACCATGCCCTCTACCATTTTTATATCTCCTCACAGCATCTAAGATGTTTGTTGGCACACTGGATTGCCTAGGCTTGGCCCAAGAAACATTGTGAAGTGGGGAAAGCTTTTTCTTCCTGTTTGCCCTCCTCCCCTTCCTGTGCCCTTTCCACCCAAGCAGTATTCCCATACCCTACCTGTCAGATAAATTGATTAACAGATACTGAAGGAAAGAACGGTATTGGGGAAAGAGGACATGGTCCAAATTATGCTCCAAGAGAGTGAATAGAATGACATTCCCTAGCAAGCCCAAATTCCTGGAGAAACCATTTAAGTAAGAGGAAAGAAAAAGAGTTTGAAGGAGTGTCCCCATACTGGCATCAAATATGGGAGAAAACAGCATAAAGCTCAATGGCAAGTCTCGGAGGTATGGCACATGTCTCATGCTACCTCATCGTAAGAAACAGGCTTCTTTTGACCAACCATACTCCATCCTTGTTCTGCTGCCTTGGCATGGCTGAGACAACTCTTTCCCCAGCCCTTGGCTTCTAAATCTTCATTCTTTCCTCTGGCTCTTTATGACCTCTTATTACTGGGCCCCATATGGGCCTTCCCACTCCAGGCAATACACTAAGCAATCAGACCACTATTTCGTGAGGGTTTCTAGTCATGTTTGCTTCTTGCCTGCTTTGTCTTAAACTCCAGACTTCTCCAACTCCTCAACTGATGCCTCTCCTCCCATGGTGACCTGAGCTACCTATAAGCCTTCTACCATTAAAAGGTTGGTTCTTTGAGGATAAGGACTGTTGTGTTTATATTTGTATCCCAGGACTTAACTTAGCCTACAAGAGTTTTTAAAATGCTTTCTATATTAGTCATCTATCTTTGTCTATCCGTTATCTATCTAGCTGTCTTTCTATCTATCTATCTCTCTATCTACCTATCTGTCTATCTTCTGTCATTTATTATCTATTTATCTATCATCTCTCTTTGTCTATCATCTATCTTTTTCTCAGAATAAAGTAACTTTAATTAATATGCAGTCTTCTGGGTCTTTGTTCATTTTACAAGGGAAGTACAGAGCCTTAAGGAATAGCAACAAAGAATACAATATCTTTAAAGAATGGTTTGACAAGCCTGTACCCAATCTGGCTCATTCTGACAATAGTCCCTTGTAATGAATTATTTCCTCCTCTAGAACTTTCAGTTCCAGCTAAAATCACTTATTACCAGGAAGGTCAGATTAGTTTCCAGGATTACATTTTCATAACTGTACATCAGAGTGAATCATAAGGACAGAATGGAGTGTCAGTTGAACACGTGTACCACATAGCTATCTGCTCAGACACTTAGAAAAAGGTTTAAACAATGAGAAAGTGAACTTCTGTGGCTCCAAGTGCCAGGGGCTAGGTCTACATACTACACAGAAAATAATTCAACAGAAAGCCTGGAATTGAGATGCTTCCCAATTATTTTCAATTATCCTGTACATGACTCCAACCCCCCTCCAAAATAAAGCAAACTATAGATAAAAAGAGTAAAATGGGGTAAAATTTCATAAAATATTTACTTGCCCGCCATAAGACACAATTCTCCACAGTGCATTCTTATTTATGTAAGACAACTCAAAAGGGTACAAAATAACATTTTTAACATATTTAACATTTTTTCTTCCTAGTAGAATCACTGATCATTTAATACATGACCCATCTTTTGTCCCCTTTTTAAAAACCATTTCCAATGGTTCACTACTATCTCTCTCTTATTCTTTCAGGTTGGCTATGACAATGAATGGATTTTGGCAAATGTCCAACCTAAGTGACAAGCATTTTACATCTGTACATTAACAATATTATTTGGTGTGATTCTCCAAAAATGCATGAGTATGGAATCCTTTTGGGAGTTTATTTACAAATAACTTCTCTTGCAATAGGAGGCCTATACTCCTACAGTTGTAATAGTCTGATGAATGCAAGTATCAACTGCAAGTGTGAAATTCTGACTTTCCATTTCAGTTCTGCAAAGAAATCTGCATACATTTCATGCTGTCTTTATTACAAGATGGGAAATAATTGTTTACGCCAAATATCATGGAAGAGCATAAAAGGAAACAGCCAATTAGAAGGTCTGGTTTTTTAAAAAAAAATAAAAAAGAAGTTACTGTTTTATGACTATTTCTGATGAGGCTTTAACTCTCTCCACATTGACAAAGATCATGTAGCTAAAAAAATACAACTTAAATTCCAAAGAAATTGAAATTTGAATCCCTCTTTCCCCCTCTCCCATCAAAAAAAAATGCTAACTATGAAGTGGTTGCAGGCCATGTGTCTTTTTAGTTGGGAGCACACAGAATTTGAAAACATGTTTATTGAAAGTTTGCACAATGGTTGGTTGTAATTGGCACTTAAAATTCATGAAAATAAATATTGCCCATTACAAATAACTGTACAAAATGGATAATAGAAATAATTGGCTACCTTTTAAGAAGTGCCACCTTTTTTTAACTGACACATATAAATATCTTACTAAGAATAACCAGTGTGACTGGGATAGAGGATAGAAACTGCATAAGGTAGTTATAGCAGCATGGTGATAGGCTTTTTAAGGTATTTTCTGAGCTCAGCAAGCCACTGAGCTCCTACTGCTCCATCTACACCCGGATGGTCACAGCTGAGTGTAACAGACATCATGCTGGCTACATCAAATCCTTTTTCATTATCTGCTGGAACCAGCCTATTCTCTGAAGCACCAACTGCCAAAATACATGCCCGAGGTGGGTTAATAATGGCAGAGAAACTCTTAATCCCAAACATACCTAAATTAGAGACGATAAAAGTACCACCCTGGAATTCGTGTGGCTGAAGTTTACCCTCTCAGCTTTAGTTGCTAAGGAAACTATATCATTAGCCATGGATTCCAGTCCTTTTATATGTGCGTTAAATACAATAGGTGTGATGAGTCCAGATGGAATTCTGACTGCAACATTAACATCAACATGATTTTGCCTTGTAACCGCGTCCACTCGAGCAGAGTTACCTTCAGGTGCTTTCAAATACTCATTGACAGAAATCTTATTGTTTCCTGCCAATGTCATGTTGAGTTCTTTCAGAACTTCTAAAACTTAGCCCATGTTTACATCAACAGAAAGATAATAATGAAGTATTGTTTGTTTGGATTGCATTAAACGCGGGGAAATACCTCTACGGATATTACTGATTGGGATATCTGCGAAAATGTCGGTAGGATCGACTGCCACTCCTGGGGCTGGTGTGGGCGTGGCTGCTGTTGGAAGAGGAACGGGAGCAGCCTTTGAAAGCACGAAGGACTCAATGTCTTTTTTGGTGATTCTGCCATCTGGTCCTGTTCCTTTCACTTATGTAAGATCAATACCTTTCTCTGCTGCCAATTTCTTTGCAAGAGGATTCACAAATATCTTTTCATTTGTTCTAGCTGGAGTAGCTGAACGGGTGGCTGAAGGTGCAGCGGCTGTAGGTGGGGGAGTAGGAGGAGCAGCAGTCATTGGGATTGGGGTGGGTGGTGGTGCTTAGAGTTTTATAACAGTTACTCCAGTTGGTGTATAATCAGCAAAGGCAGCAATATCTGCTTCTTTTTCTACAATGACACAGAGGAGTGTTCCTAGAGGGACAGCTCTTACGTCTTCAGGGATAAAAACTTTTGCGAGGTATCCTTCCTCTTGTACTTTATAACCTATTGTGGCTTCATTAGATTTCTCATCCACCTTCTTCTCCCACCTCTGAACTGTGCCCAGTCATGGTGGGAAAGAGGGCAAGGTAGCAGGACCAGCTTATGAGTAGAATATGAGTTCCTTGCAGCCTGGGCAGAAGGTGATGAAGCCACAGAAGCAGGGGGAGGTGCTGTGGAAGCCTGTGGGGTGGCTGTAGCTGTGGAATCCACGGTATAATTTTTAAATGCATCCACATCCTCTGTTTTTTCAACAGTGATACAGATGATTGCTCCAGCTGGAACATCCCTAGTACCTTCTGGAACAATTATCTTAGCCAGGTAGCATTCTTTTAGCCTCTCAAATCCGACAGTGGCTTTGTGTGTTTCAACTTCTTCTATAAGGTCACCCTCATTGATCTTTTTACCTTGCTTTTTCTCCCCATGGGCAATGGTGTCTGCCTGCATTGTGGTAGAAAGAGAAAGCAAAGGAGTACCAGCATGGGGAAGGCATCAGGGCACATGAAGGACAAGAGAGCAATGGAGAGGGCCAGGAGGTGGGATGGAGAGGCAGGGCTGGGACAGGAAAGAGAAGAGAAGCAGGGGGAAAAGAGGGAAAATGGGGGGGGGGGAGGGGAGGAGAAAGGAAGAATTGAGGGAAGGGGAGGGGAAAAAGGCTATCTTTCCATCTGTTTATCTAGCTAGCTATCTTTTTGTCTGTTATTCACTGATTGTGTCATTTCAGACAAGTCACTTAACTCTTCCAAGCCTCAGTTTCCTCATTTTTAAAATAGGAAGGTTAGGATACATGACTCTAAGATACCTTATAATACTAAATCTATGATACTATGCTTCTAAAAGCCCTTAATACAAAGGAAGAAATTCTTAAAGGGGTGGACAAGGGGAGGAACAGAGTGCAGTGTCAAGGAACATAGTTTGACTGGTAGGGGATATGCTTGTGTTGATACCACAGGACTAGAGCTGGAAGGAACCTCTAAGACATTTGAGTCCAATCTCTCCCAGTTTTACAAATTAAAAAACTAAGGTGGGGATGAGAGGGGGTAAGTGACTCCAAGATCAAACACATAGTAAATATCAAAGGTAATATTTGAACTCAGGACCTCCAACTGCAGACTCCTACGACATGTACACGTAGTGTGTCTTGGGGAATGTTTCACTTCAGATCATACCTTGAAGGCCTGCTAGTAGGCCTTGTGGTATTATTAATTAGCCATTAAATAATAATACTAGTAGCCTAGGATTTTCTGCCTGACTCAGATGCTCTATTTCTAATAGTCTTCTAATCTGTACATTGAACCGGAGAAGGAAATGACAAACCGCTCCAAGTATCTTTGCCAAGAAAACCCCAAATGGGGTAACCAAGGGTCAGACATGACTGAAAATGATGAAACAACAACACAAGAAGCAAAAGACCAGACCCATGTACCCAACTGACTTAGAATCAAGCAGAGCCTCCTTTGTTTATTGCCAGGCTTATGTTATAGAGTAGAGAGATCAATGAGAACTTAGGTTCAAATTCTCCTCTTGCTTCTTACTAGTCTGTATGACCTTGAACAAGTCAGTCAACCTCATTCCCCTCATTTCTGAGATGAGGGTTTTGGACTATATGACATCTAAGGTCCCTGCTAGGTCTAAGTCTATGATCCTATGATCCTTGCACACCTGTACTTTCCTTAAGGAAAATCTACCTATTCCTTCTAGTAGCCTCTGGTTTGGTTTTGAAACCATCTTTTGATGATTGCCACAGCTACCTCGACCACAGCCCCAAAGCTGACACAACAGTCTAGGAGAATGAAACAATAATTTTCCTAAGTGTGCACTTCATTAGAGATCATTTCTCTTTCTCCCATGGTACTCTGCTTGCCTCTGTCTCTCATCATGTGCAGTCACAATGACAGCAAACTCAAAGCAAAATAAACTCTCCCTATAACAATCCTTCAATTGCAGTGTCTGCTGGTGAGATGAGACATACACATCCTACTGGTCTGTATGGTAATGTGCGGAGGACAGCGGCTATCCTGGAGCTAAGAGGGCTTTTAGGCTCTCTGACAGAAGGTACTGCTTCCCGGTGCTCCCTTCTCTGTCCTGTTCTTTATTACCTGGAATCGATCAAAGCCTGAGACATACAAAAGTGGTATTTAGAAAAACAAGTTATTTTCAAAATTTAGCAGTGATTTTAGGAGGTTATGGAATCATAGGCTCATAAATTTAGATCAGAGGGCATGGAGTCCAACCTGCTTATTTTATAGGAGATGATAATGATGTTAATATTGGTAATAAACATATATATATATACATATATATATACACATATATATGTATATATATAAAACATGTTAAAGTTTACAGAATCCTTCTCATAGGTTATTTCACAACAACTTTGTTGTATAGGTGCTATTATTACCCTCCTCATTTTTCAGAGACAACTGAGGATGAGGGAGGTTGAGTAACTTTTACACATCTAGTTAGTGTCTGAGGCAAGATTCAAACCAAACTGTTCCAGATTCTAAGTCCAACCCTTTTCCATCTATGAAACAAGGCCCTGAAAACTGTGAAGTATTCCATAAACATAAATTATCGTCACTATTGTTAGCAGCCGCAGCAGCAGCCTCAGCAGCTTCAAAATTTTTTTCTAAATTATCACAAGGTAAATCACTAGCTGCTAAAGGAGAAACAAAAGAAGAAAAATTCCATGGTTCCTGCCTTCAAGGAGTTTATGGTCTAGTGAGAGAGATTTAACAAACACATAAATAACTATGATATGAAGTAGCCTAGGATAAGGGCAAATAAGGATGATGCACACAGAATGCACTAAGAAAACTTGAGGGAGGAATTAATAAGAAAAATACCAGCCATTTCCGTAAGACCTTAACATTTATAAAATACTTTGTACACCTTGACTCATTTGATCCCTACAAACAAATCTATGAGATAGATATTGTAGACAGTGCAAATTTTACAAATGAGGATACTGAGAGCTATTAAGTGATCTGCCCCCGGGTCACACGGCTATCAAATGTCAGAGGCAGACTTTGAACTTAGGTTTCTATAAAGTCACAAAATTTCTGTCCCATAATATCCTTAAGATCCTTATTTTTGCTCGTAATTCATCTCACAGGACAACATATTTATGAGGCGTCTGTTGATCCAGGACATGCCTAGCAGAGCAGACAGAAACACGGAATAATATAATTGAAAAGGAATTTAGAGATCATTTAGTTCACCAACCTTTCATCCCTCCCTTCCAGATCCCCCTTCCCCTTCCCTAAGGAACATTGCTTTCAGCTGGGGTGGGGGGAGAGGGGGAATTTGAGAGAGGGAGGGAAGGGATCATGGAAAGCTTGGCAGAAGAGGAGCTCTCAAACCAAAGGAAGAAATTTTTAAGAGGCAACTGAAGGAAGTCCACTCCAGACATTTACAGAGAGGGCTGAGGGCAGGACAAGATCAGGAAACTAGATTCCTGGATATAGTCCTCTGGGAATGGAACACAAAGTAGGGGAAATATTGCTGCCATTGTTGTTATTAATGTTCATCCTTCATTTTTGAAGAGGACCAATGATATCATGAGGTGATATCTTGACTTCCTCATGAACTGGACTTAAGTGAGGCAGAGAAGCTCAGAATTGTCAATCTCACTCTCTTTCCCACAGTCATGGAAGTCCAGCAGCAAGACAAAAGTCAAGATGATTGGTGTTGGCCCAGGATGCAGCAGGTGACCTTGGCCTTCCTAAATCAAGGTTGTTTCCCAAGCCTCTCCCATCCAATGACTAAGGGCTAGGCAAGAATTGAGACAAAAGATGGCCTAATTTGCCATCACAAAAATATGGCCATTGTTATCAGTTCTGTCAAGAAACTTTGAGGGTCTTCTTCTCCTCCCAGGTGAAATAAAGCTAGAAAGGTGGGATAGCCTCACAACTTAGATCTAGGAGAGACCTTAGAGATTATCTAGTCCAACTCCATCGTTTTCCAGCTGCAGAAGCTGAGTGACTAGATCAAGGTTACACAGTAAATAGTAGAGCTGGGATTAGAATCCAGGTCCTCTGACTCCAAATCATTGCTTTTTCCAATACGCCATACTGCAATAGCGTGGAGAATCCTTGCAGAATGCCTTAAATACCAGGTTGAACATTTTATATTTGGTCTTAAAGGCAAAGGGGAGTCACAGAAGATAGGTCATCATAATCCCCACTTCTATTATTCCACACAGCACAACACCATAGTTTCTATTTCTTAGATCATAACTCTGCCTCTTTGGCTATCCTAAATGCTTTCAGTCATATTTAATTTAAAGACATCAAGCTGCTTTGACCAGAACTATGGTTTCCTGGGAGCACACAACCTTATTAAATCCCTAACATACATCTTCCACAGGGTCCTTAAAACACTGCTCTTTTGCCTCCCTGGCTTAAAGTATTACTTTACTTAGCTCACTGAACGGCAGATAAATAGTCTAATGAAGAAAACTTAAAATTGTGGGATGACAGAACTGGAAGGGACTTTGGACATCACCGAGTCCCAATTTCTTGTATGAAATTGAGGCCCAGAGAACAGTGATCCAGGGGAGCTGATGCATAAGTTAGGGGTAGATTCGGGAATGGAACTTAGGTCTCTGACTTCCTGACCCTTCTTCCGCACCAAGCTGTCTCCCTCAGGACAGCTACATCAGTTCCATGAGTTCTAGTCCAAGACTTCTAAGCTAATGATCCTACCTTGGTCATCTGTTGTCAAACAAGGTTTAGAGGTGATCCTGAGCACATAAGCTAAAGTTGAAATCCATTGGTCGATGCTATCATACATTTGGAGCTGGAAGGACTCTAGAAAACATCTGGTCCAACTCCCTCTTTGAACAGATGAGGAACTGAAACCTAGAGAGGGGAAGAGGCTTGCCCACGGCACAAAGAAAATATCAGAGCCAGGATTTAAATCCAGCTTCTCAGGCTCCAAATCTAATGATCTTTCTATTCTGCTGTAACATCCAATCACGAGAAAGGTGACTATGCCAATTGCTCTGTGAAGCCCATAATGAGATTTGTGAACATTTGCTTACATTCAATTCAATAAGCATTCATTATGTGCCCACTATGTACAAAGCACTGTGCTGAGGGATGAGTTCTCTGAAGTTGCTCTAGGCTGGGGCTGAAGCAGGCTGGTCTGGTGTTTTAGGCTCAGAACTGGAATGAAATTAAATACTCATAGAACATCTAGAAGTAAACAAAAAGAAGTTTACTAAGGCATTACATGGAAAAGATACTCAACCAGTATACAGCATTGATTCAGTTGAGCACAGCTTCCCTGCCTCAATGTTGGCCATATAGCTCTGCTGGTCAGAAGTCTGAGCAACAGACAAGATGGCAGAGTAGAGGCAGGAACTCACCTGAACCCTCCTGGATTCCCCTCCAAACAACTTTAAAATAAAGCTGCAAATTGAATTCTGGAGCAGCACGGCCAACAAAAAGTAAGGGTGAAACAACTTTCCAGCCCAAGACAAGTTAGGAGGTGACAGAAAAGGTCTGTCTCATTAGGCTGGTGGTTGGGCCTGGAGCCCACCATGGCCACACATTATGGCAAGGCCAGCAGCAGCAGCAGCTTTGGGAGCTCTCAGCCCACAGATGGTAAGGGGGTCAGACAACTGGTCAGAAAGAGACTACTGGACACCCTTTGCTGGCTGGGTTCAGGACCCTGTTGCATTGCCCAGATGCAGTTTGGGTTGCAGCTCAAGTGAGAAGAGTGGCAGCATGGGAGCAAGGGCTCTGGTGTCAGTACCAAAGCAGAAAAGAGCATTAGCGCTTGTGGATTGCAAGAGAGCAGAGGACCTGGTCACAGTTCCAGGGCCAAGAGGAGGGCTAGTACCTGTAGCTACAGGGGAACAAGGTCCCTTTCTGGTTAAAGACCAGAGCACAAGTCAGTAGAGTGTTCTTAAATCATACCACCTCGGAAGCACCAAAAACATACAGACTCCCAGAACTAGCTCTGTAAACAGAAGAATGAGAAGCTTGAGACAGTGCCCCCTAGACCCTGGGAGCAGAGCCCAAGTGGGAAAAAAAATTATAGAAAGTTTCTCTGATAAAGGCTTCATTTTTCAAATATGTAGAAAACTGAGTCAAAATTTAAAAATATGAGTCATTCTCTCCAATTGATAAATACTCAAAGGTAGTTTTCTGAAGAAGAAATCGATGCTATCTATAGTCACATGACAAAATGCTCTAAATTACTATTGATTAAAGAAAGGAAAATTAAAATAACTCCACCTCAAATCTATCATATAGGCTAATATGACAGAAAAGGAAAATGATGTGGAATATTAAATTAGGATGTGGAAAAATTGAGACTCCAATGCACCGTTGGTAGAGTTGTGAAAGGAGTCAACCATTCTGGAGAACAATTTGGAACTATGCCCAAAAGGAGAGAAAACTATGCAGATATTTTGGCCCAGAAATGTCACTACTAGGTCTTTATCCCAAAGTAATCAAAGAAAAAGGAAAGGACCTATATGTATAAATTTTTAACAGCTCTGTATGTGGTCACAAAGAATTGAAAATTGAGGGGATGCCTATCAATTGGAGAATAGCTGAACAAGTTGTGGTATATGATTGTGATGGGATACTATTGTGCTATAAGAAATGATGAGCAAGATGCTTTCAGAGAAACCTGGGCAGACTTGCATGAACTGATGCAGAGTGAAGTGAGCAGAACCAGGAGAAAACTGTATATAGTAACAGCAGTATTGCAATGATCACCTGTGAATAGCTTAGCTCCTTTGATAAATGCAATGATTCAAGACAATTCCAAATGACTTATGTTGAAAAATGCTATCTACCTCCAGAGAAAGAATTGATGGAGTGTGAATGCATATTAAAGCATACTTTTTTAACTTTATTTTTCTTGTGTTTATTTATTTTTGATTTATTTTCTTTTGCAACATAGCTAATATGGAAATATGTTTTGCATGACTACACATATATAATTTACATTGAATTGCTTGCCTTCTGAAGGAGGAGTAAAGGGATAGAGGTAGAGAGAGAATTTGGAACATAAATATGTTTTTAAAAGAATGTTAAAAAAATTTACATGTAATTGAGAAAAAATAAAATAAAAGAGACATTAAAAAAAAGAAATCTGAGGGAATAGCTGATCACTCCTCATGCTGACTTCTGCACTTAGGCTACCAGGAAGCTATGGTAAGCTTTAGCATTAATCCCTTGAGCCAATTTAGAATTATACTTTTAATGATACTTGGGGTCTACTGAGTTATTCCTTCCAGCTCCTTCTCTATGTCCCTAAACTTAAGCAAATGCAAAGAAAATAAACTGAACTTATTAATCAATCAAGCATTTAATATTAATTCAATGTCTACTAAGTCTATAAAGGAGGAAGATAGGTGGTAGAGTAGATGGAATGTTGGCCTGGAGTCAGGAAGACTCATCTTCCTCAATTCAAGTCTAGCCTCACTTACTGACTATGTGACCCTGAGCAAACCACTTAACCCTGTTTGCTTCAGTTCCTCATCTGTAAAATGAGCTGGAGAAGGAAATGGCAAAACATTCCAGTATCTCTGCCAAAAAAAAAAAAACTCCAAATGGGGTCGCAGAGAATCGGACACAACTGAAAAATGACTTAATGCATGTCTACAAAACAAAAACAAATAATCCCCCTTTTGTACAGTGGTACTAGAAAGCAGGTTTAATAAAACATCATTTTGGAGTAAGCTCTGAATGTCAACTCTGTTCACTTTACAGGGAATCCAAACCTACTTAATAGCTGCCAGAATCAAACTGTCCTGGGTGTTAATGAATAAGTTAATCAAAATTGTGAAGTAGATTAATCACATCCTGACAATCTTTTCACTTCTCCTTTTAGCATATCCTTTCCTTTGAACTCTTTTTTGCTGAATTGTTCAGGTCCTCTTTATGTAGGACTAATTTTACCTGGACATTCCCATGTTCCAAACCCCTCCATCCATTTGTCACAGGATCTACCATATGAAAAGGACTTCTGTCTGATCTGAGCTTAAGCAGGAATCCCTTATCTATTATTTTCAAGAAGCAAATTTCAGTGATCGCTTGAAGTCCTCCAATGATAGGGAACTCACTGTTTCCAAAGGCAGCACATTTCATTTTTGAACAGCTCTAAATTTTAGAGAACTTTACTTCCTACCAAGTCCAAACTTCCCAGTTTATACTATCAATCCATTGGCTCCAATTCTGCCTTTAGAAGTCAAGTAAAAATTTAATAAATCTTTTATATGGTATCCTTCAGAATATTCAAAATATTTGCCCCCTAAGTCTCCTCCCCAGCCCCTGATTCCTACAATCAACCCTTTTATGGAATGATTTGGAGATCCTAAACTATCTTTCTCACACTCTGTTAGACATGCTCTATTTTGTCATGTTCCTTCCTAAAAGGTGGTATCCAAAATAGGAACCAGTACTCAGGATGTAGCATAGCTGAGGCAATTTCAATCAATAGTATTATAACTTCCTTTTTCCTAAAAGGATAGAAATTCACTACCAAAGTGGTGATTTCATCGATACATGAAATGATGCACTCTCGAGATCTGATTGTTAAATTTTCAGTGTGAGCATTTTTACCTCAGAAGTTGGCAAATGCTAGAAATCTGGGTTTGATTTATTGTTTTATTAATTGTCTAGACTTAAGAAAATGGTGGAGAAAATGTTAATAATTAAGATTAATCTTAAAAGTGTATCATGCTACATTTTTTTTCTGGAGGTCCAGTTTTTAAATGTCAGCCAGAATGCCACTGAATATATGGAATACATGGATGAGAAGGTTCCTTCTACTACCAATGATTGTTGGCACCCTCTCTATAATTCCTAGTTTTAAAGACTTGCCCAGATCACTGACAAGTTAAATGGCTTTTCCACATTCACATAACCAGGAAGAATCAGAGGCAAGACTTGAATTCAAATCTTCCTAGCTTCAAGGCCAGCTCTATCTACCATTCCATGGTGCCTCTCACATATTGTGTTCTGAACACTACACATAGGCATGTGAACTTCTCAGTTAAGTAGTTTATTTTTATTGAACAACCTTCCAAAGAATCTTGAATGATTTTTATGTAGTAATGGGAGACATCTTAATGTAAACCAGCACTTAGTTTTACCAAATTAGTTTTTACTTTTTTCCCCACAATCAGCAAATAATAAGCTTCGTGGGATTGCAGAGGGGGGCAGATTTCTCAGTCAGGAAGGAGTTGGCCCTCCTGGGTGTGTTTCATCATGACTGGGTCCACAGACCAGAGGTCAAATAAAATGAGCTATCGAAGCTAAAAAGAAAAGAGATTTCTTCATGTCTTCATTCTCTCAGGAAGACTGCTCACTGGTAACAGCTTCAGCATCCTTAGGAAATAGTACTTGGTTAAGTACAGGACAGTACAGTAGATTATGTACAGTACAGAAGGCAGGGTTTGGATCATATAGCCATTAAAACATCATCTTGCTACATTTGACTGGACCAATGGGATACTGTTCTGCCATACAAGGAAAGATGATCGCTAGATTTGTCTTCCATTAATGAGAGGTTCAACAGTTTATGCATCACCTCCGTGCAGGATGTTAGTGCTTGTGTTCTGATTTCTGGTTTTTAAATATGGATGGCTAGAAAGCCTCTCTCAGAGGAAGGAGCAGGGATAAAAATTTAGTCACACAATATGTTTCCAAAGTGCTCTGTCTTTTCTTCCTCCACAGGATCTTAAATTTTTTAATCTTTCAATTAATTGTAAAACAATAAAGATATGGTCCATTGTTGAATTTTGCTTACAAAAGTCTGCATGTTCCCTGTGAATACCCTCATCAAGTGTGCCCTTTCACTCATATTAAACTTGTAGTCCACTCAAAACATCCCATCTTTTTCAGAACAACTACTCCCTCGAGGTGCTTTTTCGTGTTATACTTGAGAAATTGGTTATTTTGCACCCAAATGCAGGACTTTGCAATCGCTCTTACTGAATTCCATCTTATTACATCCAGCTCAATCCTCTAGCCTGGCAAGATGCCAGGCCTTTATTCACTTGTGTTAGCCATATCTCCAAGCTTGGCGTTATCTGAAAATCTGATACACATGCCATCTAAACTTTTATTCAACCATTGATGAAAGCTGCTGAACAGCATAGGGCTGTGTGTGGATACCTAGGGTCCTCCACTATTCTAGGAGTTCAGTCTTCCAATTTTAAATTTATATTATTGTCTAATACAAGAGGCAGCTGGCAGCTCACTGGAAGAGCACTGGGCCTGAAATCAGGAGGTTGTTGCTGAGTCACATTGGTCATTTCTGACTCTTTTGTGAACACGTTTAGAGTTTTCTTGACAAAGAACCACTGGAGGGATTTGTCACTTCCTTCTTTAGCTCATTTTTACAGATAAGGAAACTGAGGAAAACAGGGTAAAGTGACTCGCCTAGGGTTACACAGCTAGTAAGTGTCTGAGGCCATATTTGAACTGATTTCTTCCTGACTCCAGGCCCAGTGTTCTACCCACTGTGCCATCTAGCCGCCCCTAGAATCAGGGGATTCAAATCCAGACTCAGATACTTACCAGCTGTGTGAGCCGGGGCCAGTCACTTCACCTCTGCCTAAATGTCCTCAGTTGTGAAATGGGAATACCAATAAGTCTGAGGTAAAATTAGAATTCAGTTCTTCCTGACTCCAGGCTCAAAACAGAAATACTTTATCAAAAGCTTTGCTGAAATCTAGGCAAACTATAACTATACCTTTTCCCTTATCTAGTCAGAAAATGAAAGGAGATTTGTTTGAACTAACAAGACCTGTTTTTGATCAAGTCATGCTTGCTCTTTGTAAACACTGCTTTACTTTCTAGGTTTTTATCAAACATCTCTTTAATGAGCCATTCAAGATATTTTCCAGAATCAAAATTAAGTTCAATGTCTGCTTTACAGACTATGTTCTCTTCTGTTTGGAAAATCAGGATATTGTCCCTTCTCTAATCTCATGTAACTTCTCCCAATTCCTGTGATAATTTTAAATTACATACATATTTATATGTATATAACTTTAATATACATATATATGATATATGCTTTTATACATATATAACTTTTATATACATATATTATATATACTTTTATATATATATATAGCTTTTATATACATATATACTATATATACTTTTATACATATATAACTTTTTGAATATTAACATTTTCTCTCCCTTCAATAAAATACAGAACGAAAAACAAATGAAAAAAAAACCTTTATGTCAAATATGCATAATCAGGAAAAACAAATCCGCTAGTTGGCTATATATACGTGTGTGTGTGTGTGTGTGTGTATGTACACACACATACATCCTGAGTCCAACTTTCTGTAAAGATGTGACCAGCTTCATCATCAGTGTTCTGGAATTGTGGATGCTCGTGGCATTGATCAGAGTTTTTAAATCTTTATTTTTTAAAATTTATTTATTTAATTTATTTAATATATTTAGTTTTCAGCATTGATTTTCACAAGAGTTTGAATTACAAATTTTCTCCCCATTTCTACCCTCCTGCCCACTCCAAGATATTCTGGTTGCCCCATTCCCCAGTCAGCCCTCCCTTCTGTCACCCCACTCCCTTCCCATCCCCTTTTCCCTTACTTTCTTGTAGGGCAAGATAAATTTCTATGCCCCATTGCCTGTGTATCTTATTTCCTAGTTGCGTGCAAAAACTTTTTTTTGAACATCTGTTTTTAAAACTTTGAGTTCGAAATTCTCTCCCCTCTTCTTTCCCCACCCACCCTCCCTAAGAAGGCAAGCAATTCAACATAGGCCATATGTGTATCATTATGTAAAACCCTTCCACAATACTCATGTTGTGAAAGACTAACTATATTTTGCTCCTTCCTAATCTACCGCCTTTATTCAATTTTCTCCCTTGACCCTGTCCCTTTTCGAAAGTGTTTGTTTTTGATTACCTCCTCCCCCTATCTGCTCTCCCTTCTATTGTCCCCGCTTTTTCATCTTCTTCCTCCTTCTTTCCTGTGGGGTAAGATACTCATGTCAAATCCGATGAGAGCAAGATTCACTCATTCCCCCTCACCTGCCTCTCTTCCTTTCCTACAGAACTGCTTTTTCTTTCCACTTTTATGTGAGATAATTTACCCCATTCTGTCTGTCCCTTTCTCCCTCTCTCAATATATTCCTCTCTCATCCCTTAATTTGATTTTATTATTTTAGATATCATCCCTTCATATTCAACTCACCCTGTGCCCTCTGTCTATATGTGTATATATATATATATATGTGTGTGTGTATATATATATACATATGTATGTATGTATGTATGTATGTATGTATGTATGTATGTATATTCCCTTCAGCTACCCTAATACCGTGTTCTCATCAATCATACACATCATCTTTCCATGTAGGAATGTGAACAAAACAGTTCAACTTTAGTAAGTCCCTTGTGATTTCTCTTTCTTATTTACCTTTTCATGCTTCTCTTGATTCTTGTGTTTGAAAGTCAAATTTTCTATTCAGCTCTGGTCTTTTTTTTATTAATTTTTTTTATTTATTTTTAGTTTACCACACATGGTTCTACATAATTTTGAGTTCCTGATTTTCTCCCCTCCCTCCCCCCTCCCTCCCCAAGACGGCATGGAATCTCATTTAACTATCATGTATAACTTCACATTGAATTAATTTATACACTAGTCAAGTTGTGGAGAAGAATTATGACTAATGGAATGAATCACGAGAAAGAAGAAACAGAACCAAAAAAAAAAACCCCAAAAACTAAAACAAAAGAAAAGAAAAAAAGGCGAGCATGTAGTACGCCTCAATCTGTATTCAAACTTCACAGTTCTTTCTCTGGATGAAGATAGCATTCTCCATCGTGAGTCCCCTGGAGTTGTCCTTGCACCTTACATTGCTGAGAAGAGCGAAGTATGTCAGGGTTGGTCCTCATGGAATCCATATATCTGTGGTTGTGTACAACGTTCTCCTGGCTCTGCTCCACTCACTCAGCATTATGTCATGTAGGTTTTTCCAGGTTGTTACGAAGTCCGTATCATCCCCATTTCTTATGGCACAATAGTATTCCATTACCTTCATATACCACAGCTTGTTCAGCCATTCCCCAATTGATGGGCATCCCTTTCATTTCCAGTTCTTGGCTACCACAAAAAGAGCCACTATAAATATCCTTGTACATATGGGTCCTTTTCCCGCTTTTGTGATTTCTTTGGGATACAACCCTAGAAGTGGTATTGCTGGGTCAAAGGGTATGAACATTTTTATAGCCCTTTGGGCATAGTTCCACATTGCTCTCCAAAATGGCTGAATCAGCTCACAACTCCACCAGCAATGTAACAATGTTCCAATTTCCCCACATCCTTTCCAGCATTTATCATTTTCCTGTTTTGTTATTTTAGCCAATCTGACAGGAGAGATGTGGTATCTAAGAGTTGTTTTAATTTGCATTTCTCTAATCAGTAGTGATCCAGAGCATTTTTTCATATGCCTATAGATAGCTTTAATTTCTTCCTCTGAGAACTGCCTGTTCATATCCTTTGACCATTTCTCAATTGGGGAATAGCTTGTATTCCTATATATTTGGCTCAGTTCCCTGTATATTTTAGAAATGAGGCCTTTATCAGAGATACTAGTTGTAAAGATTTTATCCCAATTTTCTGCTTCCCTCCTAATTTTTGTTGCATTGGCAACTCTGGTCTTTTCACTGAGAAAGCTTGAAAGTCCTCTATTTTATTGAAAAATCCATATTTTGCCTTGGAGCATTATACTCAGTTTTGCTGGGTAGGTGATTCTTTGTTTAAATCCTAGCTCCATTGACCTCTGGATTATCATATTCCAAGCCCTTCCATCCGTTAATGTAGAAGCTGCTAGATCTTATGTAATTCTGATTGTATTTCCACAATATTCAAATTGTTTCTTTCTGGCTGCTTGCAGTATTTTCTCCATGATCTGGGAGCTCTGGAATTTGGCAACAATATTCCTAGGAGTTTTCTTTTTGGGATCTTTTTCAGGAGGTGATTGGTGTATTCTTTCAATTTCTATTTTACCCTCTGGTTCTACAATATCAGGGCAGTTCTCCTTGATAATTTCTTGAAAGATATCTAGGCTCTTTTTTTGATCATGGCTTTCAGGTAGTCCAATAATTTTTAAATTATGTGTCCTGGATCTATTTTCCAGGTCAGTGGTTTTTCCAATGAGATATTTCACCTTGTCTTCCATTTTTTCATTCCTTTGGTTCTATTTTATAATGTCTTGATTTCTCATAAAATCCCTAGCTTCCACTTGCTCCAATCTAATTTTTAAGGTAGTAATTTCTTCAGTGGTCTTTTGGACCTCCTTTTCCATTTGGCTAATTCTGCCTATCAAGGCATTCTTCTCCTCATTTGGCTTTTTGGAGCTCTTTTGCCATTTGAGTTAGTGTTATTTTCTTCAGTATTTTTTGGGGTCTCCTTTAGCAAGTTATTGACTTGTTTTTCATGGTTTTCTCACATCACTCTTGTTTCTCTTCCCAATTTTTCCTCTACTTCTCTTACTTGTTTTTCCAAATCCTTTTTGAGCTCTTCCATGGCGTGAGACCAATTCATGTTTTTCTTGGAGGCTTTTGATGTAGGCTTTTTGACTTTGTTGACTTCTTCTGGCTGTATGTTTTGGTCTTCTTTGTTACCGAAGAAAGATTTCAAAGTCTGAGTCTGAATCTGAGTCCATTTTCACTGTCTGGCCAGGTTCCCAGCCAACTACTTGACCCTTGAGCTTTTTGTTGGGCTATGACTGCTTGTAGAGTAGAGAGTACTTTGTTCTAAGCTTGAAGGGATGCGCTCTTGTTTTCAGAGCTATTTCTGTACAGTCAGCTCTTCCATACAAGCACACCTTCTCCTCCAAGAACCACCAAGCTGGACTGGACTCAGATCTTAAGCAGGCTCTGCACTTCTGCTCTGATCTGCCACTCAATTCCTCCCACCAGGTGGGCCTGGGGCCAGAAGCAGTTGTAGTTCTATAGCTGCACCACCACCACTGCCCCTGGGGCAGTGGCCTAACTGTGAACTCCTTTCACTCTGTCCCCAACAGCTTTTCCCAATAACCTTCTCTGTTGTCTTTGGTGTTTGTGGGTTTAGAAGTCTGGTAAATGCCACAGCTCACTGATTCAGGGTGCTAGGGCCTGTTCTGGCTCCCAGTCTGTTTGGCCCTGCCACTGCCCATGCTGGGCTATGCTCCACTCCACTCCCAGTTCCGTGGGTGATAGACCTTACCCAGTGACCATCCAGGCTGTCCTGGGCTGGAACCCTGCTTCCCTCTGCTATTTTCTGGGTTCTGCAGCTCTAGAATTTGTTCAGAGCCAGTTTTAATTGGTTTTTGGAGGGACCTGGGGGGAGCTCACTCAAGTCCCTACTTTCCAGCTGCCATCTTGGCTCTGCCCCCCAGAGTTTTTAAATCTTTCAAAGTTGTTTATAATATTTTTATTATTGAAGAAATTGTTCATGTCATTCTATTCACTTCAGTCTGCATCATATCATACAAGTCTTCCCAGGTTTCTCTATAACTTTCCCTTTCATCTATTATTATGACTCAGTAATACTGATATTCAACCACTCATTTGGCCATTCTCCAATTGGTGGGCATATTGTCTCCCTCCTTAGAATGTGAGTTTCCAGAGAGCAGAGATTTATTTTCTAATGTATTCTCAGCACTTAGCACAGTGCATGATACATAGCATGTGCTTCTTCAACTTTATTTTCATTCATTGTTTTCATTTCATTCCACATATATTCATTTATAAAGGGATTTCTTGCTCTAGCAGTTTTAGAACTATAGAACAGGGAAACAAAAACAGGAAACTAGATCTTTGGACATTTTGTCCAATTCTATATTTTTCCTTTTATTTGTTCAAATCTGAGATAGGAATATTAGAGTTTCCTACTATTATATTAGCATATGTTTTTGTAATTCAGTTAATTTTTACCTTATTAATTTGGGTGCTATTCCATTTGGAGCACATTGAACCCAAACTGATACTGGATTACTTTCTATGGTTCCATTAAACACAATCCAATTTCCTCATTTATCTCTGATAGTCATCTCATCTATAAGATGAGAATAACAATAATAAATATCCTATCTCCTTTACAGATATAGTATAAAGATGAAGTGATATAATGTACATATGCGGGTGTGTCGATTATTTTATTGTATGTTGAAAATACTCATCAGTCAAACCTGAGGCTTCAGAAGAGAGACCAACTGAAAAAATTTCCTGGGCCAACTACTTTCCCTCTCTGGGCTTCAGTTTCCTCATCTGTATGATAGTATCTGAAGTTTTTCTAGCCCCAAGTCCTTTGATCTATTGACCTGAAAGAAATATGAGACTTTCCTAAATTAACATGTCCATAGGATCAAAGTGGTTAAAAGGGCCAAGGGAACAAATGCTTAAGTTTCTCGAAGGAAAAAAGAGGGGAAAAAATGAAGACGGCTGCTCTTCTGTCTCCTTCCCGTGCTCCAGAGGACTTTGCATGGCAAAAGTGTCAGGGTCAGAAGGAGAATAGGTTGTCAGCGACTAAACAGTTCAGAATTTTATGGCTCATCAACTACAGCAGATTATTTTCTAGGTGTCTTCATGATTTTTCGCTGATGTACTCATGTTGCAGTGGTTCCACATCAGTGAAAAGGAGCTGGGGTGAGGAGAAGGGAGAGAAAAGAAAAGAAAACATCTTTCCCCCATTCACATTTTAACTGTATCTATGACATATGAAAGACCTTTAGTGAGCTGTGAAGGTTAGTGAGCTGCCCTGACTAATTCAGAAGAGCTCCACCTTTATTTTAGGTGAAACTAAACCAGAAGGATATTTGAGGCTGCGTGACATGTTGAAGGGCCACATTTTAAGGAGTGAACCATATAATAGAGGGTATTTATTTTTAAGGAATTAAGGAAGGGTGTTAGGATTTTTTTAAAAGGGGCAACAACATGCCACCATTTTCTTCGGAAGCTATGAATTTTATACTTAGACCAACAATCATATAGTGAGAGGCATTATGCTATAATCAGCAGAAGTAATGGAAGGAAATCTCAGTGTGAAAGCTCTGGCTCTTGCTTTCTTTATAGATCCTCCTGATATCTCCAGGCTTGGCAGCCTTGAGAACCATGTTTGTCTTTCCTGTCACCAAGTGATTACAGTAAATATACAAGCTTGTTTGGAGGATGGAATAAGAAAGAACCTGGCAGCATCTATTGAAAAGTAATTTTCATTTCTGTCTGAGATTTTCCCCTTTAACTATTCAAGAGTACTCTTCATTCCTTCCTTTATTCCTTTGTTTCTTTGTTCCTTCCTTCTTTCCTTCCTTCCTTCTTTCCTTCCTTCCTTCTTTCCTTCCTTCCTTCTTTCCTTCCTTCCCTCCCTCCTTCCTTCCTTCCTTCCTTCCTTCCTTCCTTCCTTCCTTCCTTCCTTCCTTTCTTTCTTTCTTTCTTTCTTTCTTTCTTTCTTTCTTTCTTTCTTTCTTTCTTTCTTTCTTTCTTTCTTTTCTCCTTCCCTCCTTCTTTCCTTCCTGCCCCTTCCCATTCCCTCCCTCATCCTCTCCCCTCTGCCTCCCCTCTCTTTGCCCTTCCCTCCTCTTTCCCCTCCTCTCCCCTCTCCCTACAATCCCTTCCCCCTCTCCTCTTATATTCCCCTCTTCTCCTCCCTCTTGCACTTGCCCCCTCTCGGCTTCACGTTCTCTCTCCTCTCCTCCCTTCTTCTCTCCTCTACAAAAAGTGGAGGGTTTTCTGACCTGTTGTCAGGAAGGTTAATTTACAAAATAATACCTGGGAAGAGAAAAATCACTAAAACATTGTGTAGTATTTTTGATAGCAGAATATGACAACATTTAGGACAGATAAGAAAATAGCATGAAACTTCAAGTCTTTGCTCTTAAGGAGCTTACAGGAAGTCAAGAAAGTTATACAAATAACTACAATACAAATAAAAATGTCACAGGTCTGTACCAAAAGGAAAGTTAATAATAATAACTAAATTTGTATAGCACTTTACAATTTATGAAGCTTTTTCCATATACAAGATAAGCATGGTTATCTCCATTTTGTAATTGAGGAAATATTGTAGAGAGTCTGTTAGTGTGGGAACTGTCATAAACTCAGATCTTAAGCTAAGTCTCACGCTTTTTACCCTACATGATGTTGCCAAACCCAGTGCCACAGAATTTTAGAATTAAGAAAAGATCACATTTGGTTACAGGAATCAGGAATGTCTTCATTCATAAAAGAAGTGGCATTTGAGATGAGCAATGAAAGATTCTCAGATTAGAATAGGTGCAGATTATGAAATAGTCTTCTCTGAGAGTCTATAAAAATTATCTGTATTTTTATAACAGCCCTTAACATACACAGATGACTTAGAAAAGAGGGTTAAATTAAAACTGCAAAGATTTAAAGGATAATCAACATCAAGTGACTTAGAGCAGTTGCGTCTGTGTGACCATCGAACAATTATATTAGGGTTTAAAAAAGGTTTTTGGAACCCAAATGCTTGGAGACTTATTCCTGTAAGGTAGGTATGGGATGCTTCTAGAATAAGAGGGAGGAAAGCAGCAGTGAGGAAATTTTGGAGGAAGTTTCACCTTCAAAAACTAGGAAAGAATGATTAAAGAAAACAGAAATAGTCATAAGTATTGTGAGGAGATAAGCACAATAATATTGGTGGACCTCTGTGTTTATCTAGCCTCTCTGGAAAACAAGTTGGAACTGTGTGAGAAAAGTGTATATATTCTTTACCCTATGATACCTCTTTTATCAAGGAATTCAGAGACAGAGGGAAAGGTCTCATGCATCAAATATTCATAGCAGCATATTTTTGTGATAGTAAAAAACTGAAAGTAAAGTAGATATCTGTTGGTTGGAAAATGGCTAAACAAACTGTGGTATAGAAATGGAATGTAATATCACTACTGTGTAAAAATATAACGAATATTACAAATTCAGAGAAATATGGGAAGAAATGTACGAATTGATATAAAAGTAGCAGAATCAAGGCAATATATATACAATGACTACAATGATATAAAAGAAATAACATTAGGATTCAGATGAATGCAATGGCCAATCTTTATACCAAGAGGACTAATGATAAAACATATCTCGTTCCCCCCTTCCTGTTGCGATGTGTTTATACATGTGTGCTTGTGTGGATGTGTGTGTGTAAATACCAAAATAGAGAGACATAGGCATGTCAAGTATCATTCTGACATGAAGTGTTGTTAAGCACTGAAAAAAGGTGAAGAAAATTATTTTCTGAATAAATATGAATAATCTCTAGAAAAATTTAGGTGGGGCCTTGCCTAAAGGCAGAACAACAACAAATTCCCACAAAAGACTGGGGAATCTGGCCAACCTCTTCAGGTCCTTTCCAACTTTTTCTGGTCTTGGATGTATTTAGTAACACCTAACCTGGTTAGCAGCACCCCTAGGAAACTGCATGAGGGATTGAGAGTCAAGGTGATAATGCTGAACATGGAATATCTAGAGGAAGAACACTGCTCCTTTTCTGCAGATTACCACTTTGTTCAACATAGGCCTGATCCTACTTGACCAGGAAGGGTGCGAGCTTTTTGTTCAATGACTAGCGCTACTTCTTTTATTATGTTTATTTGTAGAAGAGGAGAGCATGGAGGGGAAAGGAAAGAGAGAATGTGGGGATAAGCTTTAATAATCCACTTTCTAAATGTGTTCTTTATGAAGAAAATTAATGCAGTACTAATATTTAGCATATCCAGGTGTGGGCTCTTCTTTTTAATTTAAAAAAATGTATTAATAACTCGATTCTTATTATTTGGAATACTTGCTGAGTGCATAACCTTTAGTATAAATCCAGGGATGGGCTTTCTTTGAATCAACAGCTGTGGGATTCATGGGTTTGATTTAACTTTTTTTTCTTTTGAATCACTATATGGATTTGTTTTCAGGAGGAAACAATAGATAAGACTTCCTCCCTTCTTTGATTTAATAAACTGAAACTTCCTATGCCTGCTAACTAGAAAGTGAGTTGTTTATGGGAGGAAAACCAGAGTTATGCACAAATACCATTAAATTTGTGCTTGTACGGAGACTATTAATGTCTTCCATGAATGCATTTTAAAATTTATTAAATCTTGCTATTCTTCTAAAGCAAGGAAACTAATGGTATCTGATTCAAACATTTTTACTCCTTAATAAAAAGCAAATTGGATGAAAGTCAGTTTATCCATAAAGATGGAATGCCTGTGAAGACAATTAGGGTGGAAAAAGATTAGTTGGTTTCATTCCAGTTTGTATGAATGGCCTGTGAAGTGAAGAGATAGGATCTGATGGTCCCAGAGGGCAATTTGACATTTATTTTTAGGAGGGGAGGAATGGCAGGAAGGAAAGGAGGCTCTGTGCTCAGTGACCCCTTGAAACTTGACTAGTTGTAGTACTCTAATACTCAGGGAAGAAGTGGCCCTTTTCTTTGTAAGCACCAACTCCTCTACTTGTGCCCTCCGTCTCACTCCCTCTACTTGCCCCTTTGATCATTCTTTCTTCTCTCCCAGTTTTCCATCTCTCTTGATCTCCTTGATTATTCCTCATACATTGTTAACATGACCTGATCTTACCTATCCTAAAAAAACCAAACAAAACCCCCACAAAAAAACAAAAAACCCTTTCACTTAATCTTACCTTCCAATTTCTCTCCCTCCTTCCACAGCCAAAATCCTGACCCCCTCCCAAAAAAAATTAGCTATTTATGTTGTTTGTCTCCATTTTCTCACCAACCACTCATTTTTCCACTCCTTGCAATTTGATTCAGACTTTATTATTCAAATGAAACTTTACACATCTAGGTTACCAATATTTATTAATTGCCTTTTTGGCCTTTTCTCAGTCCTTATCTTTTTTGACCTCTCTATAGAATTTGATACTGTTGACTGCCCCTCCTTCTAAGCTTTTTCTCTTCACTGGGTTTTCATGCTACTTTTCTCTATTGGTTCTCTTCCTACCTCTATGACTGTTCCTTTTCAGGATCTGTAACATCATCCTTATCCTACCACCATGTTTCCATGTACACAGGGTGGTATCCTAGAGCCAGCTCCTACCAATTGTCAAATTTTCATGGTGACCATTTACTCCTCAGAAATTGTCGTACACTATAAATCAGGGCTTGATTTGCTGTTTTGTTAATTGTCTAAATTTAAGAGAGCGATAAAAAATGTTAATAATGCAGAACAAGCTTAAAAGCCTATTGTGAGTGCATTTCCCCCTTCCCCCCCAGAAAGCTGGTTGTAAAACATTTTAAATTGACAAGAACGAAAACAACAACCAAACAATCCCTGCTCTTAAGGAGCTATTCCACTAATGGGATGACAATATGCAAATAACTATGTACAAACACATTAAATAAAGAATAAATTGAAAATAATTAACAGAAGAAAGCCACTATCTTTAAGGGGTATGGGGAAAGGCTTTTTCTAGATGGTGGGATTTAGATGGGACTTGAGGAAAGCCAAGAAGTGATGAGGAGAATCCCAATCATGGGGGACAGCTGTTAAAAGAGGTGGAATTGGGAAATGGATTATCATGTCATGTGCAAAGAACATCAAGGACCAGTATATAGTCCAGCCAAGCAGACCTTCTTGCTATTCCATGCCCATGTCATGCCATCTCTTCTCTGTGTGCTTTGTCTTTCATGACTCATGGACATCTTTCATGTCCCTCAAAGCTGCCACAATGAATCTTTTGTTTCCATCAAAACTAAGGTCAAATACCAACACATATAGGAAGTCTATCCTGATTCCTCTAGTTTCCCTCCTCTTACCAACTACCCTGGGTATATTTTGTATTTAATTTTCTAGGTATGTGTTTCTGCCTAGGACTGAGAATGTAAGATCCTTGAAGGCAGATATTGTTTTGTTTTTGTATTTTTATCCTCAGTGCCTCTGTAGAGCTTTGCATGGGAGCCATTTCTGGTCATCCTGATTGATAGCTGGTCACTGAACCCAGACGGCTCGGGAGGAGAAAGTGAAGCTGGTAACATTGCACAGCCCTCCCTCACTTAAATCTAATTCACTTGCAAGTCAGGGCATCACCTTTCTGATGTTATGGTCCTCTTTGAGAACAAAGGACAGACAGCAACAGAGTTTTGAATGTTTAGGCACTTAAATGTTTGTTGAATTGAACTCAGTGAGAATCTTCCTGATTTCCTGCATGAAATATAGTTTGACTCTAGCAGACCCTACTCAAAACTGTGAAGTAAGTAACACGTACCTATCTGTGTCTCAGGCTATTCTTTCTTTCCCTTTTCCATTCTTTGATAGCTTCCTCATCCTCATTTCAAGACTCTGCCTCTTCTCCTTCTACAGACCCTACTACCCCTTCTAGAGATATGTGTGCTTTAGCATATACCCTTACATCAAAAGTGTAAGGCTGTAGGGAGGTCAAAATTCCAGTTACCAGTCAGTGCGCATTTCATAGGTTCTGTACCTGGAAGGGACTTTGGAGGCAACAGAATCAAACCCCCTCATTTTTCAGATAAGCTATCATAGGCCCAATGAAAGCAAGTAACTTGCTCAAGATCACACCAATAGAAAGTATTTGGTGGGATGAGAACCCAGGCCCTCTGCCTCCACTCTTCTTCCCCTTATACCATAGTGGTTCTTCTCACCCATCTCTGAAATCACACCAAGGAAATAGTTTTCTACTCTAATTACATTTTGCAATGATGTGAGACTCTATTAAATAGGTAAATTTTTAATTCCTGTGTCCCTAGTCTATTCTTTCTTCATCTACTTCCTCACTGGCATTGATCTACCAAGAAAGGAAAGAAGGAAACATGTATTTCTTAAGTTTATGCTATGTGGGATGCCCATCAATTGAGAAATGGATGAACAAGTTGTGGTATATGAATGTAATGGAATACCATTCTTCCATAAGAAATGATGAGCAGGTGGACTTCAGAAAACCTGGATAGACTTACATAAACTGATGCTAAGTGAAGAGAGCAGAACCAGAAAAACATTGTACGCAGTAAAATCAACTTTGGGCGACGACCTTGATAGACTTAGCTCTTCTCGGCGATGCAAGAATCTAAGACAACTCCAAGACTCAAGATGGAAAATATTATCCATATCCAGAGAAAGAACTATAGAGTCTGTATGCAGATCGAAGCATACTATTTGCTCTCTCTCTCTCTCTCTCTCTCTCTCTTTTGGTTTCTTCTTTCTTGTAGTTCCTCCTATTGGTTCTAGTGCTCTTTTACAATATGACTAACGTGGAAATATGTTTAATATGAATGTATATGTACAGCCTATATCAAATTGCATGCTGTCTTGGGAAGGGGAGAAGAGGGGGGGGACAAAATTTAAAACTCAAAATCTTATGGAAGTGAATGTTGAAAATTAAAAATGAATAAATTAATTTTTAAAAGTTTATGCTAGGTGCTAGGTACCATGTTAAATATTTTATAAAATTATTTCATCTATCTTTATAATAACTCTAGGAGGTAGGTGCTATTACAATCCTCTTTTTACATTTGAACAAACTGAGGCAGACAGAGTTTAAGTGACTTGCCTAAGGTCACACTAGTAATCTAGTAAGTGAATGAGTCTGAATGTGAACCTAGATATTCCTGACTAACAAGCTCAACACTCTATCTGCTGTGCCATCTCACTGTCCCCTTTTAATTCCCTTTTGCCCCTTCTCTTCCTTTTTTATTTCCTCTTTCTTCCTTCCCCTGTCCTCTATCATTTAAAAACTAATCTCAGAATTTAATCTGAAAAACTATTTAATTAAGTGTAAATGAATCATAAAGTTTAAAGTAAGTGGCCTGTCTAAGGATATTTGCATTTTGAAAGGTGATAAAACTAATAGATGAAAAAAAATGTATTTCTAATTGCAGAAGCTTGGACCTTAGTAAAGTAGACCTTGTATTGTGTGGGGGTGGGGGAGGTTAGATGGAGGAGTATGGAGGTGTTAGCCACTTCTATTTTCTTTAACAAGGGAATCTAGAATTCCCCTAAAATGATAATACTTGGGCAATAACTTATCCCACCAATTTCTAAGTTCGAATCCATGCTAAGTTTTCCTTTCACTTGCTTTAACTCTTATATCTGCATGTACCCAACTAAGAGGGAGCTAGGTGGCACCAGAGTACACAGAGTGCTGGTCCTAGTGTCATGAAGACTCCTCCTGAGTTCAAATCTGGCCTCAGACACTTACTAGCTGCATGACCCCGGACAAGTCACTTAATAATGTTGGCCTCAGTTACCTCTTCTGTAAAATCAGCTGGAGAAGGAAATGACAAATCACTCCATTATCTTTGCCAAGAAAATCCCAAATGGGGTCATAAAGAGTAAGGTAAGACTGAAACGACTAAGCACAACAACCCAGCTGAAGCATTTATGATGAAAGAAATATATTAGCCTCGTAAGTTGCTATGTGCTTTTGTGCTGATCAAAATTTTGATCTGATATACTGCACTTTTATAAGTAGGGTAAGTTGCATAGCCTGTTGGCTTGGGGTGCTAATTGTGTTTAAAGGATAGAAACTTTCATATTCATTGACCTTACTTGTCTATTCCTACTCATCCTACCCAGGATTTTAATTAGTTCAGTGTTGTGCGTAATTAGACAACTCTTTGAAAAGTGTTTTGTTTGCATAAGATTGGAGCATGTTTATACACTCATAATACATATGTACACAGAGTACATGTGCTGTATATTGAAATATATGTGTATTCAGTCAACAAGCATTTATTAAATACTTGCTAAACGTATATAATGTGCTCCCCTGCTGGAGCAAAGACTGGATGAAGACCTTGCCTTGCAATCGAGAAGACCTGGGTTTAGCTAGTTGTAGAATAGTAAGTAAATGAATTAAAAACTCAATGACCTAGCTGGAGGGTCAGACACGTGAGCAGTACTCACATGCCACTACATTCAAACGTAATTGGGAAAAATTTAACAAAACAAATGGAAATACAATAAAGCATAATGTTATTTTGTTGAATCCTAAGTCAATATGCAGTCCTCAAGGATCCTTGTATGTAGTTCAATGGACCCCATTTCTATTTAGGTTGATATCAATGACCTAGGCAACTCTATGAGACCATTCATTAGGTGAGATGGGAAAGGAAGGAGGAAAGGAAGGGAATAAGTGTTTACATAAGCACCTACTATGTGCTAGGTACTGTACTAAGCATTTTACAAATATCTAATTTGATCCTCAAAAGAGCCCTTTGGGGCAGGTTCAGTCATCATTCCCATTTTACAGTTAAGAAAACTGAAGCAAACAGAGGTAGAATGACTTGCCCAGAGTCACCACACACACAAAGCTAGTAAGTGTCAGAGATGGGATTTGAATTCAGGTGTTTTTGATGGAAGATGCTAACGGGAAACAGTTCTCTATACTGATGAATTCAAGTATCAATTGTATATGTGTGTAAAAACATATTTACACATAGACACATGTACATAGTTATGTATGTATGTGTATGCACACATGTGTATATAATCATGAACATATATATGCACAAATTAACAGACTGAGAGGCACTTTCAGTGGCAAAGGCATCAGAATTGAAATCAGGAAAATCTCGGTTGAAATCCTAGGTTTGATAGTTACAAGTCATACTATGAATGAAAAGCCCTCTAATCTGATCATAGATTTAGAGGTAGAAGGCACCTTACAGGTTATCTTATCCAACCACTTCATTTTACAAATGAAGAAACTCAAGCACATCAACAGAGACAGAATCTGAACCCATGTCCTACAACTTCAAATCCAGCCTACTTTACTCTATACAGAACAGCTTCATGGAATGCATAGCACTTTATACTTGTGGTGGGCCTAGAGTCAGGAAGACCTAAATTGAAATCTGACTTGCTAGCTGCATGACCCTGGGCAAATCACATAACCTCTTTCTGCCTCGGTTTCTTCAACAGAAAAATAGGAATAATAGGGTCTTAGGGTCATTGTGACCATAAAATAAGATAATATTTACAAAGGGATCAGCACAGTGCCTGGAACATGTTGTTGTTCAGTCATTTCATCCATGTCTAGCTGTTTGTGAATCCAATTTGTAATTTTCTTGGCAAAGTTACTGGAATGGTTTGACATTTCCTTCTCCAGCTCATTTTACAGATGAGGAAATTGAATTAAATGACTTGCCTAGGGTTACACAGCTGGTAAGTACCTGAGGTCACATTTGAACTCAGTTCTTCCTGATTCCAGGCCCAGCCCTCTATCCAGTGCTCCACCTAGCTGCCCACCTATAACATAGTGGTCACTGAATGCTTATTCTTTTTCTCATCACCCCTAACCCCACCCCCCTATCTTGTTCAATTTGAATATGTGTTGTATCTTCCTACCAGATTTCAAATGCTTAGTCTTTGCCCTGCTCTCATTGCTTAAGAGTGTTCTGCATATCATGGGAATTTAATAAATATTTGTTGAATTAGTAATGTGCATGTGAGTACTGATCAACAAAAATCTATGTGTCACCTGTTTCTGAAACAGGCTATGTGATCACGGGCAAATCAATCACCTTGAGCGTCAGCTTTCTCACCTGTAAAATGGGGATTATACCTCTCAAATCAGACAGCATAGATACCTACCCTCTTCCCAAAGGCATTCCTTCATAATGCTTCCCTCTGTAAAATGAAATCTCAGGATACTAGCTTTCATTTTTATTCATTAAAGAACTTAGTGCTTCTCTCCTCTTGATTTCAGCTCCCTGGATGTAGCCTGAATTTACCAAACCAACAGGAAACTTGTCCTATACCACTGTTTAAAACCTTGGGAAAAGGCATGTCAAGAAATACAGTGTGATAGAGAAAGGAAAATTCAGTGAGGAAAATGATGAGGAAACCTGAGCCAAAACAAGATCAGAAATGGAAATCCTCCCTTTGTCCCCTCAGATAAAGGCACTGAGCGTTGGTGATAGAGCGAGAACCTGGAAATGGCAAAGAGGCACAAGATGTATTCCAACACCCCTATCTCAACTGAAGAGTCAGAGAGAATGAGGGGAATGGGTGGAAATGGAGCCAGTGCTGGAAAGGGAGAACAGGGAGGCTGTGTCATCAGGAGGATGCCAGGACTCTGTGAGAGCCAGAAGAAGAAAGCAGTGGCAAATAAAAGAGAGAAGACAAAAACATGCTTGTAATCTATAGAATCTCTCTTAAACTTCTACCTATTGTTCTTAGTTTTATCATTTGGGGCCAAGCAGAGCAAATATACTGTTTTTTTTTATTTTGCTTTTATTTTTCCCATGATAACACTTCAAATGCTTAATAGCATGGCCCTCCTTTTCTATTTTTCTTTTTTCTATTTCTGTTTTTTTCTCCTTTTCTTCCTTTGTATGGCTAAATGACATCATTTCTGTCAACTGATTCTCATAGGATTTGGTCACCAGGCCCCTCAATGACTTGGCCACCCTTTTCTGGACATGCTGCACCTTATCCAGGTGCCACCCAGAATTAAGCACCATGCTCTATACGTACTCTAGCAACATTATCACTTCTCTCATTCTTGATGCTATGCCTCTCAAAGCAGCTTTGTATATATTTTGCTGCTTCATTCCACATCTATTAACTTGTCTTTTCATGTTTCTCTGAATTCTCCATATTTGTCAGTTTTATAGTACAGCAGTTCACCATTCTATTCCTACACGCGTTTTCCTAATCAGTGGGCACCCTCTTTGTTTCCAGGTCTTTGCCCCTAAACATTTATTTCTCAACAATTAGCACAGCATACATTTCCTTATATTCCCATATCTCTTAATATTCATTTGTTCCTCTGGGCCTAATATTTGAAGGCTGGAATAGAGTTTGTGATCATTGTGACTTCTGAGGTAGTTGTAGTTTAACTACCTTTGTCTTTCTAATGGCTCTATTGATGTGCCACTTTGGAGGTCTGTTTACTTCACTGAAGGTCTCATTGCCCTGTTCAATTGCCAGTATAATTCCTTTTGAGGTCAAATTTTAACATTTTCATCACTAGGATTACTTCCAAAAACAAGGTGGAAAAGATTCCCAAGATTTTACCCAGAATTATCAAAGATCATAAATCACTGGTTCTCTCCCTAGTTTGCCAAAAGTTCAGGTTTTCCCAAAGACCTACTTGCCTTCTGCTTTCTGAAGTAAACATTTACTGCTCTTAACCTCCACGGGGCTATTTTTGTTCTTTAGTCCGGACAGCAGAAGAAAAATGACTTGTCTCCTTCAAATGGCACCTGTTTGGGCAGCAGTTTACAAATTATTTAGTTGTTTTTATAAGCCAGAAGACCTAAGCTTTATTCCTACCTATGGCACCAATTGTCTGCATGGTCATAAGAAAATCATTTAACCTTTCTGGTTCTCAGTTTTCTCATGTGTAAAATGAGAACTTAACCACATGATCTCCCTCCCAGTTCTAAATCTCTGGTTCTTTGATCTTGAACAGGATACTCACTTATCAGTATAATTTCATTGAGGTCACCTCTATCTCCCCTTACATTTTTCTCAGTAGTATTATTCTAAAATACCTGATTGTATCACTCCAAAAATGGAGGATAATAGAAGATGATATCTTTCATAATTATAGATGGGGGAAAATTGTAACCAGAAAAGGGATAGAACAGATGATAAAAGACAAAATCTTGTTGCTATGAAATATAAAAGCTTTTGCACAAATAAAATTAATACAGAGATAATCTGAAAATATAGATTGAGAAAATATTTGCATTAAATATTTCTGATGAAATTCTGACATCCAAACTCTATAGGGAATTGATGCAAAGTCACAGGAAAATGAAGTGTTATATGATAGGAACAGCAGGTAGGCCAATATAACTACTAGACTAGAAATTGTGTGAATGGAATAAGATATAAAAACATTGGAAAGGTTTGTATTGGAAAGAGTTTTAAATGCCAAACAGAGTCCCAATTATTTGGTCCTGCCAGTAATAGGGAGCCATGGGAGTCAATTTAGTAGAGAGGTCATGGGATGGGAGTCAATTTAGTAGAGAGGTCATGGGATCAGTTCTAAGCTTTAGGAATATCACTTTGCCAGGTGAGTAGAGGAAGGATTGGAGTGAAGAGAGAGTTCAGCTAGGGAGACAATTAGAAGCTATTGCAATAGCTGAGAAGAGAGATGATGTAGGCCTGCACCAGAGCAGTGTCTCTATGATCATTCAGAAGCAACATATAGAAGAGATGTGACATGACTTGCACTTGACTTTGATTTGAGTGAGGGAGAGCTATGCAAGATCAGCAACCTCACTTTCTCCTCAAGAGCCACCTGAGTCCAGTGGTCTGATATTCATCAGGACTACTGGAGATGGCACAGGATGCAGTGGGAGACTGTGCACCTAGGACTTCTTCTATCATGTCCCAACTCTTTTTTTAAAGGTGGGAGGCAAGGTTACATGACTTGCCCAAGGCCACACAGTTAGTAAGTATCAGGTCCTCCTGACTCCAGGACAGGTGCTCTATTCACTGCATCACTTAGCTGCCCTTGAGATGCAACAAAGTATGGATCAATTCTCTGCTGCTTGTGCTAATTTTGGCCTAACAATTAACACCGAGAAAACACAGGTGCTCCATCAGCCACCACCAACCATCAGTTACAGCAAATGGAGAAGTTTTGAATGCTGTGGATAAGTTCACTTACCTCAGTAGTGTACTTTCCAGGGATGTACACATTAATAATGAGGTTAATGCACTCACTGCCAGAGCTAGCTGTGTTTGGGAGACTCCAAAGGAAAGTATGGAAGAGAAGAGAAGAGGTATTGGACCGACTACCAAACTGAAGGTCTACAGAGCCACTGTGCTGACCTCATTGTTGCATGCCTGTGAAACCTGGACAGTCTACCAGTGCCATGCACTTCCATTTGAATTGTCTTAGGAATCACTTCCATTTGAATTGTCTTAAGAAGATTCTGAAGATCATCTGGCTGGAGAAGGTATCAGACACTGAGCTCCTTACTTGAACTAAACTGCTAAGCATTCAAACTCTCCTTCAGAGAGTGCAACTTTGATGGGCTGGCCATGTTGTTCAAATGCAAAACATATGCTTGTCAAGAAGACTATTTTATGGAGAATTCAGACAGGGCAAGGGCTCACATGGTGGTCAGAAGAAGCAATACAAGGACACTCTCAATGTCTCTCTTAAGAACTTTGGAATTGATCGTGTGATATGGGAGACACTGGCACAGGACCGCTCAGCATGGCAGTCCCATATCAGAGAAGGTGTTGTGCTCTATGAGCAAAGCAGAATTGAAACAGCTCAAAGGAAATGCAGGATGCACAAATTTGGAGTATCCACCCCAAATGTTCACATGAACTATTTGTGTCCGACCTGTGATAGAGCATTCCAAGCTGGTATTGGCCTGATCAGCCCCAGTCAGAGACACTGAACCTTGACTCAAGCATAGTGATGTCATTTTGGTCATCTTTGAGAATGAAGGACAACAACCAACCAACCAACCATAGGAGAGATATGATGGTAGCAACAAGATTTGGCAACTGATTGGATATATGGGGAGACTGTGAGATAAGAGTTCACTTTAAGACCAAGGTTGTGAAATGTCATGACTGCAAGGATGGTGGTGTCTTCAAATATAATAGGAAAGTTCAGAAAAGGAGCAAGTTTTTGGGAAAAGATGATGAGATCTCTTTTGGATATGTTGAATTTGAGATGTCTCTGGGATATCCAACTTGAAAAACAGTTGGAGATGCAAAATTGAAGGTCAGCAGAGAGTTTAGGGCAGGATGGATAGGTATCATCAGCATAGAATTGGTAATTTAATCCATGGGAGCTGATGATATAACCAAGTGAAGTTGTATAGAGGGAAAAGAGAAGGGTGCCCAGGATGGAACCCTGAGGGACAACCACAGTTAGAGCGCATGATCTATAAGATGATCCAGTAAAGGAGACAGAAGAAATGATCAGATAGGTAGCACAGGATAGAGAGGAATTCTGAAAACCTGGAGAGAAGAGAGTATCAAGGAGGAGACAATACTCAACAGTTTCAAAAGAAGTTAAATAGAATGAGGATTGAGAACAGGTCACTGGATTTAGCAATTAAGAGATCATTAGTAACTTTGGAGAGAGCACTTTGGTGGAATGATAAAGTCAGAAGTCAGACTGTAAAGGGCAAAAAAGAAAATGGGAGGAGAGAAAGAAGATGGTACCTAGTACAGATAGCCTTTTCAAGGAGTTTAGTTACTAATGGCTGAAGAGATGTAGGATAATAGCAGGAATGGAAGGATAAAATGAGGGTTTGGGTTTTTTCTCAGGATAGGGAAGACATGGACATGTTTATAGGCAATAAGCCTGCAGGAAATAAGCCAATAAGAAGGAGAGACTGAAAATAAGTGAAAGATTGGGGATGACTGAGGGAGTATTCTGTTGGAAATGAGATGGAATTGGAGTATTTGTATAAGAAGAGGAGTTTTTCTGGGTAAAGAGTAAGATCACTTAATCACGAGTTTGGTGTAGAGGAGGAAATATTGGCAGAAGGTATATCAGTGATAGGAGATGAGTAAGAGGGAAGAAATGGAAGTTCATGGGGAATGACCTCATCCCCCCCTAAAATACGAGGCAACATTCTCAACTGAGAGAGTGAGGGGAGCAGGACAAGGAAGTTTTGAAAAGGGATGAAAAGGTTTGGAAGAGCCACTGTGGAGAGTGAGAAAGCGAGCTGATAAGCGAGGCATAGTAGGATCCTATAGTAGCATCCATGAGGTCCCAGGTGACTTTGTGTAACATAAATTTGTAGTGTATCCAGTCAGAGAGGTTCTGTAATTTCCTCCATTTTCATTCAACAGTATGTGTATAGGAGAGAAGGTGACAAATGGTGGGAGTGATCCAAGGCTGAAACTTGGCTGGGCATAGTGGTCATAAGTGGGATAGGGATTCAAGAGAGGAGGACAGTATAGAGTTAAATTGGTTCACCAAGGGGCTGTAAGGGTAAGCAAAGTGGGACTTTTTCTTGTCTTTCCTTTTGGAGTGCTTCTCAGCACTATGGCAATCAAGTACCTTTGAGTCCTGCCTTTGTTTGTGGGAAAGCCCACAGCCCACACAGCCTTGAAAAAGGGTATTATATATGTTCTGAGGGTGCCATTAAGCTAGAACTCTCAGAACTGTGGGAAGAGAGATTTTGCTTTGGGGGCTCACTCACCAGAAAAGTGTCATGTGATTTGACCAGACTCTAAGAAGCTGTTGGAGCCCCCCCAGGCTTTGAAAAACTCAGATATTGGTGCTTCTTTCTGGTAACTATGTATGTAATGTCTTAGACAGACAGCTAGAAGCCTGTCTGCTGATTTGTGTTATTTTGCTCTGTTTACATAATTTCTGCTTGTAATTTCTGTTTGTGTTTTCTCTGAAGATCATAGTGCTGACTTTTTCCCCTGAACTAAGTGAATGATATATATATATGTATATATGTATATACATATATATATATGTATATATATATACACATGTTTAAAGTGAGATTGTAAACCCCTTAAAGTTGCTTACCTTAGACAAGCAAATCAAAGAAATTGTGGTAGCAGTTCTGCTGTGCACTGGTGTTAATGGTCTTACACAGACACAGTAGTGGCAAGTAGAATTGTTGTTACAGGGGCCAAGATGGTAAAAGAGGAGAAAGTGGTTAGTGCCTGGGAGAAAACTGAGGGGTCAAGGGATTGGAGGTCACAACATGGACAAAGAGTAGGGTTTTCTAAGGTATGGTAGAGGGAGAGGTGAAAAGTCAATAAACTATGGTTGAATAAGGGTATTTCAGAATTCCTTTTTTTGGCAAGCCAGATTTGGACTCAGGTCCTTCTCTATCCAGGTCCAGTGCTCTAGCAACAGAGCTACCTAGCTGCCCCTATTTTAGAGTCTTTGAAACAAAAGGTGGTGTGTTGGTAGGTGCCAGAAAGTTCAAGGGTATTGGGTGGGATGAAAGATCCTCACCAAATAATAAAAATTATTTTCTAATAAGGAGCCATCTCAGGGTGGGAACAGAAATAAATTTTATTCAATTCTCGAGAATAGGATGTCCTCTGCCAGAACAGATCTAGCAAGGGAGGCAGAGTACAAGAGGCAAAGCACCAATAATTATACCTAACACAAGAGAATTCCCACCCACCTCTGACCCTTCTCACCATTGGCTGGGAGACGGGCTTATAATCTGAGTGCGAAAAGCTAGACAAAGAACCAGGAAATCGAGGCACAGAAACTCCAATTCCCATTCCCTCAGTTAATGATTACAACTGAGGTGACATCTATAAATCTAAAGAAGGAGAATAAGACAAGGGGAGGGAGAGACCCTCTCCTTTCTTTTACAGTACTTTTACAGTAAAGGAAAGCAGATCACAGTGACCCTATTCTTGCTTAATAAATCTTTGAACCAGAACCAGAAGAAAGAACAAAAAGTTTCAGGAGGAAAAAAAAGAAACTTTCCCAAAAGCTGAGCAATCAGGCTCTCACAGCCTCAGAATTTTCCATTTCCCTATTTCTTGATTCTTAAACATTTCTTAGTATTGTTATGAATATGAATAGATATATATTTATATATATATATATACATATATATACATATATAAATGTATATTCCCTGCAAAGTCTTCACATTTTGTTTTCTCACTACCTCACATGATATGACTATCTTTGTATATGGCTGAGGTGGAGTGGAGCTGTAGTACATGGAAAATGAATAGAAGGAGTAACTGATTGGCTAGGGTGTTTGAGGGAGAGTCTATATGTATTGACTAGTACAAGGGCAGGAGCTGGGGAGGAGAAAAAAATTGTGAGCCATGTAACAAACCCATTGAGGAAAAAGGGGAGTGACATGGCAGTCTAAAGACAACAGGTATCAGGATTTTAGTTGGGTGGTACATAAGAATAGCATGAACTTTAAAGGAAGAGAAGTTACTGAATGCTAAATATAGAGGGAGAACCTAGAAGTGGCATTGGGAATCAACTCACCGTTTGACCAGCGAGCCAAGGAGAAAGAGTGAACATACAGGCAGTACTGGAAAGGGTGGCCAGGAAGGCTTTCTCATCTGCAGGGTGGGAGAAGAACATGGAACTAGGCTTCAGCAATAGCTGAAGGGTGGAAGGATGGAAGGAATGGAAGAGGAAAAGTTTTAAGGTGAAAGGAATATTGTTGCCTATGGAACAGGCATTGTAGAGGGCATAGTGGAAGGGCTGGGTGGTGTTTGATTGAAACTTTGCATTAGGACGATTGAAGGAGATGGGACTAAAGAATTGGGTGGTAGAAGGGTAGAAAATGGAGTTTGAATGATAACTTGTAGGAGTTCAGAGTCACTGGGATGTGAAGGGTATGACCAGTTGTGATAATATTCAATGAGTGGAGGGCACCACTCTTCCCAAAAGAGCTTGGATCTTGGGCTGGAGGAAAGTGCAGAATGAGATGGAAGGAAGATAGTCAGATGTTGATTGATAGTGTCAAATGCCACAAAAAGGTAATGTGAAAAATATCTAGTAATCCACAGTGAAGAGTGCATGGGGGAGAATAAAACATAGAAAGGAAGTGAACTTGAAAGGCATTAGACTTGGTAATTATCTTTGGAGAGAGAAATTTCAGTTGAATCCTGAGGTCAGAATTCAGATTTGAGAAGGCTTAGGAGAGAGTGAGAGGAGAGGAAATGGAGACACCGGGTTTCAAATCTAGGCAAGGCAACAAGCTTTGATTAATTGCTTACTATGAGATGGATGGTGCTAAGTGCTAGGGATATGAATACAAGCAAAAGAAGGACACTCTTTGCTTTCAAAGACCTTACATTCTAATGGGGGAAGACAACATACAAAAGGTTGGTCGAGAACGGGGTTGAAAAGCGACAAATTCCAGAGAGGCAGAAGAAAAGCCAGTGGACATTGTTAGTGGCATGGCCTCAGAGTTAAAGGATACAACCCTCCTTTGTGTAAACAATATAAGCTTATTTAGGGTGGTGGAGGTGGAAAATGTGCTTTGTAGTGGGAAGTGTATATTGGGTCAAAACAAAACATATCAATAAAATTTCAAAAACAAGATAAGATGTTTGTGTATCTACTGTTATTGACTTTCAGAAACCCAATATTTTCAAGGGAATATCTGCAGATGTCTACCTATCTGGGCACAGGTGTGCCTCAGGGACTGGAGAACCACAATATAACTATTTCTGCTCCCACACATAAGTCTGTTGAACACATTGCTATGCCTTCTGTTTCTACACAGTGGGATGCTAAGTACTACATGGTAAAAGTTTGCAATAAGGCACGTGCTGTGTTGAATTGTACAATAAACTTAGAAAATCCTGGCTTCATTCCATTTTTTTGCGTTTGTTCTCTCAAAGCCATTTCCTATTTGCAATTATTGTATTAAAAGATGAGGTTTTAAATGAACATATATTATATGGAAACAATCAGTCCTAATTTCATTTAGTTTTTTTCAAGCTGAAAATCATTTTTCTTAACATTATCATTTTGCTTAACATTAGAAGGACATATATACATAAACATATTTTTTTTCAGAGATGTGATAAAGCCTTTCCCCCCATAATTAATCCATGAGCTTAAAAATATAACAGCTATAAGGAATTTGATCACTAAAAGTTCAGGAAATAACATTTACTACCCTTGTTTTAAGTGATAGCATATAGATTTAATCTTCAAGTTTTCTATTCATTTTTTTTACTTTAACAATTAATTGTAGATTCACAAATTTTAATAGAATGTGGAGCTTGTGTTTATAATGTTGTCAGATGATTTCTAGTGGTTGGGAATCATAAGAAGATTGGAAGGGAAATTTCAAAATCCCAAATGACCCAGAATCCAAGCAAAATGGAAGAATAATTGATATTAAGTATGATCAAATTCAGCAAGGTTAAAAGTAAGGTAATGCATTTAATGAATTCCCATAAATGTAAATTAGAAAATGATTAGCTAAGAAGGCAATAGAATAGATGTAAAAAAGATCTTAGGATTTGGAATAGAACCCAGATTAAAAATAATTGAACAGGAAGAGTGTAACTGTCAAATTTAAATATATCTCCAAAACTGATACAGCATCAGAAGAATGTGTAAAATAAATGCAATAACTATACCACAAGGTTCACTCAGATTCAAATTAAACAAATAGTAATTAAGTGCCTATTATGTCATTATTCAGTAGTGTCTGACAATTCACGACCCCATGCACCATAGAACTCTAAGTCCATCTATCCTCCTTTATCTCCCGAAGTCTGTCCAAGCCCATGTGTGTTGCTGCCATCATGCAATCTATCCATCTCATTCTCTGCCATCCCATTCTTCTTTTCCCCTCAATCTTTCCCAATGTCAGGGTCTTTTCCAATGAGTCCTGTCTTCTTACTATGTGGTCACAGTATTTAAGCTTCAGCTTCAGGTATTCGTCCTTCCAAATAATATTATTTTCCAATAATATTACAAATAAAATGAATTAATTATTTTAAATATTGACTGATTGGATCTCCTTGCTGTCCAAGGGACTCTCAAAAGTCTTCTCCAGCACCCCAATTCAAAAGCATTGATTCTGCAATGCTCAGCTTTCCTTATAGTCCAACTCTCACAGTCATACATTACTACTGGAAAAACCATAGCTTTGACTATACGGAACTTTGCTGACAAGGTGATGTGTCTCTTTTTTGAATCTGCTTTCCAGATTTCTCATATCTCTCTTTCCAAGGAGCAAGTGTTTTTTAATTTCATGGCTGCATTCACTATCTGCAGTGATCTTTGAGCCCAAGAATATGAAATCTAACATTGCTTCCATTTGTTCTCCTTCTATTTGCCAGGAAGTGATAGGGCCAGTTGCCATAATCTTAATTTTTTTTTTTATGTCAAGCTTCAAGCCACCTTTTATACTCTCTTCTTTCACCCTGAAGAGGAGTGAATTTATGCCACTATTATATAAACTGAGTCTACAAAGACAAAGCAGAGCAGCCCATGTGTTTAAGGACCTTATACTCTACTAGGGTAAGGTAGAAAGTATTTCTTATTTGTTTTGTCCCAGAATCAGGACAGCTACATCTTCCCATGGCTTTAAAAGTACCCTCAGGGGCTTTGAGGGAGGGGTGTATCTTCTCTAATACCACTGTTTTAAATCAACACAAGTTGTGTTCTCACTTTGGGGCACCAATGACTAGCACACCAGCTCCACTTAATTACTTAACAACAATTAGCTTTTACAAAGGAACATTTACTTTGGTGATATGGGGGGAAAAAGTACAATGTTTTCCCCCAATATTTTATGGGAACATTCTACCTTGTTGCAATTTGATGTCTGGGGGGAGTGGGCTCAGACTTAGTTTCCACCTAGCATTGGTCTCACTAGGTTCATGTCCACATACAGCTTCTCTTCATGATTATTCCTTGTCTCAGCTGCCACTGGTCTAGATCCTAAAGGCTACTCTTTACTTCTTGGGAAATCAATGTTGTACTAACTACAATACCCAGATGCTGGGGCTCTAGAACACCAGGATGCCAGGACACAGGAATGGTAGAGAATCACTCTCCTGATCTTTTGAGACTCACAAGATGAAAGCCTCCAGATTAATCTTCTTTACCTATAATGGAAAAGAATAAATGGAAAGGTAAAAAGATTGAGGTTCATTTTCATGGGATCACAAGTTAGCCTCAAAAGCAAGTAAATCTTGGCTAGGGGTTGGGAACCTGCAGCCTTGAGTCCATATGTGGCCTTCTAGGCCCTTGGGTGCAGCCTTTGGACTGAGTCCAAATTTTACAGAGCAAATCCTTTTATTAGTGTGATTTATTCTGTAAAGTTTGGAATCAGTCAAAGGGCCTCACTTGAGGACCTAGAGGATCTTGAAGCTGCAGGATCCCCATCCCTGAATCAGCCTTTCCCCTTACAATATTGTTACTCACCAGAAGCCATCAGGGAAAGAGTCAAAACAGGAGAGCTTGGCTGAAGAGAATGAGGCTGAGGCTTTGGTCGTTAGGGCTTTCTGACCACACCTGCAGCTCCAGGCTAACTTCTAAACATGTGGTTAGCTGACAGGAGCCAGTTGAAGATGTTTTTAAATATGGCTATCTCTCCAAAGCACTGACATCACATTTCTCTCAGAGGAAGACTTCCCAGGCTTCTACACACAGGTAGGTATAGAGAGAGGCACTCTGTACATGTGCTGTTCCCTATTACATGGATTCTACATACATACATGTAATGTGGGTCCCCAAACCCATCGGTACAGGACTCTCTCCTCATTGATGGAGATCAATGCCTCGTGCCTGTGCAAGAGGTAGGAAGGAGTTGGAGAGAGGAGAAATTGAGCCTCTTCAATACCATAATCTCTCTTCAAATCATGAAGGGAGAAAAAGACTAGAAAGAAGCTGACAGGATAAGAGCTGGCACCTCAGCTGCACTCTGAAAGAATAAAAGGAATCTAAGGGGTGAAAGTAAAATCATACAGCTATAACAATGAAAGCTAGCACTTACACTGCATTATAAGGTTTGCAAAGTGCTTTACAAATATCTGGAAGGTAAGTGCTATTATTATCCCTGATTTTACAAATGAGAAAACTTATCTAGTAGATAGAGATTAAGTGACTTGAGAAGGGTCATACAGCAAGTAAGTGTCTGAGTCTGGATTTCAACTCCTCTTACTGATTCCAGGCATAGCACTCTATCCACTGTACCACCTAACTATCTCGGAGTTAGTTTTCCACAGCACAAAGGCATGGAAGTGAGAGATGGGATGTTGTGTATGTGGAACAATCAACCTGACTCATCTGCGTCCATTCAACAAATACTATGCACTAAGAGTGTATGGGGTGTTCAGGATTTCTGGTGTGAGGGCTTGCCTAGCCCCTGCTCATCTCTACCTTTCACTCAGTTATCACCTGTGGCTCCTAGAAGCTACAACATGCACAGCATTAAAACCATCTCAGCAGATAGGCTAACCCAGGCCGAGGGCCTCAAAACCTGCTGGTAAGTTAGGATAGCATCTACTCCAAGCATGTGAAGACTTTCCCCCAGCAGAATGGGTGAATGAAAACAATTTGTTCCAGTGGCCATGAAGGCAGATGAAGCAGATGCTGTGGAGTGCTTAGAGATTGATCAGATATCAGAGATGCCAAGGTCATTCACTGCATGCCAGGCCATCACCAGTGGTCTTGATTTTTGTCCCACCACTGGACTTTGATGACTCTGGAAGAGAGAGTGAGGCTGATGACTTTGTGCAACTTGGCCTCAATTAAATCCAATTCATTCATGAGTCAAGATATCACCCTTTGATATTATTGGTCCTCTTCAAAAAATGAAGGGCGGACAACAACAATTATGCACTGAACAGAACACTGAATGAGATACAAAGACAAGACTTGGTCACCACTTTTAAAGAGTTTACAGCCTGGTAAGGAGTAATAAGAAAGAAAAACAAACAGAAAGAACACAAACACATAAATTACAATGTAGAATCTGATATGTGAAAGAGGAGGCAAATATATCCTGATCCTATGAATTGTTCATACCCTATATTAGGTAAAGACATATTTTAATTATAATAACAACAACAGCCAGCATTTATATATCACTTTAAGGTTTCCAGAGTGCTTTACCTATGTTATCTCATTTTATCTTCACAACAACCATGTGAAGTAGGTTTTGTTAGCATTCTCATTTTACAGATGAGGGAACTGAGTCTAGAAGAAACTGAGGCTGAAAGAGGTTTAGTAACTTGCCAAGGTAACACAGCTAGTAAATATCTAAGGCAGAATTTGATCTTTCCTGACTCTAGTCTCATGCTCTATCTACTGTGCCACCTAGCTGCCCTATTTTTGCCTATATTTTACTTGTGTACCCCAAGCATAATTAATCAAGAGCATTTATCTGTATTGTTAATATGACACTCTATTTCCTATAGACACAACTCTGTCAATAGAGTATTCTGTTCAGATGAATAGAAACCTCTGAGGTCCTGCAAACAATTGGGTCTATTACCTCTGAAGCTGAGTAGGATAAATAAATCTGCCCACATAGGAGTTAGTTATGCCGCCTTTCTCTTTATTTTCAAAGTCATCAAATGTTGTCTAACACTGAATGCTTCACAAATTGCCTTGTAATGGCTTAACTGTTTTGCTTATTTCAATTTCTCCTAAATTAGTGATAACTTGCTAATCGCCTTTCTTTGAAAAAGGCATTGATGCTTTCAGTTGATTTTGAATGGTCCTACAGCTGGAATTCTTTTTATAAAGAAGTGTAGGAAAAGGTACAAGGGAGAAAAACAACACAGGGTCACGTAAATAAACAAACCAAATTTATTTATTCCTTGTTTCTTAGGAATACAAAATAGTTAACTCATATGCTATTAAAATTAAGAAGAGACATAAAATTTTATAAAGCAGATCATAAAAATATATGTGTTTCAGTTATATTTTGTGAATAAAGAGAGAAGGGAGGGGGAATAAGGAGGAAAAGGAGAGAATAAGGAAAAGACTGAGATACAGAGGGAAGAGGGAAAGATACATGGCAAATAAGAGTGGCAAAGATGAAGAGATGGAAAAAGTATTGTTTGGGAGGTGGATGGGATATTTGGCACACCAAGAACAAGCAAAAATAAACAGAGAAGAGTAAAGAAGAGGTAGAGAAATTGACAAAAAATAGAGAGAAAGAGAGGCAGAGAGAGTCAGGAGGAGGCAGGATCATAGCCTTTTGCTTTTCAGCTTTTCTCATCTTTTATAACAATCTATTATTTTATTTATGTACATGTCTTATTCTTTTTGGAGCATATGCTACTAGAAGATAATGACAGCCACTCACAAAGGCAGAACTACAGAATGAAAAGAGCACTAGGCTCTAAGATATGCTTCAATCTCAATTCTGCCCATTAACTTCTAGGTATCTCAGATTCCCCAAGTTAAAAATGAGGGAGTTTTGAGTACTTGGTTTCTAAGGATTCTTTCACCTCTGATTTTTTTTGAGATCTTAAGATAACAAAACCAAAAAGAAAGATAATTCCAATGAGAAGGGAAGAGACTAATACGGATTTGCTGGGAACTAACCAGCTACTTTAGATTTTTGAAAGGCACGTACAAATATCTCCACAAAATCCTACTCCAATGCCTCATCATGGTCTTGAGATTGCCCAGGGTTCTTGAAGGCTTTAGAAGACTGAGTAGAAGCTTTGACAAGTTCCTCTCCCTGGATAGAGTCTTCTAAGCTATGTAAGAGAAAAGCATAGAGATTGTTATATTTTATTTTTTTTAATTTTTTTAAAAAATTATTTATCTTCAATTCACAGAACAAAACAAACATTTCCATAGCATAGTATAAGTGAAAACAGATGATTGCACATGAAACTGCAAATCTGTTATGTACAACTTGCTATTCCTTTTAAATATGCAATAAAGCTTTATGTACATTTTTCCCTCCCCCCAAGATGGCTACTATTAGACACAAACAAGCATGTGTGTAAGTGCATGTATGCACCCACACATGCACACACATGTAAAAGTATTCTATACATACTTGTATTTAAAATTTTTTCTCTGGATGCAGATAGTGTCTTTGTTCATATGTCCTTTATTCTTAATTTGTGGATTTATGATAGAATGACTTAGCCACTCAGAGTCATTCTGAAGCCAATATTGCTGCTACTGTATACAATGTTCTCTTGGTTCTGCTCATTTCACTCTTCACTGTTTCATGGGTAAGATCATTGAGTTCATCATTTCTTATAGCACAGCAGTGTTTCATCACAACCACACACACTTGTTCAACCATTCCCCAATTGATGGGGATCCCCACAATTTCCAGTTCTTTGCCAATGCAAAGAGAGTTGTTATAAACATCCCATTCCCATTCAGAGTTATAATTACTATTTGTGAATTTCCTTCCATCTTATTTTTACTGTTTTCTTTCTCAGCTTCTCTTTTTACCCTATCCCTGTTACCTTATCTTCTCCCTGCTCCCTCCCTGATCCTCCAAGAGTCCCCTCATCCTCTCTATCACCCCCCAATCTTAATCCAAATACCCCTCCAAAAGTTCCCTCCTCTTCTCCCCCACCCTTCTAAATCCCAATCCATATAGCCCTCTAAAAAACCCTCCCCCCACCCCATCCCCCAGTTTTCTCACCTCCTACATGTTCAGAAGACATCTACACCCTTTCAGATTTACACTGTTTCCTCTCCAACCCAGATGGAAGTAAGATTCCAATATCACCAGCCCTCCACCCCGATCTGCTTCCTCTGTATTAGTTCTTCCTTTCAAGCCCCATTTTTATAATAATTACTCCCTTTTATCTTTTGCTAACCAGTTTTGTTTTTTAGAATAAGCCCATCATGCATAACCCAGCCTCAACCTTTCTTTCAAACGACCTTAGTAATAATGACAGTTTCAAGAATACTGATAACATTTTAACATATTTAATAAGTAAACAGTTTGACCTTAATGAGAGCCTTATAATTAGTCTTTAATGTTTTCCTTGCATTTTTCCTGGATCTTTTATATCAAATTTTTTACTGAGTTCTGGCTTTTTTGTTATAAATACCTGAAAGCCTTTCAGTTTGTCAAATGCCCTTCTTTTCTATTCAGTATTATACTCAGCTTTGCTGGGTAAGTTATTCTTAGGTGCAACCCCAGCTCTTTTGCTCTTCAAAAATAATGTTCCAAGACCTACGGTCTTTTAGAGTAAAAGCTCTTAGGTTATATTAGATTATTATATTTCAATGTAAACCAATTTGAATTTAGATCGTATTATTTCCATTGAGCACAGCTGAGCTAAAATAATAGCAGTAGTGAGAAACAAGATTGATAAGCAGGATGGAGCTTCTCTTAGAATCAGTTAGCCTCAGGTCATTCGCATCCTGTAACCTGAGTCCCAAGGCTCATCAGTACGAGACTCTCTTTTTATTGGTGGAGATTAATGTCCTGTGCCTGTATTAGAGGCAGGACAGAGTCTTCAGGAGCAGGAGAGAAGAGAGTTTCATTCTCTTGACTTTCTTTGAGTCTCTTCAGTGTCTTCATGTCTTTGGTGTCTCTTCAGACTCTCTAAGTCACTTTGGGCACTTCTGGTTTCCAGCTTTGTAAGAGAAGATGGACTATGCCAGTCCTACGTCAGGTTGCTGAAGGGATAATAAGACTCTGGGAAGAAGCTAGCAGGAGGGGAGCTGGCAATCTCTATCATGTTCCTATCCCTAGCTATCATTAGAGACTTTGGGGTGGTAGTGGTGGAATATACATATACATATACATATACATATACATATACATATACATATACATATACATATACATATACATGTACATGTACGTATACATGTACATGTACGTATACATGTGCATGTACGTATACATGTACGTATACGTGTACATGCACATATACGTGTACGTATACATGTACATGTACATATACATGTACATGCACATACATATACACACAATATACACATACATATGCATATACACATGTATATATACACATGTATGTATGTCTAATGTATATGCTCATGTACATACCTGTATCTATTTTATATTCATCTATATATACACATTATATGTATATACACACATGCATGTAACTATATGTATGTATTTGCATATGTATATATACACATACACACATATATACATACACACACGTGCACACTTTTCTGATTTTTTTATTATTGACTTGGATAAATGGGTTTCTTTGCTATTTCTTATGTGTGATCATTGTGGAACTGGCATTTGATGGGAAGGGAGTCAAGCCTTGAAAATGAAGCTTAAATCTTCCTTTCCCTATCAGGAAATAGTGACCAGAAGTTTAGCTTGAACCTGAAAATTACATCCCCTGTACTAACAATATGTAATAGAACAGAAAGATATAATTCTAGTCCAGTACCACCTCCTTCTCTGAGGAGAGCAGAGTGCTGGAGCTTCTGGCTCCAATCTCCTGCTTCTCCTTCCGGCAAGAAATGAAGTTTCCCTTGGAGAAGGATGGGAGTAGATGAGGCTAGAGACTTTTTTTTAATTTTCATTTTTAATTACAATAGTGTGACAGACAATTTTATTCTTGCATTTCTCAATGGTTTCTTCTTTATATTTGTCCTTCTTTCCAACTGTAATAGTAATTAAGGTGGGACTTTTTGCTGTTCTTCTCTTAAATGCTTTTAAGGATTCTGGACTTTGAATGGGGCAGATAAAGTGAGATCTTTTTGTCTTGATGTATTTCTTAGCACTGAGACAATTGGGAGTCATTGATTTGTATATGATATGATACTGGGAACAGAGAACTTTCCCACATCCAGCCTGGGTGAGGTCAGAGCCCTCAGGGCTCTGAACAGGATATAACTGAGGAGAGCTTGGCATTCGACGTTTGGGGCACACTCATGGAAGGAGTTTTCAGACTCTGGGCAAGCTGCAACTGCCCCCCAGCTTTGCAACCCATATGTTGGTTCTTCTCTGGTAACTATGAATTGTGATTTGAATCAGACAAGGTCTGTCTGTTGATGTTTGTAATTTCTGTTTGTATTTGCCTTCAAGTTCCAGGGGCTGATCTTTCCCCCCTGAACTGTGAATGATATTTGTATGTTTGATTAAACTGAGATTGTTAACCCCTTAAAGTTACTTTCCTTAGTAAAGCAAATCAAAGAACCTGTGTTGGCAGCTTTCTGTGTGCTGGATGTCGGTGGGTCTTACACCCCTACAGCAGCTGCTAGCAGACTGTTGCTACACTAACTTTAGTGTGGATAAAGTGGATGTTCTGCTTCTGCCTCAGCTCCTTGGAGAGCGAAGACTACATGATCTTGTGGCAGATGTGTGAAGGTGTATTGAAGTATGTCTTGTGGTACTTGCTTTGGCCCAAGGTTATGAAGGGATTTAACTTCATTTTGGCAAGTGAAGCCACCCAAGGAGAGCCAGGTGATGACACTCCCATGCTATAATTAGGGGCCAGCTCTAGCTACACTTCTCCTCTTCTTTGCTATATTCAGGGGCTCAATATACCCTGAGTGAGGATAGGCATTAACTAAATAAAAGTCCTACCCATGGGACCTGTTAAAGGGAAGATTTAGAAAAGAGTGGTTCCAGCCACACAAATTTGGAGGTGAGCCAAGAGGGAGTAGATCATTTTACTGTCAAGTCACCACCTACTCCCAGCTACAGCAATAATTTAATAATTTAGGATTTAAAGGAAACAATGTGCACAGGGAGGGGTGGGGAAAATATGATTCATAGTAAGAAATGTGAGAGTCAGATAGCTTAGAGTCTATATAGAAGCTTTATGCCTATATATCATGAAACATTATTTTCCAAGAAAAGAGTTGAAAGTTATAGATAAGGTGCTTATTAAATAACATCAGAAAATTTTAAATTGATTGTATTATTGGACAGGAAATGGTTTGTTATTGAAGTTGTATCATTTCAAAATAAATTCTGGAGATTATTTAGATAAGAAATAATAAAATGAAATTTGTTGTGTCATTGAAGTAATACCAACAATGTATTGAACAAAAACTGATAACAAAAAAGTGGAAAATGAATAAATGGCAGATTGTTTGTCCTTCATTCTCGAAGAGGGCCATGACATCAGGAAGGCGATGCCATGACTTGCAAGTGAATTGGATTTAAGTAAGGGAGGGCTGTGCAAGGTCCCTAATCTCACTTTCTCCTCTGGAGCCACTTGGGTCTAGTGGCAAGATGCAGATCAGGATGACTGGAGATGGCTTTTGGAAAAACCACCATTTCTTTAAAAAGTCTAACTGAGATAAAATAGTTAATATGATCTGTAGAGTAAAAGAGACTAAAAAGTACCTTCTTCAGCAAATCCTTTTTTACCAAGTAAGGAGATATAGTAGTTAAGTCAATTTCTTTAAATTTAGAACATCGACTCTTTATAAAATCTGAGTATTTGGAAAGGCCTCATGTAGTAAATGATGCTTCATGGCTCAGACCACTTTCTACTTGAGACTTTTCCTGATCTCCTGTATCTACTAGTGTATGCTCCCCAATAAAAATTACCTTGTATTTACTTTGCATATATATTCATCTATGCTTATATGTGAACACAGAATTTCGTGCAATAGAATGTAAGTTCCTCGTGGCCAGAGACTATTTTACTTTTGTCTCTGAATCTCTAGTACATAGCATAGGGACTGGTACATAATAGACATTTAATAAAAGTTGATTAATTGCTCAATTGGAAGATTATAATTAGTCTTGCCTCATAAACAGTGGGAAGCAGTTAAGGTAAAACTAAGCTTAGAGAAAATTTGGAGAGAAACCCAATTATGAAAGTCTCCATCTCTCTTCTCTTGTTTCTCTCTTTCTTCTCTTGTTTCTCTCTCTCTTTCTTAGCTTCAATCTATCCATTGAGCTAATTTGTTCCTTCTTGTCTTCAAATACATTCAAGTCACTTCATCTGTAAAACAAAAACAAAAAACTCTTTCCTTAAACATTGTCATCCCTAGAGTTGATATATGAGTTCATTGGTTCAAGAAAGCCCCAGTTAAGGAAACTCTACCAATGCAGGTTGTTACCTTATCTGAAAGTTAGTCTAAGAGAGATGCCTGGAGTACACAGGTACTAAGTAATTAGCCCTGAGTCATATAGTCAGTATGTGTCAGAGTCAAGACTTCCTGACTCTGTTGTCAATTCTCTACACACTATGTCATATTGCCTTTCTGTTGTGAGATAAATAATTTATAAACCATGAAGAACTATAGTGTTATTTATTGTTATAATTCAAGGACAGATAGCTAATTAGTTCCAGTCTAAACCTAGGTCTGCAAACTATTTACAGTTTCCATATTGCTACTCGTGCAATTGGTCAAGATTCTCTATGTGGGCTAAAAATATTTACATAAGTAAGTACATATTTTCATAATTTAAAAGTGATGGATGATATTGTATGGGAAGGTAGCTCCCTTTTGCTTGAAAATCTAGAACACCACCCCTCCAAACCTTATTATTCTAATTATTATAGCTACAGTTAGATACCAGATGAGAAATTGTGTTTTGTGGGGGCTAACTTGTTTTCAGAAAAAAGGTGACTATGTTGCCATGGAGAATAGAGATGAAAGGAAGGAAAAATAATGATAAGAGGTTTAGAAACTATCATTTATAAATGGTCATATAAATAGAAAAAGAAATCTGTTTATTTAGTATTTAGGATTAGAGGAGAGAGCCATATGCATGTGTGTGTCCATATGTAAATGTACAAAGGTGCACTTTTTAGTTGGGAAGAGAATGATGGCAAAGGACTAATGAAAGCAGATTGCCACAGTCTATTAATATTTAAAACATTAATGCATAAAGTATAGGTGATGTCTTTAAGGATTTTATAGATAAGATATTGCTGAATTATGCTAATACACAATTTCTCTTCCCCTTTTCTCATTTATATATACACATATACGTGTGTGCATACATGTTCATACACTTATCATGCATGCACACATGTCTAGATCATGACTTCACTGACGCTGAAAATCCTCAATGTGTAAATTCTTATTATCTAAGCAAACTGGCACACCATCTGTAATTTGTATCCTTAAAGAGCTCCTTAGGGCACAGAGAGGTTCAATGAGCTCCTAAGGGCACAAAGAGGATCAAAGACTCATCCATGATAACGTAGCTTGTATATGTCAGAGTCAGGAATTGAACCCTCATCTTTCTGGCCCTGAGGCCAGGCCTCTAATCTATGCCGTTTGATATTATGTTGCCTAAATTAAATTGTTGATGTACATGGCCACTGAGCACTATTTTCTAGGGAAAGGAAGTAGGAACAAATTTGGTTGATACAATTCAGATGGACTCTTCTGGACTCCATCTGATAGTCAACCTTCATCATGATTTGTTCCTCATATATCTATATTATTTGTGTGTAGACTTAGTTAATAATTTGAGGCATCCCTTTAACAAACACTAGCACCTGAGAACCTAACAATGACCTTCTCACTGGCTGTTCCTCATACCCAGAACACACATGCTCCTCTCTTCCATTTGTCAGACTCCATATTTCCTTCAGCACTCAAATCAGCATAACTCAACAACACCTTCTACACTCAATTTTTTCTAAGTCTACCAGCTGCTAGTACTTTCCAATTGTTTTATGTAAATTATATATGTATACACACATATGTACATACATATATACATACACACATGTTGTCTTACCTTACAGAATATAAGTTCTTTGAAGGCATGGTATGTTTCACTGTTATTTTGGTACCCCCATTGCCTAGTACCTAATAAATGCTTGTTGATGAATTTATTGGCCCATAATGAACATATTTACTTGAGTTTGTGAATTTTATGGCTATGGCACTCAATGAAACAAATAAAAATATGTAAGGTTATTTGATCCTACATGGCTCTTTTCCATTTATGTAATGGTTATAGCAGAAAAAGATACGGAGACTCCTAAAGATCGAATAACCTTTAGACCATCTTCAAACACTAAAGTCATTTTATTCTAAGTGTGTTATTTATCCAATGAGCAACTAGTTTCTCAACTGCTCCCAGTCTATCAGTCAACAAGCATTTATTAAAAGTGCTTACTATATGGCAGGCACTGGGCTAAGTACTGGAAATAAAGGCAAAATCAGCTTCTGGCTTTGAGATGCTCACAATTCTAATGGAGGTGACAATGTGTAAATAAATAACTAGATATATAAAGATATGGATAGATTAGATAAATAATACTCTGACAAGTAAAGGAATTAGAATTTATCAAGACCAGGAAAAAACAACCCTCAGGATATGGAATTTGAGAAATTCAGAGAAACTAGGATGCTGTGGCGAAGAGAGAGAAAGCATTCTAGGCATGAGGGATAGGCAATGCAAAGCCATTGAGAAGGAAAATGGAATGTTGTGTGTTAGGAATATGAAGTAGGTCAGGGTAGCTGGATAACATAGTGAACTAGTGGAGGGTAGGAATTCTGGTCTTTCTTTGTATTTCCAGTGCCAACCACAGTGCCTGGCACATAGTAGGCACTTAATGCTTATTGACTGACTTATTGGCTGATTCAAGAGTACATTAAATAGAATCAAGTATAAGAAGAGAACAAAGATAGGAAGGGGCCAGGTTAGGAAGAACTTTAAATTTCAAACAGAGGGCCTTTTATTTGGTCCTGGAAGTAATAAGAAGCCACTTGAGTTTACTGAATGAGAAGGGGGATGTAACATGTTCAGATCTAAGCTTTAGAAAAAGTCTCTTTGGCAACTGGGTGGAGGAGGGATTGGAACTGCAACATTTGAGACAGTGAGACCCATTAGAAATTGATTACAACATTTGAGAGGTGACAAGGTTCTGAACTAGGATGGTGGCCATGAGACTAGAGACAAAAGGACATAGATAAGAGATGCTAGGAAGGTAAAAATGACCACGTTTGGCAAAAGATTTGATATGTAGTGAATGAGAGAGAGAGAGAGAGAGAGAGAGAGAGAGAGAGACAGAGACAGAGAGAGAGAGACAGAGAGAGAAAGCTTGAGACTGACACCAAGGTTGAGAGATAATGGTGTCCTCAAAAGTAATGGGAAACTTGGGAAGAGATATTATGAAGGTAGAAATGGCATGATTTGACAACATATATATGGAGTGAGGCAGGGCAAAGAGCAGAGGAGTACAATAAGGCTGAGGTCTTGAGTGACTGGGTGCACCCTCAACTATAATAAGGATGTTCAGGACAGAGGAGGGTGTGGGAGAAAAGTTAATGAGTTCAGTTTTGGACGTGTTGAGTTTGAGATACCTATAGAACATCCAATTTGAGATTTCCAGTAGTAGATCAATGTTGTCTTTAGCTCAGAAGGCAGACTATGGCAACATTTAAAGATCTTAAAATCACTTGCATAAAGGAAATCACATCTGCATATTGAAAAATCTTGGTATAAATGAAGCCACAAGATATAAAGAAGCTACAGCTCAATGGGGAGATAACAAATAGTTTCTCTTTGAAGGGACAAAGGAATTACTACAGTAAGTTTCATTATGCACCCAAGGGTGACGAATAGTCATTTCAGCTTTATACCCCCATGATGAGCACAAAAGACTGTAGCTTTTATATCGACAACTGCTATAAAGAAATCAAGAAATTTTAAGAAGTACTTTACAAGATCCTCCCAATTAAGTGAACGTATACTTTCATAGTCAGTGACTAGATCACTTCCAAGGTCCTTTTCAGCTCTTAACCCTATGACCCTATAAATTTCTATATAGAGATTTCATAGTGGAAAGATATGATTAGGTAACGAAACATGGAAATAGCAATGATTAGATATAAAATAACACAAAATAATGGCTACATATTCAATTATACTATGTTCTAGAATATTAAATTTATCTTGAAAGCATTAAAATCACATGCATATCGAAAAATTTTCAAATATGTAGAAAACTGGGCTACAATTCTTGATTTGCCATTCACTAGTTATGTGATGTTGGGTGAGTCATTTAATCCCTCTGGGCCTTAATATCTTCATCTATAAAATGAGGCAGATGAATTAGATCACCTCCAGTAAGATTTTTTCTTTCTTTTTAATTGGTATGGTTCTGTATTTTCTTCATCATTAGCAGTATCTTTCTAAGCTGTTAGATTGCATTGGATGACTTCGCAGTTTTCATGTAATGACGTTCAAGAACAACTAATCTAACACTCCCATTTTATAAATAAGGAAGACAAGAGCATTAGGGTGTCACTATATTGTAGAATGCCTTGAATGCCTGGCAAGGGATTCTGAATTTTAGTTGGTAGACAAAGGAAATTATTGAAGACAATCCAGTTCAAATTAAGAACAGATCAAAAGCCAGGAAAGACATGAAATTCATCAATTAGAAGCTTGAAATAGAACTGGCGTGGCAATCAATAAGCGACCTTATACAGAGAATCAAATAGTTCAGAGTGTGAACTGCTCAGTTTACATTATGGGAGTGTCATGTTTGATCACATTGGGACTTCTCATGGGCTTCTCCCTAGGAGCCCTGGTCTCAGGGTGGGATCTGAACAAGTTATGTTCCAAAAGTTTATTTATTCAGATCCCAGAATGCATTTTCAATGTTTTAAATAGGGATTACTTTTCCCTTCCAAAAAAGAAAACCCCCAAACCTTTATTTAACTCATATGTGTGTACATATCTATATCCATATCCATATCTATATCTATGTATATACATATATATCAAATATATGTGAATATATTAAAATGATAAAATATAATTATATTGGTATAATAACGAATATGAGCATATATGACATATGTAGTGGCTAATATACAATTAGATAAATAGCTTATAATATATATGTAATATATACAATAACTACTTCTTGATTATAATTTTAGTAGGACTTCTGAGTCATATGGTCAACAAGATGGAGAAATTGTCACTTTCTCCAAACTTCTGACCTTTCAAACCTCTACAAAATAGAGATTATGTGCAAGAGATAAAGCAATTTCAGGTGTCTTCATGGTTTAAGATAACAAAAACCCTAAGCAGGTATAAATCTGATGAACTAACAGCAGAGAAGGCAAATTCGTAACCCCTACCATGATGGCTTGGCTCCCCCTCCCCTACTTGCTCATGATCTAGTAGGGCTGTAGGAGCCACAGCTGACTCAAAGTGTTGCTACAGAACTCAACCCTGACGCCTCCTCCCTGTGCCTCAGAAAAACAAAAGATAGAAGATTTTTCTGGCTGAGACTGCAGCCTGGCAGCATACTCTCTCACAACAATACTTGGCCAAAGAACTGAGGAACAAAAGGAATTGGGCAGGATTTTAATGGTGAGTATCTGGGGTCAATTCTGTCCCCTTAAATGTTGTTTGGGGCAGAAATTGAGGCAGGTCAAACATGAAATATCTAGTGTGACAGGAGGCTAAGACAACTTCAATGTAGAACCCTAGGGTAACCATTATCAGAGGGGAAGCTGCTGTCAGAAAGTGAGTGATAAGATTATATGGGGCAGTGGGGGTGGGGGGAAGGCTGAAATTATCAAAGACTGAAGGAGGAAGAAAACTCAGTTGAAGACTTTGAGCATAAGCAACAGGGAAGATACTAAGAAGAGAATGGAATATTCACTCCAGATCAACTAAATGGGTTCAGGCATTTATAAATGTAATTCTAGTAACATTATTTCAGCTACAACCAAACACCATTTATAGCAGGGTTTCTTATGGAAAGTGAATGACCAAATTTCAGTTGATGAATCCAGGAAGACCATTTTCCTCACACCAACCATGGTAGCAAAAATTTCTCTAATTTCCCTATTATCTTTGGTGGTCCTACTGAATTCCATTTCATTTTTTAAAGAATATTTATCTTTCTGTCATTTTTGTTGTTGCTTAGTCCTTTTAATGGGGTACTTGGGGGCCTGTACTTGGACCCCAGCTCCAAAATCACATCCAGTTCCAAAATCACATCTCTTCCTAGCCTCAAAATGCTGTCCCTAGCAGTTTCTCTTTAGCAAAACAGAACAGCATGCCCTGGCAAAACACTTATCTTCTTCCTGATACAGTGGCCAGCTGTACCTATAGAATTTATTAGTTTGAACCAGTTGTGTACTGGCTGAACTGGCTATGTACTGGGTCATAGAGATATTTACTACTTACTGACCTATCATATGCATGCTAGACCTAGATATACGTATACTCCCTTACATTTATCTTGTCTAACAAGACATTGATGGCAGCAACCTGGGCATTTCCCAGTCGGCCATTACCATTGGTTAACTTAGTGACATTTCAGGCCTACAACCACACCTCCATGTAGCCCCACCTTGGGCTATTTCCTAGTGAACTCTGGATAAGATACTTGTGTAGTAGATACAAAAAGTACATATTCCTTTAAGAACTGACCACTCCTTAACTGCTTCCTAATCCCACCCCAAAATACCTAATTAGCATTTTTGGCACATGTTTTACCATAGAATATCCTATATAAACTTTACCTGTGCCCCTGTAAGGTTGCAGGTTCCCTAAGAACTCTTGCCTGCTGAAAAGCATAAAAAATCTTCACCACCTTGATTTAAAGAATGCTTGAGATAATGAATTCATTCCAGATGGCCCCAACCCTCTCCAATACTCTGATCCTTGAGGGGTACCCCCCCTCAATGACCCTGTTTGGGAATTCCTGTCTTGGGGTTCCTGGACTTCATCTCAACCTAAACATTTCCAATTGTGTACAACTCTTTGTGACCTCATTTGGGGTTTTCTTGTCAAAGATACTGGAGTGATTTGCCTTTTCCTTCTCTAGCTGATTTTACAGATGAAAAAACTGAAGTAAACAGGTTTAAGTGACTAGGCCCATGGTCACACAGCTAGTAGCTTTAGGAAAAGGGTTATTGTAGTTCAGTTGTTCAGTTGTGTCCAACCTTTTGTGACCCTGTAGAGGTATTTTTTTGGTAGTGGGGTTGTTTACCATTTCCTTATGCAGTGGATTAAGGCAAACAGAAGTTAAGTGACTTGCCCAGGATCACACAGCTAATAAGCATGAGAGGCTAGATTTGAACTCAGGTCTTCCTGACTCCAGGCTCAGCACTCTATCCACTGAGCCACTTAGATACTCCCTAATACCCTAAACTTGCTATTTTTCTATAAAAAGTCTAGACTCACAAACATAACTGGTATATTTGTTGTTTTGATGAACTGATTGTTTTTCCTCTTTCTTTTTCATTGTCATATTACAAGGGATGGCTCGCTGAGTGGCGAAGTAAGAGGTATATGTTTGGAAATGAAGCTCATGGAAAAAGAAAATATATCAGTGTATTTATGCATGTATGACTACATATATGTACATATGTATAAATACATGTGTAAGTATATAGCCACATTTATGTGTGTCTATTTAAAAGTTCTGGACTATAAGTCTGGAGACTGAGGCTCCAGTCCTAGCTCCAACACTTACCAGCTTTGTAATCGTAAGTAAATTGGAATCATATTTGTACTACCTACTTCATAGGATGGTTGCATTTTGTAAAACTCTAAGCACTATATAAATATAGGGTTATTGTTGCTGTTGTCTGTGTAATGGGAGGCATCATTCTAGTTCAATCATTAGGAAGGTGTTTTGGATTGTGGAAGCCTGGACACAGGAGAGGCCAGAATTTCCCAAGTAAACTCCTATGCTATCCATTAAGTTTTTTAAAGATGACTCTTCATAAACTGGCAAATTCCTAATATTTTTGTGCATATGAAGTAAAAAATAAAATGTCATCTTTGACCAGATCATGGGACAGAGAAGTGATTTTTAATATTAGTGGCATACAAATTCCAAAGATAGATGAGTGAACATTTTGTTCGTCACGTCAGCCCTGCTATAAAATTTCAAATATCATCAGATAATAATAATACCTTACATTTATTTCAAAAGGGCCTTTTGAAGTGTTCACATATGTTACCTCATTTGATTTCCCACAACCAAATGTACTTGAAATGGGAAAGTGATTATCACACACAGTTCTTTATCCATAAAATGAACACTATTTCAAGCATCCATTATTAACAGGTCCCAGTATTGGCCATATAAAAAGTGCAGTATGAACAGCTTATCTCATCAAATACACCTGAAGCACAAATTGCTTAATGTTGTTGTTTTTTTTAAAAAAATAATGTAGGCATATATCCTGAGGAGGTCAAAGTCTTCACGGTCTAATATACAGTTAAAAAACAGTCTTATATACTACTTTTTTGTGGTAGCAAAGAACTAGAAACAAAGGAAATGCCCACCAAATGGGAATGGTTAAACATTGTGGTACTTGAATATAGTGGAATACTTCTATGCCCTAAGAAACAATGTGTATGAAGAATTCAGAGAAGCCTAGAAGGATTTTTGTGAAATGATACAGGATGAAATATAAGAAGAAACCCCAAAATAATAAACACAAGACTACAACAGTGTAAAAAAAACTTCAACAAAAGAAACTGAGCTCTGAATGATTATAATGACCAAACTTCTTGTTGTTGTTCAGTTATGTCCAATTCTTCATGACCCCATTTGGGGTTTTCTTAGAAAAGATACTAAAGTGGTTTGCCCTTTCATTCTATGATTCATTTTACAAATGAGGAAACTGAAGCAAATAGGTTCAACTGACTTGCCCAGGATCACATAGCTAGTCAGTATATGAGGACAGATTTGAACTAAGGTCCTCCTGACTCCAGGGCTACCCACTGAGTCACCTATTTGCCCTATCAGAGCCCATTCCTGTTCAATAATAGTTCGGTGCTTATTTGATGTAAATAAAAGTAAAGGCCATTGAGGTCTTAGAATGAGGCAGCATGATCTAATGAAAGAGTGTTGTTGTCCAGTCATTTCAGTTGTGACCCCATTTGGGGTTTTCTTGGCAAAGATACTGAAGTGGTTTGCCCTTCCCTTCTACAGCTCATTTTACAGATGAAGAAACAGTTAAGTGACTTGCCCAGGGTCACACAGCTAGCAAATGTCTTAGCCTAGATTTGAACTCAGGGAGATGAGTCTTCCTGACTCCAGTCCCAGCACTCTATCCACTGTGCCACCTATACCCTATACATCAAATGATCAGGCTTCTATCCCTACTCTGCTGCTGACTCAATATGTGATTTGATCAAATTACCTTTTATGGGTCTCAATTTCCAGTCCATCTAATAAACCTTTATCAAATGCCTACTATGTGCCAGCCACTGTGAGAAGAGCCAGAGAGACAATAAAAAGAAAGATGGTGGAAGTCCCTTGGGAGAAACACCAGGGGGACTCCAGCATGGGAGCATCTTGTTCCATGGGTTTGAAATCAGATGGGGCAACAGATGCAAAGTGGAGTAGCTGAGAGTCCACTTTCTGCCCTCTGTAAAGGAAGGCATTGGGAGGACTTCAGTGTTCTACCCCCCAGCCTTCAGATCAGAGGAGAGAGGAGGCTGAGGGAGGTGAACTCAGTCAAGGCTTGAATTAGCAAGCATGATAGTGAGTTTAGAAGAGATGAACTTATCCTGGAAGGGACATCTTGTTCCCTGGAGTTGAAACCAGGAATCATCCATAAAAGGGAGGGGTTAGACTCAATGGTCTATGTGAAAGATCCTCTTCAATTTTGATATTCTATTATTAAAAATTATATTATCCCTGTTCCAATTGCACTAATATTTATTAAGCCCCCCACTGTGTACAAAGTACTGTACTGATTTCCAGGAATCAAAGGTAAAACACACATTCTAAAAGTTTACAAGATAACAGGAAAATATATGTAAACCAACAGTTATAATAATGGCAAAAATAAAAGCCATCGTAGTGTTATTTAAAAAGTGCACAGGGGAAAAATTATCTTTAGATGAGTTACGAGTAGGGGAGGAATAAGAGAATTCTTCATAGAGCAATTATCACCTGAGCCCCAGACCTTAGGAAGAGAAGGTCGTCAACATGTAGCAATGTGGAGGGAGTGTGATGTTACAGACACTGCTGTTCTCTGTTATAACACACTGCCAAAACTGTGAAATACACGACTGCATGTCTGGTACAATGGAAAGCTCATTGGTGTCCATGGTCTCGAATCCAAATCCTATTTCTGTGTGATCTTAAGGAGATCACTTAACCTCTCTGGGCCTTAGTTTCTCCACTTGCAAAATGAATATTTTAGACTAGAAGGCTTCTCAAATCCCTTCCATCTCTTAATCTGTGATCTTGGCATCTGTGTGATCCAAAATCTGCTAAAGGTAATCTTCTTTGAAATACTTTGACCAATAGACAATAAGCTACCTGGAGGACTGAACTCCACTGAATAATTACACAATTTTACTTAAGAAAGTCAGAGATATTTAAGAATGAGTATCAAAGATATTCACTTGAAATAACAAACAGACAAATTCATAAAAACAAAAAGATCCTATCAATAAAGAAAATAATCTGTAAGAATAGTCCTAAATACATAGGACATACATTCATTTCTGTACAGAGGATGGAATTGGATTATCTCTGTTGGGCCTAACTGCCTTCCAAAGGAACACAGCCAGAGGCTGCTCTATCACCTGCCAGGAAGGACCTACAAGGAGCATGTAAATAGAGGAAGAAAGCACCAGTTTAATTGATCTCTATATATTTAAGAAGGGTAGGCAAGTGGTACAGTAGACAGAGCACAGGGCCTGGTGTCAGGAAGACTTATCTCCCTGAGTTCAAATCTGGCCTCAGACACTTACTAGTTCTGTGGCCCTGGACAATTCACTTACTCTGGTTTGCTTCAGTTTCCTCATCTGTAAAATGAGCTACAGAAGGAAACGGAAACCTCAACTGGGGTCATGAAGAGTCAGGACTGAAAAATGATTATAAACAAGTCTTTAAGAACATGGCCACTCCTAATTTAGTGGGGTCCTTTTAATTTTTTTTTTATTTTTTGTTAGAGTCTGTTCTAACATCATACCATCTGTGTTACCAGCTCCATGCTGGAACTGAAAGCCAGTGGATAGGCACTCCTCCCAATTTCCACCCCATCCTAGATTTTCCAAGGCCTAAGCTTATGGACAATAAGAAGCTGCCTCCTCAATCTAGGTACATGACTCATTGAGGGCCCACTTTCAGGAAATTTATTTTTTCTGGCAGGAACAGAGGAGACAGGGATGAGTTATTTCAGTCCCCATTTCAAATATCTAGATTCTAGAAGGTACCTGAGTGCCATTTGGTAATTATGACATTGCCTAAAATAGTTACAAACTGTATTCTCCAGTAGTAGTGGTAGTAGTAAAGGACAAAATCAGAAAGCTGCTGGTAATGCAGTCTGGTGGAAATATTCAGTATGTGAAAGAAAATGTATGAAATAAGACTGGAAAGGTAGGTAGGAGGCAAATTGTAGACAGCCTTAAACATCAGACTAAGTCATTTTTATTTTGTCTTAGGTCCAATGGGGAGCCATTGAAGCTTTTGAGTAGGGGAATGATGCAGTCAGACTCATTCATTGAGAAGATGAATTTTTGGTTACTGCATAGAAGTTGGATTAGAGTAAAGAGAGACCAGAGGTGAGGAGACCAGCCGTTACAGTTGTTTCTCAGTCACCAATGGAATGAAGCAGGGTCGGGTGTTTGCTCCCATGCTTCTGGGTGCAATGTTTTCAGTGATGTCAAATACCCTCAAAGGATGAAAACAGCATCGGGGTCAGCTTCCGCACTGAAGGTAAATTATTTAACTCGTAAAGACTGCAAACCAAACTAAAGTAAAGGGAGAGTTGGTGTGTGACTTTTTGTTCTCAGATGATTATGCACTCAATGCACTCTGAGGCTCAGATGCAACAGAGTGTGGACTAATTATCCGCTGCTTGTGCTAATTTTGGCCGAACAATTAACACCAAGAAAACAGAGGTTCTCTACCAGTCAGCACCACATCATCCATATGTGGAACCATCATTTATAGCAAATGGAGAAATTTTGAATGCTGTGAATAGGTTAATTTACCTTGGCAGTACACTTTCCAAGGATGTACACATAGATGAGGAGGTTGGTGCATGCATTGTCAGAGCTAGCTCAGTGTTTGGGAGGTTCTGAAAGAAAGTGTGGGAGAGAAGAGGTATCAGTTTACCTACCATACTGAAGCCATGGTGTTGACCTCGTTGTATATCTATGAAATCTGGAGAGTATACCAGTACCGTGCCAGGAAACTGAATTGCTTCTATTTGAATGGTCTTAGGAAGATTCTGAAGATCACCTTTCAAGATAAGGTACCTGATGCTGAGGTCCACTCTCAAGCTAAACTACCAAGCATTTAAATTCTAATGCAGAGGGTACAGCTCCAATGCGCTGGACATGTTGTTTGAATATTAAACATATGTTTGCCTAAAAGAAGATTTTATGGAGAACTCACACAAGACAAGCACACACATGAAAGTTAGAGGAAGTAATACAAAGACCCTCTCAAGGTCTCTCTAAAGAACTTTGGAATCAATTGTGAGACACGGAAGACCCTGGCACAAGACTGCCCAGTGTGGTGTGCCTGAATCAAAGAAGGTGCCATACTCTATGACCAAAGCAGAATTGCAGTAGCTCAAAAGAAATATTAGATATGCTGATTTAGAGACATCTCCACTCCAAATATTTATATGAACTATTTGTTCCTGACCTGTGGTAGAACCTTTCAAGCTCTTATTGATGTGATCAGCCACAGTTGGACACACTGTACCTTGACTCTAACATAGTGACATAAGATTCTTATTTTGGTTCTTTTCAATCACAAAGGACAACAATCATATTATATAGTGAGGACATAAGAGGACATAAGAGGAAAGGTTAGAGCTTTATAAGTACAAAATATAAAAGTAGTGATATGCAAATGATACCACATACTCCAGTCCAACATATTCGTTATATCAATTCTTTAAAGTGAATTTTGTGTAGATCCATTCTGTTTGATGTCTACAATTTGAACCCTAAGCCTTGGTCTGTGTATATTGATGCACACTTTTGTGTCATTAGTCCCATGAGAAATGAGGTGAGGATATAAATGAACTGCTGATCCTATCACAGCTTCTGGGCTATTCTAATCAGATGTTAATTTATCAATTCTCTGAGTACCCAACAATATGCCCAACACTGGGTTAGGTATTGTGAAAGATCAAAAGAAATATGAGCTACCCTCTGAGAGCTTGTACTCTAGTTTAAATTAAGACATATAGCTCCTGAAAATGGCAATTAAATTCCAAAGTAACCAAGAATATTCCAGGCTGAGCAATATTGAGTTTTATACTACAGATCCAAGGGGTCAAGCATGCTGCCAGACAACACTGCCAAGTGACCTCGAACCAGATTACATTGTAAATGGGAAATATTTAATAAAATAAATAAGAATTCAGTAAAAAATAGATAATCAATTTTAAAATGAAGTCAATAGGCAGCCAGCATGGATGTTTATGTCTGGTTTAGTGGCCCCCATTTCTGTTTGAGATTAATAAAACCTCTCTGGACTATGGAAATGGTAGAAGCAGCCTTGGATTTGGAGTCTCTCTGGATTTGAATCCCAGTTCTGCTACTGACCATTTGTGTGACCTTGGGAAACTTATTTAAATGCCTTTGAGCCCAGGTTTCCTCATCTGTCAAATGAGCTGGAGAAGGATATAGCAAACCACTCCCATATCTTTGCCAAGAAAGCCCCAAATGGGGTCACAAAGAGTCAGACATGACTGAAATGACTGAACAGTAACAACAAATTGGTTGGATTAGATGGCGTCTAAGGTCTTTTCTAGCTCTAAATCTGTTATCTTGTTATCCTCCATTAATTAACAGAAAACCTTAACCCTCATTCAATTTAGCTTTAGGAACTGAGTTATTGACTTTTTCTTTTCCCCCAAACCCAAGTTCCTTACTGTTTCCGTCCCTCATTGTATTTATTTGCTCATTCATTTTCTTTTCCAGTATTTTTTTGTTTGCACATGCACTCTACTTTCAACAGATGTTATTTACCATCTTTTCACAGCTTTTAAAAGAGGATTTGTTGTCTTGATGCCTTTTTTCTTCCAACTGTAATACATAAACCCAGTAAACCTGAGCCGGAAACCTGACCTAACAGCTGGAGAACAACACTGAAATGAAGGTCATAGTTTTGGCTCTTAATTCTGCTGAGCAGTCTCTATATAAATACTGTTTAAATAGAATGAATCTGCAAATAGACATGCTTAAATATATTAAATCCTAGCTTTTTAACTGATGGTCAAGCTAGAGCAAACCACAGTCATGTATAAGCTCCCTGGCTCTCCCCCCACATCCCCAACTTTCTCTTTTGTGTAAAAAGGTTATCCAGCCATGCAAACCTCTTAGGGTAAGCTTAATTAAAGTCAATGGAGGGAGAAGTATAAGCCCTTAAAGAGCGCAACTTCAAAAACATTGACTGAAAAATGGCAGTATTGGGTGTATTTAGTTGTAGTTTAGGGTAGGAGGATGAAAGGGAGAAAGGAAGAATAGATCATTCTAGCTTAGAAAGAATGGGCAAATGAAATGGAGGAATGATTCTTGAGAGACACCAAGAGACAGATGTCCCTTCCTGGTTAAATTTGGCCCAGCCAAACCAAGAGCAAAGCCTGGTAAGAGCCCCACAGAGAACAAAGCAGGACTGAATTTGCTCGGTAGGCCTTTTACTATGATTTTCATTTTTCTGCATAGCAATTCAGGGGGTTTAATAAAATATTGATTTACAAGCTGTTCCAAATGTACATCATCTTCTGGGCTTTAAATTAAACATTTCTGTAGCGGATGGGGGACAGACGAGCTTGATTATTTGCCCTGGGGGGACCATCTTTTCTGCCCCATCTGGCCTCTTTAAAGGCAAAGACTTCCTTGGCCACTTTTGTTTGTGAGTAGTTTGTCAATCTCTAATTTCTGTTTAATTTCATAAGACCTCCCACATTTGGGTTTCCAGGGCTATTAGATAATGCTTAATGCTTTTCAACTTCAAAGCGCTTTATAAATATTCACTAATGAATGCTCCCAGCACTCCTTTGAGGTCAGGCACTTTAATTTTTTTTTAATTCTGATTTCCTTATGGGTACTTCAATTCAGTCCAATAGACATTTAGTGTTCAAGGCTTTGTAGTCTAAGGACCTGAATTTGAATCTTGGCTCTGCCAACTTACTAATTTTGTGACCTTCTGAAAGGCAATTAACCTCTCTGGATCTCATCTGTAAAATGAAGGAGTTGGGCCAGATAGCCACTAAGGTCTTTTCTAGGTCTAAATCCCATGATCCTTTAGTATATGCACAACAGTCTGATATGCACAAAGAAAGATGCAAAGTTTAAGGAAGGTACACTCCTTGCCTTTCTATGACTTTAAGTTCAGAGAGGGAGACCCAAGACTAATGATAATCGTATTAGAGAAGTGGGGAAGATCATGTTCAAAAAAAATTGTGAGAGCAAAATGTTAGATTAAAAATGTAAAAACCAACCCTTTTGCCCACTTTTACCCTAAACTTCTATGCCATTATACTATGTTACAGGAAAGAGTGCTTCTCCTATTCTGTGAAATATCACTTACACTGGCAGTAAAACAACGTGGAAACTTTATAGACCATAACAAAGATTGGTAGAGGAGAACAATGGGATACTGAACCCCAATTTTCTGAGAAGAATCTGGAAGAGAAGGAGAGCCGCTGCCTCTAGTGGGGATCTTGCAATTCAGGGAATGTCAGGCCTCAGAACTGAGACTGATGGGGGAGGGGAGATGGTACCAGGAAGGTGTGTGAGGTAAATAAAATGTGAAGACTTCACAGGGAAGATATGTATAAATTTATATCAATATCTCTACTAAGAAATATTTAAAAATCAAGACATAGGGAAATAGGGAAGTGGAAAAATTCTGAGGCCATGAGAGTCTGATGGCTCAGCCTCTGGGAAAGTTTACTCTGAAACTTTTTGTTCTTTCTTCTGGTTCTGGTTTAAAGATTTGCTCAGGGTCACTGTGACCTGCTTTCCTTTACTGTAAAAGTACTGTAGAAGAATGGAGAGGGTCTCCCCTTCCCCTTATCCTATTCTCCTTCTTCAGATTTATAGATGTCACCTCAGTTGTAATCATTAACTAAGGGTATGGGAATTGGAGTTTCTGTGCCTTGATTTCCCAGTTCTTTGTCTAGCTTTTCACACTCAGATTGTAAGCCACCTCGCAGCCAATGGTGAGATGGGTCAGAGGTGGGTGGGAATTCTCTTGTGTTAGGTATAATTATTGGTGTTTTGCTCCTTGTACTTGGCCTCCCTTGCTAGATCTGTTCTGGCAGAGGATGCCCTATTCTCGAGAATTGAATAAAATTTATTTCTGTTCCCACCCTGAGATGGCTCCTTATTATAAATTAACATTTTTAATTGGTGAGGGTCTTTTATCCCACACAAAGGGTGGCCTCTGATCTTAGGATGAGTATTCTGGTTGTTTCTGACAGAGTCTGGCAGGAACAGGAATTTCACCTCAACCAGGACCTAGAGTCTAGGAAGATTATGGCTAATTGGTGGAGCAAAGTGCCCGGTAGAGAGCAGGCCAATTGAACTCAGTGAATCAATGTCCTACAATGAGGAGATCCAGTGAGTCTGGCCCAATAATGAGCCTGGCCAGGACATCTCACTCATCAGGGAACAAGTCAGGAAGCATCACAAGAGAACAGCAGGGACCAAATAGTACAAGAGGTTCAAAATACCCTCCTACGTATTTTCTGATCTGTGGGGTCTTCATTGAGAAATCTCTGTATTTAAACCCTGTCCCCTTTGATGGTGAGTATGTTTGCAGGAAAATATGCCATATGTTTATGGATTGATGAGAAAGAATCTTCTATTGTAAATCTTAATATGCTATACTGATAAATGCCTTTTCTTTGAGCTGACTGTCAAAAAGCAGACACATCAGGGGAGGTTTATCAGCAATAATTTTAGGGAGTTGGACCAGGGCCCACAGACTATCTTTAATTTAGGGTAGCTGTCTCCTAGGAAATCCAGCCTGTGAGTACCAAGGAGGGGGTAAAAAGGACATTTCACTGAAGTGGAAGATTAGGGATGAGGGTCTAGGTCTTCTTGCTGTCAGTCCAGTAACATTTCAGCTTTATGATCCAACTGCACCCAAGCTGCTCCAGTGTGTGCTAAATGAAGGCCAGCAGCACTAACAATAACATTCTACCAATAGGCACATGTGGTATTAACTTAGAGAGGATCATCTGGAAAAAAGGAAAGTCCTACTGACTTCAAAGAGTTGAATATTTTCCCCCTAAATTCCCCTCTAATAGTTAAGAATTCATTTTGCAGAAGAAAGAAAGATGGACCTACGAGCCTTGGAGAAAAGGTTAAATGCCACATTGCCATGGATATGTCTGTGATTTAAGATCTTGGACCCACGCTCTTAGTTCCTTTTTATAGAGATAATCTGAGCAGGGATTTGTTAATGATTGAACTCAATAATCATAAACTAAACACCTACTACATGCATGAAACACTGTGTTAGGCACTGAGGATCCAAAGATTGAAAACGTGAAGAACATCCCAAATTTTAGCAGTCAATAATCCCTCTTGGTGTGTTAAAGGGAAGTCAGAGAGTATTTAGACCAGTGTCAGCATTCAGGTCATGCTATAGCCTCAGGAAATATTCCACAGATAATGTGGCAGTGTGAGTTTGCTAGGTCTGAGAAATTACCACCCAACACATATATCTCATGAAGGTTCTGGAGTCTTTGGAACGGTCCCTGGCATAGAACTTTCCATGAGATCTGCTCAACCTTGAAGCTGATTGTTCTTGTTATACTAAATCGAGCTGGAACTGACCCCTGAGATCCAAAGAATGCCTAAATAGGTGGCTAATACTAGATTCTTCAGACTTTCATTCTAGGAACCCTGTTCACATCACAGAAGTTCAGCAAGTACCTTGCAGAGCTAAATATAATAGTTTTGAGTATATAAAAATATACATAGTGACCAGGTGTAGTACTGAATGCCTTTAATCTCTGCTACTGGGGAGGCCGAAGGTAATTGATCACTTGTTCCGAGCTGCAGTAAGACCAAAGCTAACCAAGGGCAGCAGATAGAGTTCTGGCCTTGGAGTCCAAAGGATCTGAGTTAAAATCTGGCCACAGACACTTACCAGATATATGACCCTGGGCAAGTCACTTAACCCTGCTTGCCTCAGTTTCCTCATCCATCAAATGAGCTGGAGAAGGAAATGGCAGACCACTCTAGTGTCTCTGCCAAGAAAACCCCAAATGGGATCACGAAGAGTCAATGTGACTGAAAATGACACACAAAGCCAGTCAAATGTGATTTAAGTCCAGCAACCAATATGGTGAGCCCCTAGGAGTCAGGTGCCACGAGTCTGCCTAAAGCAGGGGTGAACTGTTCCAGGTCAGAAATAGAACAAGTCAAGACGTTTTGTGTTGAACAATAGTGCAGATCCACAATGAGATCTGGCCCATGAGTGTTTGCTCCACTTCCAGACTGGTTGAGATAGGGAAACCCAGTCTCAATAAAAAATACACCCAGACATTTTCATGAAAACAACTCTCTCCTTTAATGACCTCCTTTGCTCCCCTAGATATAATCATCAGAAATCTATGCAAAAAATTCCGGATTTATCATTTCTACCTCCAGCTTCTCCCCAGATTTCTAGTCCAACGTTTCCAACTTCTTGGTGAATATCTTTACTTAGGTGTCTTCTGGGACCTGAAGCTGAGCCTGTCCCAAATTGTATTCCTCTCTAAACTGCCCCCCGCCAGGGAAATTAGGAAATTTCCTTCCATAATTTCTTTACGTCTGTGGGCAGTAGCAACATTCCCCCAGTGACATCAGCTTCAACTCTTCCCTCACCTTCACCTTCTCCACATCCAAACATTTGATATCTTGTTAGTCAATGCGTATCACTGAAATATCTCTTGAACCTTGACCCACTTTTGCATTCCTACTTCAAACCTACCTTTCTTCCCACTTAAACCATCTTTTCACTTAAAATAACTTCCTAGAAAACTTTTTTTTTATCTATCCCTTCTTCAATGCATCCTTCACATTGATAAAGTATCTTCCTAAAGCATAGTCTGACCAATCTTATCATTTTTGTTAGAAAATAAAATGAAAAAAAAAAAAACCTTCCACCAGCTTTTTATTACCTGTTGAATAAAGTATAAGTTCCTGATCCAGGTATTCAAAGCCTTCCACAATCTGACCCCATCCCTACTTTTTTCAGCTTTATCTTTATAACTAACTTCCCAATCTAGCTAAATCACTATCCTCTCATCAGACCCTCTCCCATCCTGCCTTTGTTCATTCCATTCCCTTTGCCTGAAATAGATTCCATCTCCACTCCAGCCCATCTCTATCTGCTAACATTCCTCACCTCCTTTAAGATGTCTCCATGGATCTTTCTTCGACCTTTTTCTCCCAAAGATCTCCCATCCTGACAGGTAAAGTAGATCTCTTTCCCTCTTCAACATTTTGTAGGACTTTGCCTAAACTTTTCCTTTACGTTTCTCTCTCTCTCTCTCTCTCTCTCTCTCTCTCTCTCTCTCTCTCTCTCTCTCTCTTCCTCCCCCTTGTTATTTATATATGCCCCATGGTACCTCTCTCTAGCAAGGAAAAATACATGCTAGGGATGAGGTTCTCAAGTTGGAATAGAAATTCTTTTGCTCATTGTGATCCATGGACTGTGATTTTCCCTTGTCCTAGAGCTAACTCTTGTGAGAGTCAGAGGATAATTGATGAAGCTCTGGCACAGGTTTTTAGAAGGAAAAGGAATTCAGGCAAGTGGGTAAGAAAGGAGAACACACCTGAGAAGCTGCTGTAACATCTGATACCAGCATTTGGTGGGGGTGGGGGGTGGCAGGGGTGTAAACCACATGAATGTCACCTGAGGCCAAAAAAAGGGAACAACTTGAGCTGTTTGATTTTGTCTATAATGAAGATGGTAATGTTCTGCACTTTCCTCTTCTCAGCAAGGAGAGTGAGTTCCCACTCTAAAGCTTATTTCTGGTCTTCTAAATTACATTTCTATTTTCTGTGTGTAATTAGTAGTAATGTCTTACATAAAAATTTGATTGATCATAGCTACTCTGAGATGTGTGCATTATTATTGAAATGGGAAGTCTGAGAGAAGGGGGCAGTGAGGCATATTATGCAAAAAGAAAAGAGAGAGAATAGACCCTTTCTCAAATGGAGTTTTCTCTCCAGCTGGGGGCTCTAGTGCTATATGAAAGAGAATCTTACACCCATAATGTTTCTTTTAGGCAAGATTCAAGCTTTAGAATATCACAATAGTTCTCTGGTACAGAATTGGGTTGCATTGGCCACATATCCCTTTCCTCCCATAATTCTCTCCATGCACGGACACAAAGATTTCCCCCTTCCCACTCCCCCAAGTAGAACTGAGGGTGGTAACTAAAATACATATTAGGTGAAGGAGAAGGGGAGTGGCTGGTTAGAACCAGTGATTTCTACATTCCAAAGGTGGGGGCCAGAGGAAAGAGTATGAACCCCCATCTTCCTGTAATAAACCAGAAAAATAATTTTTGTCTTAAACAACCATGATAGACATATTGTTTACTATGTATCCCCTCCACACAAATACTTTAGATTTTGATTTCCTTGAGTGCTACAGCTATTTCATTGCTATCTTTGTATCTACATTTCCTTATAATGTCTTGCATTTAGCAGATACTATATTAACATTTCAAAATTTTAATTTAATTTCACTAGCCAAGGACCATTCCAGCCCAAGGTACATCATTTAGGAGTTGGTTGGCTTCTATTTCACAGGGACAAACACTAGTTATATCATTGTTTACTCTACTTTTTTATGGTATTTTATTTTTTCCTGTAACTTTATTACATTATAGATGTAGGGTCAAAATAGACTCAGCTAACAAGAAATTAAGTTGGTTACAACTGGTAAGCCTCAATACATTGAACAATAGATTGCATTTTTCTTTTGGAAAAGATTCTAGAACTTTTCTTTAAAATCTAATCTGTTTTGATTAAAAGAACTATGTTATGTAATAATAGATTTATAGTAATTGTAGAAGTCTTTTAGTACCCTTCACTTCTATTAAAATTATTAATAACTTGTTTTTATATCACTTTTGTTTTTGAATAGGCCCCTTCCCTCTTCCCTCGTTAAGGAGCCATCACTTTTAACAAAGATTAAAAAAGAAATATAGAGTTCGCCAAAACTTAACAATATATCAGCAGAGGATAAATGTATATTCAATATTCTAGAACTATAGCCTACCAACTTGCAAAAAATGGAGGAAAGTATTTTTTTTTCCTTTAGGGGAAGATATGGGGACACAAACCTGGCCATTATAATTACAAGGCATTATTTTGTGCTTTCCATTTATATTACTGTAGTCATATTGCATGTTATTTTCCTGGTTCTACTTGTACTTCTATCTGCATCTAGTTTTGACTTCCCATACTTCTCTGAATCTTTCTTAGTCATTGTTTCTCATGGTGCTATAATTGTGTTCAGCCTGCTTAAGGCAGAGAAGAGCACAGAATAATAAATTTATATCTAGAAAGAAAAATATTGGTCATCTGTAACACCTGTAAGAAGTCATAGGTAAGCACTTCAGATGATAAGTTTCCAATTAAAATGAGGGAATGTTGGCTCTTAATGGGCAGAAAGAAGTTTGGGTGTGCAAAGAAGTTGGACTGATATAATACAGCTAGTTTAAATTTTAAAAGGCCATTTCCATTAGGAGTACTATTTGAGACCGAATACATAATGTTTGTTTGGAGCTCTTAGACATCAGCAGCTGTTTTTAAATCCTTTTATGGTTAGAATTGTTTGATGCAAGAGTGAGCTATCCAGTCAGAGGAGTTAAATCATGAGTCCCATCAGATTATACACTCTATAAGCTTTGAAAAATGCAGATATTCAAGACCCAGCCTAACAAGGTGTGAAATATCCTGTCACATTTCAATAGTAGTAGATCATAGAATTTGAAGGGAACTTAAAACACTATTGTGTAAAATATTTCTAAAAGTAATCTATACCACCTCGGGGTTCAATGAATCGAATCGTAACTCTAGTTAGAGCCGAAAGTTGCCAGTCTTTTGAATGATGTCTTTTCCATACCTTGTGTGATTCTACCTATTGCTTAATCCACTCCCTTCAACACACTTTCTTAATTTGTTTTCTTATTAAGAACTCTTCAATAAGGAAAACTACCCTTTGGGAGCCAAAAGCTCAATGATGTGAATCAGTTAACTTTTCTAGTTTACCTAAATGGCATTAAATAGCAGCTGAATAAAGAAATTTTTAAATAGGAGTCCAGTGCCTTTGAAATCAACCTGGCTGAGCAATTGGTGCTTTGGGGCTCTTTGGGGCTAGGGAAGACATCCTTATTGGTGTGGTACTTAAGAAACAAATAAAATAGCCAACATTTACATAGCATTTACTGTGTGTCAGGCGCTATCCTAAGCACTTTACAATTATAATCTCATTAGGTTCTCACACTTCTGGGAGGTAGGTGCTATTATTATCCCCATTTTACAGCTGGGGAAATTGAGACACAGGCAACTAGGCGGCAGAGCAGATAGCATTGGGCCTAGCACAGTGGAGAGAGTATTGGGCCTGGAGTCAGAAAGACTCATCTTCCTGAGTTCAAATCTGGCCTCACACCCTTACTAGCTGTGTGATACTGGGTATCACACTGGGTTTGCTCAGTTTCCTCATCTGTGAAATAAGCTGGAGAAAGAAATGGCAAACCATCCTAGTATCTCTGCCAAGAAAACCCTAAATGAGGTCAAGAAGAGTCAGACATGGCTGAAAAATAACCAGCTGAGACAAGTAGAGGCTAAATGGATTTCCCAGGTTCACACATCTGGTAAGTATTTGAGGTCAAATTTGAACTCAGGTCTTCCTGACTCCAAGTCTGGTGCTCTATACCACCTAGCTGCCTATGTGATGACAAATAAAAGAAATCTACCCGAAGGGCAAATTTTTTTCCCACGACATTTATTCATAGGACAGAAAAGTCAATTCCTAGACTGAGTTAAGGCATAATACAGTTAGCAGGCTCTCTGTGCAGTTTGCTGGGAGTCCTTTTGGCCCATATACTTCAGATGCTCCTTAAAATTGTTTCTTTCCAGAAGCATTACTTCTCAAAAAAGAGTAAGTCATTTGTTAAGCACAGAATCAGGCCTACAAATCTCCCCATGGTGGTGGTTTCTATATATCTGACAGTTTATTGTCCAATGCCCACTGTTTGTGATTTTTAGGGTCATTAGGGATCATTTTCTTGAATATAGAGAAAGGAAACATTGGGGAGCAAACCAATCTCTCCAATATGGTTTCTCCAAGATTATTATTACTCTTTTCTTTTAGAAACCTAACAATGAGGTCTCTGCTGTTAACAATTAATATTTTGCAGTTTAGTTGCTTCGTTAACAATTCAATCTGGTAGTTGTCAAAGAAATAGCTAGCAAGAAGGCATTGCCCCTCAGATAATAAAGTTAGTCCCAAATCTTGAAACCTTATCCAAAGTGATTACATTTCAGCAATTACATCAGGCTCCCCTGCAGCAGGTTAATTGAATAGCTGGGCACTGTTTTGTAGAGATTTATCCCCTTGAATAAATCTACTTGTGTCAAGCCCATAACAATGTTGAAAAAAAATAGTCCCACAAACCCTAAACAAGACTTACTAATTAAATAGAATGGAGAGGATAATTAAGGCAATACACCAGTATGAGAGAGAAAGTGCCATTCTGTGGTTAGAGGCCTTCTCAGCTTTGTAAGGGAATGGCTGTATGAATTTGGGAAAGCCTTTCCCCAACATGCTTTCTCCCACTCATCAAACTATAATCTTAATTACTGGACGTTTTGGGAGATTCTAACAATTTTTACCAGTTTTGTATGTAGTCAGAGGATATGTTCTTTTATTCAACAGTGCCATTTGCCAAACCCAGATGAAATGCTAGGCACAATTCTACAATATGGAAGGACATTGCAAGATCAATAGGTATGGGCCCCTACCCTCAAGGTTCTCTTAGTCCAGGAGATAAATTCACATCCATTGCAATTTGAAGAAAGCCAGGAAGTTTAACCAAACGCCTCTCCCACTAGCACTGGGAAACCCCACCATCAAGGATTCATTGCTTTTGGCTGAGCATTGCCTTCCCCAGGAGCCTTTCAAAATGCAAATAGTACAGGGAAGGAGAACACATTATGGGACTACACCTTAGTAGGAAAGTATTTTTCCCACCACAGAGAATGGTTGTGCGATTCAATTGAGATAATATGTATAAAGGCTTCCCATACCTGAAAGCCTGTATAGATGTCAGTTATCAGTACTATCTTTATATCACTTTCTTCTTTGATTGGAATTGCTGGGAGAGCTTAAAGGTTTTGAAGACTGAAAAGGGATTATTCACTGAACACCTATGTGTAAAGCAATCTGGGAGAATACAAAAAAAAAAAAAAAGGTAAAACAGTCCCTGATCCCAAGGAGAGTCACAGAAACAGGATAAAACCACACAAAAAGTTAAATAATGCAACATTGGAATAACAATTCAATACAACAGCACAAATGCAGTCTCAAAGTAGCACAAGGTTGATTGTCAAATTAGACTGAGATACAAAATGGTGGAATAAAAGAGACAAAGAGGCAGTAATGGTGTAGTGGGAGAAGTCCAAGGGGAAAAAAAAGATTGGAATCCCAGCTCTTATTCTGGTTGTATGACCGTGGGCAACCCCCTTAGCCCCTCTGAGCTCTTTTCTTTACCTGCAAATTGAGTGGTTTGGAATAGATGACCTTAAAGATCTCTTCAAGCTCCAAACCTTATAATCGTTATAACATTTCAGAGGGAAGAGATAAAGAGATATCACAGAACCATATACTTATAGGTCATCTGGTCCCAATCATTCTTAACCTGGAATTTGTGAAATACACACACAACATATTCCATATATATATAATATATTCCATATATAATATATATTCCATATATAATATATATTCCATATATAAAACATATGTAATATAAATATATGACTATATTCCAATATAATTTGTTTCCTTTGCAATCTTTTGTATTTTATTTTATGTATTTAAAAAACATTATTCTGAGAAAGGGGTTCATGGACTTCACCAGATTGCCAAAGTCTGTGCCATGACACACAAAAAGGCTAAGAATTCTGATCTAGTCTAACCTTCAATTTATAGATAAAGAAACTGAAGCCCAGAGGAGTTAACATAGGAGTTAACATAGACAAGTAGGAGAGTTATGATGTGATTCCAGGACTTTTGATTCTAAACCCAGAACCTTTGTATGATACCACTGTGTGTCCCATTATAATGAACTGATTTGAACCAAGAAGGTTTCACAGAGTGTGGGGGCCTTAGGAAGGATTGGTATAGGGAAAGAGAAGAGTAAAAAGCTGGGAGGTAGGAATCCACAAAATATATCTGCAGGACCGTGCTCCTTTGCCCGAGGTAGCACTGAAACTGTGATACAGCAGATAGAATAGTGGTCCTGTAGCTAGAAGACCTGAGTTCAGATCCCAGCTCTTTACTTCCTACCTGTATGACCTTGGACAGGTCATTTTATCTCTTTAATACTCGGAGGCTGGACTTGACCTTCTTTATTTATGAGATGATGGAGCTGGAGCAGAAGACCTTTAAGGTCCTTTTCATCTCTACATCTATGAGCCTACAGAGCAAGGTATCAGCTAGTCAAAAACTTTACTTAAGATTTTGGTTTGCATCAAGGAACAAGTCCCTTCTTGTTTCCTGGTTGATTAAAGCTTTTCATTGGCAAGGCAACAGAGATGTGTATACAAGAAGAATGTAGTCATCTCTGGCCCCCAAATCCCCAGTGCAGTGTCTGCTTCTCAGGGTAACTATCAATCTCTCCTAAAGTGCTTGCACTCTTGGTAGGGTGGCTAGCAGACAGCTTGCTGAATGTATGAGTTCTCTCTGGAGTCCACCAAAAGTGGAGATTCTTCTCTGGCTCTTTGTTTCACCCCCACCGCCATTTAATTAGTTGTCAAGTCTTGTCTGAACTACTTCTATAATGTTTCCAAAATCTCTCATCTCCAACCACATGGCCACCAACCACCATGATGTAATGGATAGAACACTGGACGTTAAGCAAGAGCCTGCAGAAACCAGCTGGAATCAGCTTTCAAGCCATTGTTAAATTTTTAGTCAAATCAGCAATCACTACAAATCAGGGCTTGATTTACTACTTTGTTGATTGTCCAGACTTAAGAGCATTAGTAAGTCAGATGAAACTTAAAAGAATGTGCATTACCCCAACCTCACCCCCCCCAGAACCTGGTTGTTAAACATTTATAAGCAGAACTCTATTGCTCTATAAACACTTGCTGAGCTTAGCAGGAGTGCAGTAGAAGACTCAGGGACTGAAAGCATCACAAGACTGAAGATTGATGACTGGAGGTTAATAATCATAATCAAAATAATAATAATAATAAGCATTTATATAGCACTTTAAGTTTGCAGAGTATTTTATATCCATTATCTCATTTGAGCCTCTCAATATACCTGGCTTGGTCAAAAAGACTTGTCTCAGATACTTAGTATATACTCAAGCTTGAAAATCATTTAACCTCTTTGCCTCAGTTTCCTCATTTGTAAAATGAGATGGTTGGATACGATGGCTTCCAAGGTCCCTTCCATCTATCAATCTATGATCCTAGCCTCACCCCTCATTACTTCTCACCTGGACTATAGCAATGGGCTTCCAATTGATTCCTCTAGTTCTAATCTCTTCTCCTGTCCAATTCGTTTGCCATATTACAGCTGCCAAAAACAGTCTTCCTAAACTGTGGATCTCACAGTATTACTCCACTACTCAAGAATCAACAGCCTTTCTTTGCTCCCAGGATAAAAATACAAAAACCTCAGCCTCTACAGTTTTCTTCCAAACTACCTTCCTACACTTATTTCATTTTTCTCCCCTTCATAAACTCTACCATCTAGCCCAAAGAGATTTAGGTGTTGCTAAACTTTCCATTCCATCTCCCAAATCTGTTTTTTCTTTCACATAGATGTTTCTCATCCCCAGACTCAGTGCCATTTCCTCCTATTCTAGTTCTCTGATACCTACTGTTGGTAATGCTTTCTTCCTCCTCAAATCATCTTGGATTAACGTTATTCGTGTAAATGCTGTATCCAGGCATGTGCTGATAAATATTTGACAACCAGCTCTCCAGAAAAAAAAATGCACAAAGGACACACTTTTAAATTTAATTTTCTTTATTAACATTTTGTCCATCAAGTTCCTAAGTCTAGACAATCAAGACAACGATAAATCAAAGCCTGATTTGAAGTAATCACCAATTCCTTAGGTATACATCTTCATCCTGAAAATTTACCAACCAGATCTTAGGATCTAGTTGGAGCTGGCCCCAGCACAGCCAGGATGTATTTCTCCAGTAGAATATAAGACCCTTGAGGTCATGGAGAACTGGTACTACTTAGCATAAGGCTTTGAACATTATAGTCTTTTAGTAAATATTTATTAACTTGAGTTGAATTGCTCTGGGCCCTCTTCTATAGACTGTCTGTTTCAGGGAGGTGCTTCTTGCTTATGTTTCTGCATCTCCCTACCTGGGATCTAGCTCTGGTCCTTTTGCTCTTCAGTTTATACCCTAGCTCAGCCCAATATGTTGGCCTTTGGATCATAACCCACCCACTTAACCCAGCCCTTGTTCAGGCCTAATTCTGTCTAGACACTTGCCTGCCTAACCTAGCTCAGGTCCACTCTCCTCCCCTTTCCCTGAGGATCACCTCTGCCTAATCCCTCTACCTTGTTTACAAACCAAGTAGGCTTGGCACATATAAGGGAGGGTCATAGGAACTAAAGCAAAAACTTAAGTCATTGAATCCAACTTCATCATTTTAGAGATGGGGAAATGGAGGCCTCCAGAGGACAACTTGCCTGTAGCCAGGGAAAAAAAGAAGTAGAAGGAGGGTTCAAACCCAAATCTCACCCAGGCCCAAGCTCCTCTCACTGGTTCATTTTTATATTCCCAGCACCTAGAATAGTGTTCCACACATGGGAGGTACTGGATAAATGCTTTTTTAAATTGAATGAAATTGAGTGGAATTGAATAGAAACATGGGGCTGTGGAATTATTTCAAATAAATGCCCTGAGACAGTGAAGTTACAAGAATTGTTTTTAATGAAAGAAAGTTTCTCTTCCTCTCTCTTCACCTCTTTAATTGCCCAGACGATTTTAACAAGGAGCAAGGTGTTGTGGTGTTGTATAAATAAGTAGATATGGTGGTGGAGTGTGTGTATGTTTTTTTTCATCATTTTCTCCCTATCTCAGCATTCAAGGCATTAGATGTGAAAAAAAAAATCTTTGAGTGTGGTTATGCAGTACCATGGGGAATTTATGTATCTCCACACTGCATCCAATTCTATCATAAAAAGCAAAGTATTTGCTACTTCATCTCGGCATGCAATCTCACCAATTTCCATTAACAACCTGCTTCCTGAGCTATAAATTGGTCCCATGTATGTCTGGATCACGAACTGCACAAAGTCATTTCAGCCACCTAGTGCCATTGATAAAGTCTTCCCTTGGCTTCAGGAGCTAACCTCATCTGCTAAAGGAGCTCTCAAAGACTGAGCTTTGCTGATAAAAAAAGGCTTGCATACAGCTTTGAGGATGTGTCAAGACTATCTGTCTTCTCCTTTGATTACCAATGTATGTATGGTTGGGGAAGAAGGGGAGGGAGGTGGAGAGAGCCAAAATATTCTTTTGTAAATATGATTAAATTTACAAGGGTCTCATTTTTAATGAGTCCTCAAGAACTTTTGTCTTTTCTGGAGGGGACAGTGGCCTTCCTGGAGGGCAGTGCTGGTTCAGTATGTTTAAAGGACAGGTTGCTGCTGCCTTGGCAATTGAGGCTGTTTGTGAATAATTCAGCTGTTCATTTGGGTTTTTTTTAATGAACCTTCAGAAATTGTTGACTTTTCTCACTCTGTCAAGGTTGAATTTTTATAACACATCATTATTTAATCAGAGGCTAGTGGATTTAGATTCAAACCAATACAGGTTGTACCCTTTGTTAGCTGTTTGACCTTGCTTAAGTGGCTTCCCTTCTCTGTGCCTCAGTTTCTCTTTTTGTAAAGTAGTGATCTCTAGTGCCTCTTCCAGTTTTAAATCCTATGACTTAACCAGTTGTCCTCAGCTCCGGTTTTATATTTCTAACAGCTACCAACTAAACAAGTACTTACTGGCTATTATTAGGTTACTAACGGGCTGGTGGGGAGTGAAGTTAGATTTGTAGTCAATAGAAATATAGGTTTAAATTCCCTCTCTTACGCTTATTAGTTCTGTAACTTGACGCCAGAAATCCGTTTCCTATCCTTCAAAATGGGGATAATACTTGTGATAACTGACTCACAAGATTGTCATGAGAAAAGTATTTAGCAAACTTAAGAGCAGCATATAAGTGTGGGTCATTGCCATGTGCATGTAAGAAGTATAACAAATGGCGCCTACCTTCAAGAAGCTTAAAATCTACTTCCAACATATACATCTATGCACAAAAAGAGAAAAAAATACAAGGCATGTTTTATAATTATAATTATACACACATATCAATGGAGACAGCTAGGTGGTATAGTAGAAAGAGTGCTGGACCTGGAGTCAGGAAAACCTGAGTTCAAATCCAGCCTCAAACACTTCCTAGCTGTGTGACCCTGGGCAAGTCACTTAACCCTGTTTGCCTCAGTCTCCTCATCCATAGAACAAGCCAGAGAAAGAAATGGCAAACCACTCTAGCATCTTTGTCAAGAAAACCCCAAATGGGCTCATGAAGAATCAGACATGATTCAAAAGACTGAAGAATCACAAATACATGTCAATAATAGTAAGCATTAAATACATGCATACATACATATGTATATATCCTTCTCAAAGAAGTACTCATACATCTACATCTCTTTCCTTGATCCCTATTCACCTTAAATCTGTTTTTGTTCCTTCTGAAAATTGATTTCTACAGATGGCCTTATTCTGCTCTACCTTCTGCATTATTTGATAACTTAATCATGCCCACCATAAAAAACCAACACAAAACTCTTCTTCCTGGGATTCCTGGGGTTACACTACTCTGGATTTCCTCCTTCCTTCCTAACTAGTCCTCTCCATCTTCCTTGGAGGCTTCACTCCCTCTTATAGAGAAGCAGCATAGTGTGGACATAGTACTTAACCTAGTTTCCCAAAGTTTGGGGTTCAAATAAATCTCACCTCTGATCCTTAGTGGACCAGAGCAAATCAGTTAATCTTTCCATGACTCAATTTATTCACCTGCAAAATTGGGCTAATTGGGGGCAGCTAGGTGGTACAGTGAATAGAGCAGCAGCCCTGGAGTCAGAAGGACCTGAGTTCAAACCTGCCTTCAGACACTTGACACACTTACTAGCTGTTTCAGCTTGTGCAAGTCACTTAACCCCAATTGCCTTGCCTTCCCCCCTCCAAAAAAATAAAAAAATAAAATTGGGCTAATTATACTCGTGATTCTCACTTGTTGGGAAGTTCAAGCAAAATATTGTATCTAAAGTACTTTTCAGACTTTAAAGTCATGTGTGAATGTCAGTTATTATTATTACTGCCTGCTAAATACAATCATGTCTCAAATCTCAGTTCTTTGCTGTGCCTTCTGTCCTTTTGTTGCTCCAACTGTCTTGGCTACATGGGTGGTTCCCAAGTGTACATCATTAACCTTTTCCTCAAGTTCCAGAGCTGCATTTCTAACTGCCATTGAATATCTCCACTTGCATGTTTCACTAACACATCCAACTCGACAAGCTTAAAAAAACAAATCAGCATCATTTCTCTTATAGCAGCTGTCCCTATAGACTTCTCTGTTTCTGCTAATGATGCCATCCTTCACTCTCTCTGGAATAAAGACTTGAAATGTTTGCTCTTTTTTCTCACTTATCTCCCACATTCAATGAACCGCCAAGTTTTAGAGACTCTTATTTCCCAACATGGCTTACATCCATTTCTTCCTTTACTATGACCCGCATCCAAGCCCTCATCATGCCATGCCTAAATTATTAGAATAGTCTCTTAGCTTTTCTCATGTCCGGCCTCTTCCTTCTGTAGTTTACCTTACATATGGCTGTCCTATCAATCTTCCTAAAACATTGCTTTACACAGGTTGACCCCTGCTCAGAAATCTTTAGCTAAAGAAAGATTATTTTGGCAACTGTGCTAAAGAAATGATGGTGAGGGCAGAAACTGAGAGCAGGGGGCAAATTTGGAGACTAATTCCAATTTCCTATCCAGGTCCACCCATTATGGTCTTCTTTGACTTCTCCACCGTGGCCGCAGGAACCTCATCATTGGAAATTCTTATCATCCTGCAAGATGCTACCAGCCTTGGTAATTGTACCTCTTGCCTCTCTGATTAGAGGAGCAGAGCCTTGAACCCCTCAACTTCCATTTAAGGAGGGAGCACAGGATAATCCTCTCCCCATTTTCTACCCAGCTGCACTCATTTTCAACTCCTTTAACTTCTCCACCATGCCCACACGCAGGGTGCTTCCCCATAGCCCCCAGTGCTTTTTAGCTTTCTCTTGTGTATCATCTTCCTCCTTTAGATTATAAGCTCCTTGAGGGCTGGTGCTCTCTATTTTCTATTTGTATCCCCAGTACTTACATCTGTGACTGGTATAATAAATGTTATTGACTATTGCTATAGTCCAGGGAAGAGGAGGTGGACCAAATGGTTACTGGAGGAAGAGATGAGAACAAAGAAAAATTTCAGAGAGAGTAACATAGAGAGAAAGATAGGAAAAGAGGTCATGACTGTAGAGAAGAATGTCTGATTTTTGAACAATAGACATAGAGTGGTTGTGGATAATGAAAAGATCAAAGATATGACCAGCCCTGTAGGTAATTGAGGTAGAGTAAAAGGACAGATTATATGGTTTCAGGAAGATGATGAATGGGTAAAACAGAATTATTAAGGGGAAATACATATATATTGAAATTTCCAAATATTAAGGCAAAGGTTGGGATAAAGCAGAAGACTGTGACCAGGTTCTGAACTCCCTGAAAAGACATAAGAATGCCTAGAGGAGTGATATATAAAAACACAGGGATCTTAATTTGAAGCTAAAAGGGACCTGAAAGGTCATTTAATCTGTACTCATTTTAGAAATTTTTTTAATTAAAAAATAAAAACCCTGTGGCCCAAAAAGGTCAGATAAGTTGCCCAAGATTAATGCAACCATAATGAGACAATATAGATAAAATGAACCTAAAATATATGAAAATGATGGCAACAAAGGGTGGGTCTGAAAGTAGTAACGAGGAGCAACAATCCTGCCTACTCTTCCTCTTTGCCCAGTTTGTTAGAGACAGGCAAGCAAGCCTGCCCAATGCTATGAAGGATGGCTAAGGAGGCAGTGACCTCCTAGAAGGAAATGGGTTCCTAGGAGCACAAGGAGATGGAAGGAATGTAGAAGAAGACATCTAAAATCAAAAGAAACAGGATCCTGAGGGCACAAAGGAAGAGGGTAAGGACTCAGCAGGGATAGGGCTGAAGGTTATCAAAAAGTAAAACCTAACATCAGGAAAGGGCCTATTTGCCTAGGCAGCCAAATGACTCTGAATCACAGAGAGCAGGAGTGGTAAAAGTAGGAGTTCACTAGTCCTAGGATGAAGAAGTACCATTTGACTAGGCCTCTCAAGGATCCAGGAATGAAAAAAGGCATAAGTTTGTTCTTTGAAAAATACTAGAAAAGATGGGATGGGAGATCTGCCTGGTGGTTGTGCTATTAGAGGCAAACTACTGCTGCTTATACCCTAAGATTATTGTTGGTGTTGTGTTTAGTTTTTTTTTTTCCAATCATATCCAACTCCTTGTGTTCCCTTTTGGGGGGTTGTCTAAAATCCTGAAGTTGTTTGCCATTTCCTTCTCCAGCTCATTTTACAGATGAGGAAACTGAGGCAAACAGGGTTAAGTGACTTGGCCAGGGTCACACAGCTAGGTAAGTATCTGAGTCTGGATTTGATCAGATATTCCTGATGCCAGGCCAAGCACTCTGCCCACTGCACCACCTAGCTGCCCTGAGATTACTTTCCACCAATTCTGAATATATCTTTTATGTAGCTAGTTGTTTGTAGGTTGTCTTCATTCTTCTCAAGAACAGAGATTGTGTTTTTGAATTTCTTTGTACCCCAAGTGCTAAGAACAGTGCTAGAAGAGAGTAAGCATTTAAAAAAATGCTTGTGACTAACTGTTGAGTTATTGACTGACCGATTGGACTTACATTAGAATCATTTTCTTCACTTCATCTCATGATATAAGGGATGATGCCCAAGTCAGAAAATATTCTTCACTTGGAGCATGTGCTTGGCTCTTGGTTCTCCCTGGTGTCTGAGGCTTGAGTCTTGGCCAGTCTTGGTCACAGCAATACTGTGGTCTAGCTGCTAGATAAGCTATGGAAGGCTTGTACGTGGCTAAATGACTTTTGTTGAAAAAAATATCTGGGGATCTTAGTGACCCACAAGCTCAATAATGGGATCAACAGTGTGATATAGAAGTCATAAAAGCTAATGTATTCTTGGGCTGCATTGAGAGAAAAACGTACCATCCAATATTATGGGGAAGTGATAAGTCTGTTGTACTTTGGCAGAGTCAGACCATACTTGGACTATTTGCTTCAGTTCTGAGGTCTGTATTTTAGGAAGGACATTGATCAAGTATAAAACATCTGGAAGAAGGATGCTAGGAGGATGAAGAACCTCAGAATTAGACTGTATGAGAACCAGTTGTGGAAATTGGGGATATTCAGCATAGAGAAGAGAAGGCTTGGATGGGACAAAGCTATCTTCAAGTATCTGAAGGATTGGCAGAGCCCTTCAGATAAGGAAGGAAGGAAAAGAAAAAAGGAAAGAAGGAAAAGGAAATCAACTAGTATTTATTAAGCACCTACTATGTGTCAGGCAGGCACTGTGCTAAGCGCTCTATAAACAGTCATCCATTTGATCTTCACAACAAACCTGCAAAATAGGTGCTATTTACTAACCCCATTTAACAGTTAAGGAAACTGAGGCAGACAGAGGTTAGTTAATTGGCCCAGGGTCATACAAGTAGAAAAGGTCTGAGGCCAGATTTGAATTCTTCCTGATACCAGGACCAGCTTTTTATCCACTATACTATGCCATCTAAATGCCTCTATGTTAAAAATACAGTTGCAAGGTACAAAGTGGCAGATTTAAATACCTTCTGGGGGGGAGGAAGGTGTACACATGGGGTGGGGTGGGAAGGACTTCCTAACACTAGAGTTACCCCAAAGTAAAATGAGTTTGGAAGGTAGTGGGTTCTCCTATACTACGGGTCTTCAGGTAAAGTTTGGCTGACCACTTCATAGGGTTGTTGTAAAGAAAATTACTGTCTTGATATGTGTTAAGTAATTGACTTTGGAAGTCCCTTTTAACTCTAAAATTCTGTGAGTCCAACAAAGCTTCATTAAGGTAATGGAATTGGAGTAAGACCTTGAAGAATTGATGGAAGTTATATAAACAGGCTAGAAGAAAGCATTCTAGGTTTAGGAAGGAGTGGATGAGGTAGTCGAGGAAGCATGAACAAAGTTGCAGAGACAGGAAAGTGGTATATTCTGAGGAATGGGAGTAGGTTAGTACCACCAGGGCTAAGGGGTCATGGAGGGCAATAAAAAGGCATAAGGCTGGAAAGGTAAGCCAAGACCATACTTTGTCATGCTAGGCTCAGGAATTTGGACTTCATCCTTTAGGCAATGGGAGGCCATTGAAGGTTTCTAAGAAGCATGGTAGTACTTTAGGAAGATAAATCTGAAAGATAACCGAACAATCTCAGACAACGCGCCTGCTCTTCTTTGAAACTCGGCATACTATTAAGGCGAAAGCATTTCTAAGGGTTGATTTAAAATCTCTCTACTCTATGCCATTTATCCTTAAGTTTAATGTCTCAAATTTAATGGAACTGGTTTAGGATTTTAGTAAGACCTGTTGAATGAAAACTCTTTGTGTTCCCAGGATCCCACAGATTTAGTGCCCAATTTCAGAAAGTACAGTCATATAGCAAAATGCATTTGAAGTGGGCAGCATTTCCTTATTTATAGTTTCTTAGAGAATTTCTCTCCTTTTGGGGATGTATTAACTAGCACAATAGTTCTCCCTTTGCCAGCATTTTCCCTCCTACATATTAGGTCAGTTTAGCTTATCAGTACAGTGAATTCACTTGGGTCTTTATATAGTTTATCTAAGTGTTCAAGAAAACATGAGAACAGGAAGCTGCCACAACTATGTAGCTAGGTTTTCAATTTCATGTTGAAAAACAGCCTTTAAACTGATATAGTTTCCAAAAATATTCTTCATAATGCATCTTCCAGTAAGTATCATAATCAAAACTTCTTAGGTTTGCATTTCAATCAGTCATAGGTTTCTATGTCTAAAGCAGGAAGTCCACCTAATCTAAGCCTTTCATTTTATAGGTGAGTTAACCCAGCCCATGGAGTGGCTCTCTGGTACTTAGCCAAATGTCATTCAATTAGAAAGTATCAAAAGTGGGATTTGAATCCAGATCTTGTGACTACAGAGGCACTACCCTTTGATAAGAAAATCTATTCTTGGCTCCCAACTCAAACAAGAAATTAACTATTTCAAATGACTGCATTCTCATTAGCAAAAATAATGAAAAACAGAGCTCTCAGGTTTGATGTTACCATTCTAGTTCTTGAAATGAACTCTCACAATTGCTGTCTTTCTTCTGTTTTCCTCACCAGAGAGATTAAGTAAGAATTTGATGTCTACAGAAATAGCCCATGACCAAGAGTGAAGTTTAAATTGATTTCCATGGCACTGCTCAATCTGAAATACCTCCCCTTTTTACTACTCTGTTCTTCCAACCAAGGGGTAACTCATTGCATAGTTACCTTAGTGGTGGTTTGATAACAAGAAGAACCATGTGTTGCTATGCTTGAATAATCATTCTATCCATTAAATTGAGATGTTCAGAAATATGATGACCATGCACAATTTGCATCTGCCTTCTTGGCGCACAGCTTGGTAGACGAACAGCAATCTGCAATACAAGGATAGGGTTCAATAACCAAACAGGAAATTGCATAAGAGCAACATTTTGCCCTCTCGAGTCCAGAGGACTGGATCATGAGAAGTACTGTAAATTATGCCCATACTTGTTAGTTGTGTGGGATGAAAGACCGTCACCAATTAAAAGTTAATTTATAATAAGAAGCCATCTCAGGGTGGGAACAGAAATAAATTTTATTCAGTTCTCGAGAGTAGGGCATCCTCTGCCAGAACAGATTTAACAAAGGAGGCAGAGTACAAGAGGCAAAGCACCAATAATTACACCTAAGGCAAGAGAATTCCCACCTACCTCTGATCCTTCTCACCATTGGCTGGGAGGCGGGCTTACAATCTGAGCATGAAAAACTAGACAAAGAACCGGGAAATCAAGGCACAGAAAATCCAATTCCCATTCCCTTAGTTAATGATTACAAATGAGGTGACATCTATAAATCTAAAGAAGGAGAATAGGATAAGGGGAGGGGGAGACCCTCTCCATTCTTCTACAGTACTTTTACAGTAAAGGAAAGCAGGTCACAGTGACCCTATTCTTACTGAGCAAATCTTTAAACCAGAACCAGAAGAAAGAACAAAAAAGTTTCAGGGTAAACTTTCCCAGAGGCTGAGCAATCACACTCTTACAGCCTCAGCAAAATTTTTCCACTTCCCTATTTCTTGATTTTTAAACATTTCTAAGTATAGATATGAATAGTTATAGATACATATTTATACATATCTTCCCTGTGAAGTCTTCACATTTTATTTACCTCACACATTAGTAAAACAAATTACTTTTCTCCTTTCTTGAAGAATAAAATAAAATCAGCGTGTGTGTGTGGGGAGGGTGGTAGTACATAGTTAGAGGCATTTCCAACAGCTAGTTAGGGAATACTGACATCATCTTACTAAAATATGTGTGTATATGTATATAAGTATGTATGTTCATATGTATGTATGTATATATCTCGGATCCGTGTCTCCGGATAAGCATTCAGCTGATTATGTAAACCTCTTCTGCCTATATTTCTATAACACATATATTCAAGTTGGAATGCTAAATTTAAAGGCGATAGATGAAACAGTGGTTAGAGCTCTAGGCTGTGAGTCAGGAAGACTTGAATTCAAATCCTACCTCAGACACTCACTCACTGTGTGACCTTGGGCAAGTGACTTAACCTCTCTTTGTCTCTATTTCCTCAAACTGAGGCAAACCGTAAAATGGGAATGATAATAACATCTATCTCACATGGCTGTTGTGAGGATCAAATGAGATAATGTTTGTAAAAGTAAAAGTTATAATAAAAAGGGAAGGTATTTCAGGCTGGGCAGTGCCGTGGAAATCAATTTAAATTTCACTCTTGCTCATGGGATATTTCTATAGAGGTCCAGTTCTTACCTAATCTCTTATTCCTGTTCTATTTACTCATCAGAAAGTCCTGAGTTCAGATCCCACCTCAAATACTTGTTAGCTTTGTGACCGTAGACCTTAGACAGGTCACTTAACCTTGTTGGAACTCAGTTTCTTCATCTGTGTGGGACTTAGTTTTCCTCCCATCTCTATATCTATAATCATAAAATCTAGGTCCAATTCCCATCACTGACACTTGGTAGCTATGTGGCCATGGGTAAATCACTTAATCTCTCTGAGTCTCAGGTAACTCTTTAATTATCTAAGTTATAGACAGTGTGGAAATTGTAATTCTTTGATTATGGACTTATGTTTACCTGTAAAGCAGCCCAGAGTTCTAAATTTCTCTTCAAGGCATCCTTCTAAGTTCTACTCTGCTGTAAATAAATAAGTAAATTAACAAATAAATAAATAGATGAAAATAAATAAATGGATGAATAAATAAATAGATAGATAAATAAATGAATGAATGAATGAATACATGAATGAATAAATAAATAAATAGATGAATGAATAAATAAATAAATAAATGAATAAATAAATGAATAAGTAGATAAGTAAATGAATGCATGAATAAATGGATGAATGAATGAATAAATGAATGAATAGATAGATAAATGAATAAATGAATAGATAAATAGATAAATGAATGAATGAATGAATGAATGAATGAAATAAAACAAACAACAACAATGAAAGCGGTGGTTTAAGTAATCGCTTATTTTATCCAAATCTATTTTCCACCTTGCTTCTATGAGAATACGAAAGCAATATAATTATGTCTCAAGTGAAGAGAGGCAGCCTGGTGGAGGAAAGACAATATGGTGTAGGAAGGAAGCAGGGTCTAGACAAAAGGTCTCTGGACCTGAATTTTGTAGTTGTGCACTCACATTCTGAGTTTAATAATCACTAAGTGAGCAGGCACAAAGTCACTTGACTGCTCTAACACTCAATTTCCTTATCTGAAAAAGGAGTGTGATAACACTTGTGCTATCTGCTTGATAGGGCGGTTGTGAGGTCTATTCTTTGTTGTAAAACTTAAATTCATGTGTAATTGTGAGATTACTATTATATTCCCCATGGCTTGGTCCTGGGCCTTATGCTCTTCTCTTTCATGCCTTCTCTTTTAATAATCTCATCCACTCTCAAGGGTTTAATTATTATTTATATGCAGATGACTCCCAGATCTGTTTAGCAAACTCTAGTCTCTCAATTAGTCTACAATTCTGCATTACTTCCTGTTGGATAACTATAATTAGATGTGATGTAGATATCTGAAACTCAACATGGCCAAAACAAAACTTATTATCTCCCCTCCCCCCCCAAAACTGAGCCCTCTTCCAAACTGCCCGATTAAACTATCACCCTATGTTTCTCATTCTCAAATTCCTATGAAAATCCATCTGCATTTGATACCTCCAATTTCTCTTCTCTCAGTCATTTCTTAACTTCATTACTCAGCTATTTCCAAGGTTATCAACCAACTCTTAAGCTCAAATACCTTTTCTGATTCCTCATCCTGACCTCCTTACAGCATTTGACACTGTAAGTGTCACCTTCAATCAGGGGTGGGGAACCCTCAGCCTCCAAGCCACACATGGCCTTCTAGGTCCTTGGATGTAGCCTTTTGACTGAGAGCAAGTTTGACAGAACAAATCCTTTTATTGAGGAGATTTGTTCTGTGAAGTTTGGATTCAGTCAAAGGGCTGCCCTTGAGGACCTAGAGGGCCAAATGTGGCCTCCAGGTCCCAGGTTCCCCATCCCTGTTCTTTCTACTCTATAGGCATTTGTAGCACTGATCTCTCCAACTCCTCATTCACTAGCTGCTCCTGCTCAGTATCCTTTGCCAGGCCTTCATCTATATCCTGCCCTCTAATCAAATGTATTCTGGAAGACTCTCTCTTGTGTCCTCTTCTCCCTCCCTATTTGGTGATCTTATCAGGGCCTTTAAGTCCAATTATCCTATCTTTACATAGAATTCCCAGATCCTTATAGCCAGCCTTAGTGTCTCTGCTAAGCTCCAATCCATCCTCACATTGCCTATTGAATATCTCTAATTGTACTCTTGGGGTATCTCAGACTCCAAACATCCAAAGGAGAACTCATTATTAAACCCACCTTTTGCTTAACTTCTTTTTTTCCTGTCGGGGGTACCACTATACTTCCAGTCACCGAGGATAACAGCTTCAGAGTCATTCTTGACTCTTCTTCTCCCTTGATACTCCCCAGCTTACCATATCCAATAAGCTGCTAAATCTTGCTCATATTACCTCCATGAAATATTTTGAATCTCTTCCCTTCCCTCAAATCACACAATCACTATCTTAGGCCCTCATCACTTATTGTATAGTCTATTATATAATCATATATTGTATAGATATTATATATAATTACATTTTATATAATTATATGAGATATAGAATATTGTACAGTCTACTATATAGCTTTCAAAGTGTAGTCTGAGGACCTCTGGGAGTCTTGAGACCTTTTTGGTGAGTCCATGATGTCAAAACTATTTTATAATAATTCTAAGGTATTTTTATTTCCTATATGAAAAATATCAATAGATATAACTCATAAAAAAGCTCTTTGGTGTTCTTAATAAATTTTAATAGTATAAAGTGGTCCTGACACCAAAAAATTTGAGAACCACTGGTCTAGACTATTGTAATAGCCTCCTAATTGGTTCCTTCTCCTCAAGTTCTCTCCCTCCCCTACTGTCTTGATCAATCAATGTCTTGTACACTGCTGCCAGACTGACCACAAGTCTGGCCACATCACTCCTCTGCTCAAGAAACTTCAGTAGCTTCCTATTGGTATTTGGCATTTAAAGGTCTTTATTATCGCATTCCAATGTGTCTTCACAAATTGATTTTACCCTATTCCTCTTAATATGTGCTATATTCCTGACAAACTAGCCTGATGGCTATGTTCTCTATATCCTGTGTACCCATCAGATTTGTTTCTTAACACAGGATGTCTCCTGTGCCTTCAGTGCTCTCAGTCATCATTTCTGAATCTTAGGATCCTTGGCTTCCTCCTAGGCTTATCTCAAGCGTCACTTCCTACATGATGACCATTCCAGTTGTTAGTGTCTCTTGTACCCTGAAATTATGCTGAATCTTAGCACAATCTTTTTTTTTTGTATTGATATATTTGTGTAAATATTTCACATTTATTTATCTTTATAATATGCTTCCTCTCTATAGAATACAAGCTCAATGGTGCCAAGGATTGTTTTTGCCTTTGTATCACTAGTGCCCTGCATATTGTACACAGTAGGTACTTAATAAATGATTAATTGTTGAATGCTTGTTGGGGATGTTAGTACCGTCCCAGTCACCAGGTCCATAACTTTGGGGCCATTCTCTACTCTTCATTCTCTTGCCCCTAAACCCATTTCTGATCTCTTGCCAAGTCATGTGGATTCCACCTTCAAATCATTTCTTGCATCTATCCCTTTCCGTAAACTCGCATCAATCCAAGAGTGTTTAAATAACTAATTCCATCTCCTAATTTTGCCTAGATAGTCTGTTTCATTTAACATGTTCACTTTTAATTCACGGTCATTTAAAACTTGATCAAGCAAAAGGAACGTGGGCAGGGGATGCATGGGTAAGGACCTATGGATTTGAATAGAGGGTTATTCCAACAGCACCATGGATCAACATGTAGCTGACAGGGTCACGTCCCCGGGCCCTGGAAATTCGAGTAAGAACTATTAAATCAATTGATAGGTTAGAAGCTAGGCTTCAGAATCTTGGAAATGTGGTCTGATAATGCTAGATGGCATTTTTTTCAGTTTGTTCAAAAAATAGCTCACAGAGCCAGGTAGCTCATGACCCACTGCAATGGAGTCTAACCTTCTCACTTCTAGATGAATTGAGAGTTTATAACACAAAGTGGTGTCCATCCCTGAACAGCCAAAGTAAACCCTGTTTTTTTCCTCTAGTTAATGAAGAAATTCTTTATCCATGATCCAAAATAACACAAAAAATAATCAGTCAAAAGCGCAGATGTTTCAGTTCTACAAAACACCGACCAGATTTGAAATGCAGGCACTCTTTCTTTACAGCTAAAAAGTGAAAACAAAAAAAGACAAGAAAAACATAGCTCTTAATCAAGTCCTACATGCATTATAGGGAGAGTCTGACAGTGTGAGTTCAAGCTGTGGCTGGTGGGGCAGAAAGGAACTGATGGTATATGTAATTTGTAGGAAATTAGAGCCATGAACAAATGGGGTCAGTGTAGAAATTCCCCAGAAGAATTCTAAGGGAAGTCAGAAGGGAGATTTACTCTTTCATCTAATCAGTCCTGGTCCCAGAGAGCAGTCACTAAAATGGAGAAGAAGGGCAATCTTTTTAAAGGGGATCAGCTCTTGATCGCTGGGCTTCCTCAGGAGATGGAATATTTATCTTCCCCAGAGCCTAACACTGTGATGGAATGTATAGAAAGATGGCCTTGAAGTCATGAAGATGTGGTTCAAGTATTTGGTTGTGTGACTCTGGCAGTCACTTAGCTTTTCAGGGCCCCCTAGACAACTCTTCAAGTCTATAAGCTACAGAGAAGGTATAACTGTATTGGGAAAAGTTCAATCACTGGGAATTCCCTGCCCTGATGAAATTAGAGATCCCGTCCTAAATCAGCAAGGACAGCAGCAGCAACTGCAACACCCTGCTAAATACAGTGACCTACTTGAATAATGTCTTCATAAATATTTGATGTATTGATGAATGGAGTAAAACTAGAGCAAATGTTCTAAAATCACACACAATTAAGGGTAAGGCAGTATGATGTAGGCTAGAAGAGCTTAGGAATTTGCAGGAGAGCAATATCAAACAGGCCTCAAGTAGATGGAGAAGGTTTGATGATAGAAGGTGAGATTTGAACTGGGCCGTGGAGGATGGACAGGATTTAAATAATCAGATAAGGGACAAGAACAATAGTCCAATGGAGTGATGTATCATGAAGGCAGGAATGAGTTTGTGGAAAAAAATAGATCACCATAATTTAAATAGGTGGTATGCAAAAACACTTGTATTCATGTGAATATATATGTGTATCCATTGGAAGTCAGGATAGGGTCAGGTTAGATTATTGAAGGTCATGAAAGTAATGACAGTGCAAATTCTGGTTTAGGAAAGCAATGGCATGCCTGCCATATTGAAGTTTTGTTTGTCCTTCGTTTTCAAAGAGGACCATGACATCAGGGAAATGATGGCACGACTTGCAGTTGACTTTGACTTGAGTGAGAGAGGGCTATGCAAGGTCACCAGCCTCACTTTCTCCTCCAGAGACATCTGGTTCCAGTGACCTAACATGCATCAGGATGCCTGGAGATGGCCCAGGATGCAATGGGAGACCCTGGCCCTTTTAGGCTAAGGCTTTTTCATGTACTCACTTAGAGTGAGGCAACACCCACTGGGTGAATAAGCCTCTTTAAGAAGTGAGCCAAAGATGGCCCCTTTAATTGGAAAAAAAAGAAAAAAAATCAAACTGGGAGGGAAAGAGGAAGGAAGGAAGGAAGAAAGAAGGGAAGGTGGGAGTGAAGGAAGGAAGGAAAGAAGGAAGGAAAGAAAGAAGGAAGGAAAGAAAGAAAGAAAGAAAAAAAGAAAGAAAGGAAGGAAGAAAGAAAGAAAGAAAGAAAGAAAGAAAGAAAGAAAGAGAGAGAGAAAGAAAGAAGAGAGAAAGAAAGGAAGAAAGAGAGAGAGAAAGAAAAATCTAGCCAGTGAACCCCAAGTTAAGTGGGTAGCTTCTGGCTACCAAATTTACCTTCTTTTGGAGAGGAAAGGAGAAAGAGAGGAATAGGGAGAGGGGGAGAAAGAGGTGAATTACCCAACTAGCTGGGTCCCCTTTCAGGCAGCTCAGTCTACTCACAGGTTATGTTGGTCCTTCCTTCTTGAAGAGGACCATGACATCAGGGAAATGATGACATGACTTGCAGTTGACTTTGATTTGGGTGAGGGAGGGCTGGGCAAGGTCACCAGCCTCACTGTCTCCTCCAGAGCCACCTGGATCCAGTGACCAGATATTCATCAGGATGACTGGAGGTGACCCAGGATGCAATGGGAGACCCTCAGGATGGTCCACTAAGAAACAATTGAAGTCTTCCAGTCATGCGGTGATAAGGTTCTAAGGTGGTGGAGGTCGTAATGGTGAGGATAGGAGAAAAATTTCGAAGGAAAAGGTTAGTGAGATGAGGTGACTAGATGTGGAAAGGGAAAGGCAAACAATGAGACAGATAACATTAAGATTTCAATCACATTTGTGAGCCCCAGTTTAAAAAAAAAATTTCCTGTATTAATCTTTTAGGAAATTGGCTAGTAACTCTAAATTGTATTTCACTCATTTAAATAGACATTAAAGTGAATATTACATTCCGGGTGCTAGGCTAAACAGAATAGGCAGCATATAGTGCGTAGCATTCTAGACTTGGAGTCAGAAAGACCTGAGTTTCAGTTTTGCCTCTTACATTTGCTAGCTCTGTGACCCCAGGTAAATTATGTAAACTTTCTGAGCCTCAGTTTTCTCATCTCTCAAGAGGGATAGTAATATCTGTAGTACTTTCTTCACAGAGTTATGAAGATATCAAATGAGAAAATATGTGTAAAGTGATTTGAAAATATTAAAGCATTATATAAACATAATAATAATAGCTAACAAATATTAGCTGTCATAGAGCACTTATGATATGTCAGACACTGTGCTTAGTATTTTACAATTATTATCTTATTTAGTCCTCACAACAACCCTGGGAGGCGGGTGTTATTGTTATACTTATTTTATAGTTCAGGAAGCTGAGGTTAAATAACTTCCTGGGGGTGACACAGCTAATAATTGTCTGAGGCTAGATTTGAACTCAGGTTTTGTAATGGTAAGAAGGGTGGGGCTATTTTTTACTGTTTTCTCTTTTGGAATGCTAAGGCCTTCAAGTGCCTTTAATGAGTCTTGCCTTTGTTTGAGTCTGGCAGGCAAAGTGGGACCCTTTTGTCTTTTGTTTTGGAGTGCTTCTCAGCACTGAGGTAGTCAAGTGCCTTTGATGAGTCTTGCCTTTGTTTCAATCGGGAGTCTTTGATTGAATCCAAAGTCTTTGATGACCTGCTTAAGAAACAAGAAAGCCTACTTCACATGGGTTTGAGTCACATGGTTGTAACACTCTCTGACCATGAGGAAGTGTGCATGTACGCTTTCGGGGGTTTCACTCATTGAAAAAGTGTTGATAATTTGGCCAGACAAGACTCTGAGTAACCATCAAGAGTCCCCCCCCCCCCAAGCTTGGAAAACCCGGATGTTGGTGCTTCTCTTTCTGGTAACTATGTATGTGATGTCTTGATCAGACAAAAGACTGTCTGTTCATATGTTTATATTTTCTATTTGTATTTGCTCTGAAGTTCAAGGTGTTGACTTTTCCCCCTGAACTAAATGAATGATATATGTATGTTTAATTAAAGTGAGATTGTTAACCACTTAAAGTTGCTTTCCTTAGAAAAGCTGATCAAAGAATCTGTGCTAGCAGCTCTCCTGTGTGCTCTTGTTGTTGATCTTTCACGTCCACAGCAGCTGCTAGCAACACTGTTGCTACAGGTTTACCTGACACCAGGCCCAGTGCTCAATCCACTGTTCCATCTAGGTACCCTGTCTGTTGTAGTTATGAAACTGGGACTGGGGACTTAAACATGAAAAATGATAGCCCTTTACTTCAAGAAACTTATCAGGAGCTATGACATACACAAATATGCTACAAGGTGGAGTGTGAAGGTATGGGGATACAGTAGAAAGAGCCCTAGCTCAGCAAACAGAGAATCAGAAGACCTGAGTTCAAAGCTTCCCTCTGACATTTACAATCTGTATGATTTTGGGAAAACCCTTAACATCCCTGGCCTCAGTTTCTTCATCTATAACATGAGGGGGTTTTACTAGATAGCCTCAAGGTCTCTTCCTATGAACCTATGATCTCTTTCATGATTTTATGATAAAAGAAGAAGAGGAATCCAGAATAAGTAATCTAAGCAAATCCAAGGGGAGAGAAGGTTTCAGCTGCGGTGGAAGTGGGGGAGGGAATCCAAAAAGTTTTCATCGAGAAGGTGACACCAGAGATTGACATTGAAAGGAGAGAAGAATTTGAATAGACAGTGCTGTAACTGATGGGGTGATGGGACCTGTACCCCTAAAAGAAGAAAAATACCCTGTCTTTGAAAGTAACCCAGTCCCTGAATTTTCTCATACATTTCAGCAGCCCAGATCACTGGCACCTCTGCCCAAGACATCTAACTTGCCCCAGCCCACCTAGCTCACTTAATTAGCTTACTTGATAGTCCTTTCACTGTTGCTCTTGGCCCACCCTAGAGTACTTAATATTCCTTTCATCATTGCCCCTGTTCCAGCCCAGACTACTTTATTTCCACTTTGACTGGAAGAAAGTTTGAGTGCATGAATTCTTTCCAGGCAGATGCTTCCCTATACCCTGACATTTCAGGCTTCCCAGCAACCCTAAAGTGCATCATAACCAGACTTACAACACGGAAGATTAAGGGAACCATATCTCAAATGGAAACTTAACGTCTCTCTAGTTTTTGACTTTGGCTAACCCATGCAGACAATGTACTATAGAGATGTCTAATTTTAAAAACAGCAGATATTGCATATATACATTGTGATGCCAGGCTCAACCACTAGTCTATTACTGTTTCATGTGTTTACTCTGTTCAAAAGAAGATGGAGCCTCTACTAGCAGTGTCTCTTATGAACCAACTCAAGACATCTCCCTAGGGAGTAAAAGCCGTGTGTATTTGAAGAGCAGACATTTTGCCCTTTCACCCCCCTTTCAATTAGGTTGACCCATGATCTTGCTATAGATGTCTGTATTATGAAACTGTGATCAGTTACACCATGGTGAATTCTTACTGTCCTCCCAATCGATGGTAGAAAAAGAGGTCATATTTGGAAAAAATGAAATTTATTTACACGGAGAACAAAGCCCATTTTACTTCCTTTCAGCTGCAGTTTCTTTTCTCTCTATCAATAAATTCCAAGTAAATGCTAGTTGGACTGGCCTCCTCTTTGTCTATCTGCTTACTGCCCTGCCTTCCATTTATCTGCCACACCCTCAGACAGATCAGAGTTTCTACCCTGCTACTTACCTCACATGAAAGCTCATTATTAAACTGTCTAGTACAAATGATCTATCAGGTTACCTTTGCTTTATCACCCATTTATGACTTTGGTACCCTTTGGGGGCTCTCTTTCTGCCTTGGAGCATGCCTATTCAACATCACAGTCTAGAACAGTATAAATTATGTGAGTTTCAAAGGTCTAGAGAAAAGTAGAAGATAAGTTGGCCAATATTTTTTATGATACTGCTAAAAGAGTTAGAGATAATCAGATATAGTTGTACTCTTAAAGGTCATCTAGGCTACTTCCTCATGCTACAGATGAGGGAAAAAAAAAGACCCAGGTAGGTAGTTACTTACCCAAGGATCCAAGCTGATTAGTGGCACAATCAGAATTAATATCCACTTTATTATATTATATTACATTACGTTATTGTTTTGTTATGTTACATCATGTCACGTCACGTCATATCATGATATATCAATTTTATTATTTTATTGTATTACATTACAGTATAGTATATTAGGTTATATTATGTTATATTATAGTACATCGATATAACTTATGTTGTTGTGTTATAATAATATGTAATATAATAATGATAACTTCTTTTCAGTAGCTATTTAAGCAATATTCATTTAAAGACCATTAAAGTTTTTTAAAAATCTATTGTTTTCCCCTTTCTGCGCCCAGTGATTAGAATGCTCCCCCCTTTCCTCTCTGCTCGTGGAATTCTGCTTACCTCTCTTCATTTGACAGGCATGATAGTAGGAACTCAGGATACAAACCAAAAGTGAAACTGTACCAGACTTCTAAGAGTTTGAATTCTATTGGGGGAAAGGGCAAAATGGAAAACAATATGGACAACAACATGACAATGGAAAATATTTACCAAAATATAAAAGGAATATCTGGGGAAGTAGCAAGCACTGACCACTATGGAAATTCCAAAGAAAACAAAGCTCTTATAGGAGTTTTCACTTGAACTGACCCCAGAGATTCTAGGAGACAAGGGTGAGAAGGAACAATTGGTTGTTGTTGTGTTTGTCCTTCACTCTCTAAGAGGACCATGACATCAGGGAAATGATAACATGACTTGCAATTGACTTTGATTTGAGTGAGGGAGGGCTGAGCAAGGTCACCAGCCTCACTTTCTCCTCCAGAGCCATCTGGGTCCAGTGGCCTGATGTTCACAAGGACAACTGGAGATGGCCCAGGATGCAATGGGAGACCTTGGCCCTTTCAGGCTAAGGCCTTTTCAGGTTCTCACTTTGAGTGATATAATGCTCATTCAGTGAATGGGCCTCTTTGAGAAGTTAATCAAGGGATGGCCCCTTTAATCAAAGACTCAAAAAAAAAATCTAACTGGGAGGGGAAGACTCTCAGGGTTCCAGCCAAAAGAGAAACAGTTACATTCACTCAGTGCTAGGAGGGCAGGGACTTATTGTCCATTCTATGAGCTCCTGAGTGAGGTGGGTTTAAGGCTTGGTTTTTGAGAAAGAAATCCAGCCAGTAAACCCAAAGTAAAGGTGAGGCAGCCTTAGCCCTCAAAAATGTGTGGGGAGAGGAGAGGGGAAGGGGAATGGAGGGGAGGAGAGGAAAGGGGAAGGGGAGTAGAGGGAAAGAGAGGAGAGGAGAAGCTACTTACAGGTTGTGTTTGTCCTTCATTCTTGAAGAGGACCATGACATCAGGGAAATGAGGACATGACTTGCAATTGACTTTGATTTGAGTAAGGGAGGGCTGAGCAAGTTCACCAGCCTCACTTTCTCCTCCAGAGCCATCGGGGTCCAGTGGCCTGATATTCACCAGGACAACTGGAGATGGCCCAGGATGAATTGGGAGACCCTGGCCCTTTTAGGCTAAGGTCTTAGGCATAGTGGAAAGCCTATGTCAACATGCGAAGGCAGGAGATAGAACTTATTAGATAGAACAGGTATTAGACTGACTACCAAACTGAAGATCTACAGAAAAATGGTGCCCAACCAGCAGCACACCCTCCATATGTGGAACCATCAGTTACAGCAAACGGAGAAGTTTTGAATACTGTGGATAAATTCACTTACCTTAGTAATATACTTTCCAGGGATATACATATTGATAATGAGGTTGATGCATGCATTGTCAGAGCTAGCTCATTGTCCAGGAGGTTCTGAAGGCAAGTGTAGGGAGAGGAGAATAACATGTACAGGGAACTGAAATTGGGGCTGCTTGATTGGAACACAAAGTGTGCAAGGGGAGGTACTGGGAATCTATCTGGAAAGATGGGTCAAAGTCAGATTGTGAAGAGTTTTAAATTTCAAACAGAGGAGCTGGAATTTTATCCTAGAGGAAGTAGAACACTATTTAAACTTCCCTTGAATAGAGGAAAGACATGGTCAGGCCTGTGCTTTTCTAACATTCTGTTTATTCATATGTTTTACATGTCCCCTTATTAGACTCAAAGCTTCATGAAGGCAATGACTAGGTCATACCTAAAATGTGTATCTCCCCTAATATCTACATGCATGCACATGGTAGACACCTGAAAGATAGTTGCACAATTGAACTGAACTGAACGTTTATATAAAGTTAAATCAAAGCCTTAGAACTATATACTAAGTCCATTTTTTGATTACAAGAGGTATCATTTGAGCCTGAAGTAATAAAATGTTTTTAAAACATTCCTTCTTTGCCTTTATTACATAAGACATTTTGTTTTTGGTGTCGTTCAGATGTTTCAGTTGTATCCAATTCTTTGTGACCTCGTACGGAGTTTTCTTGGCATGATACTAGTAGTGGTTTGTCATTTCCTTCTCCAGTTTATTTTACAGTTGAGGAAACTGAAGCAAGCAGGGTTAAGTGACTTGCCCAGAGTCACACAGCTAGTAAGTTCCTGAGGCTGGATCATAAGGCATTTTGCATTCCTGTTTCAAATGGCACATCATGTTAGGTGCTGGAAGAATCTAGAGACAGAAGTCATTGTAGTCATAACGTGTATGACTGTTAATGCAAATTTACAGGGGCTTAAAGTCTCCCCAGATAATTAGTTATTTTCATCCAAATACATCGGCCTAGAGACATCTATATCCATATGTAACCCTGCTGTCCAACTAAGTCTGTACATCTGTATGGGTTTGTAGAAGGATCCTGACATCATTTCAGGTGTAGGCACTTCATTAAGGTACATTGATTACTTATTGAAATGTTGTTCTTTTTGGGCCTGAGTGTTTGTAATTGATTTCAAGTTAATGCAATAAAAGATCAAGTGTTTAATCTTGGGAAAAGGGCTATTCTTAGCTTTCATTATCTCGCTAAATGTCATTAAAATTGTTCTATGTTTTTTGTCTCTGAGGCAAAACATGAACAACATGGACTTAAAATAATGAACAGAAACATATTTTTCCAGTGTAAGTTTCACTTTTCTGGTGGTTAGGATTTATATTCAAAGAAAGAGCAGATATATACATATACATATATAGATATAGATATATACACACATGTTGACAGAAATGATGATAATAAATGCAGTTCCTTTCTGTTAAAAAATGAGTTCAACATTTTATTAGAAATAGTCATAAATGACAATGTATACAACTAATTTTACTTAGGAGCCATTTATACTGAAATTTATTTCAATGCCTAAAGTGTCATAATACCTTTTTAGTCCCTCCCCCTCAGTTTCATTTGGGATCCTTTTTTTTTTCATTCTCATTCCTTTTTTATCATATGATCATAGTTAGTGTGTACTCCATTCTTCTGGTTCTGTAATATTCTCTTCACGTTATTTCACAAAGATCTTGCCAAATGTCTTTGTACCCCTTAGATTTGTCCATCTTAATCGCATTATAACATTCTATTATATTAAGGTACCAAGATTTATTTAACTATTCTCCTATTGTTAGACATTTAGGCTGCTAATAATAATTCCATTGTTTTGAGTATATCCTGGCGGTGTTATCAAAAACGAAACAAAAAAAGAGCTATTCAAAGATTTTCATAGCAGAACATAGCTTATTTTCAACACAGTGATGATGTCTATAGGAATTGAGAAGCCCAAGCATATGAAATATATATATATATATATGTATATATATCTATATATATATATATTGCTATAATTTTACTTGGAATAGGAATAGTCACATAATGAGCTTATGATATGATAATAATTTATGTTTAGGACTTCTCACTTTTGAGTAAACCTTTATTTTTCTTCTAAATGCTTTGAGATGATATCAAAACCCTCTTCTTCCTAACTTTATTCCTAGAAAGGACTCAGCAGGCAACAAATTTAAATTTTATACTTGGACTATTTGAAGAGACAAGTTTTTTTTAATTTTAATCATATTTGTCATTGCAATTTATTATACAACAGAAAAAAATCACTTATTATGTATTCATTGAATGTCTGAGATGAAGGTGGAATGCAACTAGCAAAATTGTTCCATTATCATATTATACTGTCCTTAGAAGCATAAGTCATATACTAGCAAATATGCCTGAGGATTAGGGAAATGATTCCCTGAACATGTTTAATCAGGGGTAGGGAACCTGTGGCCTCAAGGCCACATGTGGCCTTCTAGGTCCTTGGGTGTAGCCTTTTGACTGAGTCTAAGTTTTACAGAAAAAATCCTTTTGTCATTTCTTTCTCCAGCTTATTTTATAGATGAGGAAACTGAGGTAAATAGGGTTAAGTGACTTGCCCAGAGTCGCATAGCTAGTAAGTGTCTAAGGCCAAATTCGAACTCAGGAAGATGAGTCTTCCTGACTGTACCACCTAGCTATGGGGTGAGTAGTACTCTCTTCAGTTGGCTAAAATTATGTAATTGGAACTGGGGAAACCTTCCAAAGGATTTAGCTTTGGCCTCTTGCTCTTTTGGTTTGATTGCTTCTCTGATTGAAATCTTCCTGCTAGATGCCAACTAGTGAGCAAATGCTGTAAGGGAAGAAGCCTTGGGCCTTTTCCCCTACTTAAGGCTGACATGTGGAAAGAAATCCAGACTGTCAGAAGCACAGCCAGGAAAGACATGAAGCATAGTTATCCTGGACCCATCCCAAAATTGGAGGTTGCCAGAAGGAACTCACCAATGGGAGAAGGGAGACAGCATGGCAGGGAGATATTTCACTAGGGTTAGAGAAATTACAGGGTGAAAAGGCTCCTGAGTCATGCTGGCAAAATCTAAGCATTAGAAACGTGTATAGGATGGGACATTAGACAAAGACCTAATGTTCAGAACACAAATATCTATATTAATGCTCATCAACCTTCTAAAAATTATGTGCTTCTTAGCATCCTTCCCTCCCAACCTTTTATGGTCATTGCCCCATACCCAAGTAAGCAAAAGGGTGCCATGAAGAACCTTGGAGGATAGCAAAAAAATTTCAGGAGGGAAAAATGAGAGGCCAAAAACTTATGGACTATTCAGATTCCTCACACTGACTAAACCATAAATATTTTTTTCTATATTTGGGGTGGGGGGCGCAGAAGTGAAATTCATTAATTGCTGTGGCCAAGGAATTACTCACTATGTGGCCAGTCTACTGGTAATGATTCTTTCCTAGTTATAGAAACTAGTCTGTTCCTTAGAAAACAGGCAGTCTGTTGCTAGGACTGTACTGGGGGCTTTTTCAGCAAAACAGCATGTGCCAGAACTTTTGTTATACTGGCTTAGCCTTTGAGAACCACAGGATACTTCAACACCAAGATAAAATATTAGAATAAGACCGTAAAATCATAGATTAGGTGAACTAAATGACTTTTTTGGAGGCAATTGGCGTTAAGCGACTTGCCTAGGGTCACAGCTAGTAAGTTTCTGAGGCAGGATTTGAACTTACATCCTCCTCATTCTAGGACTGTTGCTCTGGCTACTGTACCACCTAGCTGCCCCAACTAAATGATTTCTCGAATCACTGAATTTTATTCTTTAACTTCTAATAAAGGAATTCTACTCCAACTTCTTTTCTTCACTAAAAATAGAAACACAGTATAAATTCCCCAAGAACCTCCTTGACTAACTAAAATACCCAGTGTGGCCAATATGTAATTAGCCTTGAGAGTTGGTATAGCTATATAACCCTTGAACATTGTGCTTCTGTCCCTGTGTCTCTTCTTACTAAATTTAGTAACTCAAGGCACACTTTTATTTATAGAGGATGGAATTATCAGTGGAGAGGCTAAATTGTCCTGTACCCCAGAGTACTTGAAACGAGAAGCTTTTTCATGCTTACAGGGTTACATTTTTAAGTCCTTAATTCTTGTGAGATGATGTGTATATTAATGAAAGATTAACTTGATTCTCTGAAGAAATCATTGTATGGACAATATGAAGCAATAAGAAATATTTCCTCTGAGGAAAGTGACTTAGGCTAATGTGGTATTGTTGGCTACATCTTTTTTTCACCCTTGACTCAAATATAGAGCTCAACAGGCACAGAACTTTAATTTTTGTAACACTCACAGAAGAATCTCCATATGTAGAAACTACCCTCTTCCCCTGCCTCATTTGTAAGGTCTCTTTCTGAATACCATGCCAGGTTTGAGATGCATTATGTGTATAGGTTAGCTTCCATGCAAAATCACAACTCAGAAGCCCCTTACTAATGTGTTTCTCTTAGCAGTCAACCAGAAGATACATTCTTTCAAAGCAATAGACTTTTAATTGGACAGCATTGCAAAGGAGATGACCAAAAAGATTCTCCTCGTACACACAAGGTTAGACTTTTCCATAGGTTATCATATGACCAGTGGGGTAGAGGATACACACAGGGAATATACATGACCAAGGAACTTATACTACATCTGATTGCCATGCCATTGTGTGGCTTGGGGCAAGAACAAAAAGCCCAGTTGGTATCAACGAAGCAGGTAAAGTTTGCACTGATTCCTTTGTTCTTATTTGTTTTCTTTTATTATGCATTCCTTCCATTAAAAAAATCACTTGTCTCCCCACCTAAAGAATATGCTTTTCTTTTTAAAACTTTAATTCTTTCATATCGTGTTGCTGTTGTTTAAAGCACAACTCAAAATAAGAGCAATATCACACCAGTAAGTTACCTTAGAAATTCTCTAGTACAATCTCTTTATTTTATACTTATATACCATCTTCTCCAGGGAGTTTTCATTGATCCCACCAGTTGGTAATGATTCAAAGGTCATTACCCTGAGACAGCTTATAACACTTTGTTTTATAGGTCTCTATTGAATTTGCCATTTAATATTGTATGTTACAGCTATCTGTGCTGGTTCCCTATACTCCTAAAAGATCCTTCCAATAGCAAGGAAACAGGTCTTATCTCTTCCTCCCTGACGTTATTCCCCCAAACTAGGTTTGTGACACAAAGTGAAGAGTATTGAATTTTGGAATCAGAGGACCTATCTTTAAATTCTGACCCTTGTATTACCTGTCTGTGTGACTTTGGGGAAGTGATTTAATTTCTCTGCGCCTCAGTTCCTCATTGCTTATTAATTCTGTGATGCAGGGCACTCCTGGGCCTCAATTTCCTCAGCTGTTAAGTGAGGGTACTAGACTAGATGGCCTCTGAGTTCTTTTCCATCTTTAGGTATATGATCCTAACCATCTTGTGTTCTATAAAATATAGAGGTGGAAGTGGATAACCTCTTACATCTTTTTCATCTCTAAATTCATGATTCTACTTCCCACTCCCATACCCAGTGCCTAGCACAGTGATCTCATATTGCAAGCAGTTAATAAAGGTTTATTGTTTTTAATGTGATATATGGTTCTTTCAAAGAATGAAAGGAATAGAGAGAAAGTGGATGTATTATACATTTAGACCCAACATTCTTGTAAAAATTAGAGATAGTAATTAAATTCCCAGAAGTCTGTAAGGGGTATTAATCATACAGTATAAACACATTTTATGATTCACAGAATCTAATTCTGTGATGGAACATACGACAAGGCAGCTTGAAGGAAGTTGTTGAAGAAAGGCTAGCTACATAGAGCTAGCTCAAGTAGGAGAGTAATCAATAAGCAATTAGTTTAATGCAAATATCAATGACAGCTTATCTTACAGGACCTGAAGCCTCTCTCCCCATGGCTTATCGCCAAAGGAAAGAATTAATGACAAATTGAAGAGGAACTTGAGAAAATTAAAGCTTTCCTCAAACAAAGGAAGTGGGGAAGATGAAACGGGGAAAGAAAAAAGTCATAAAACTACATGAGAGAATGAAACGTGAAGGCAAAAAAAAAATTCAGATGCTTTTTTGTTTATTGGAAACATCATCCTGGTCTAGGAAATTAATCTATACCTATGACTTCAATGCTTCTAGGAGTCGATAGAGAAGCCACAACGTACCTCTGACAGTTATTGCTTTGAAAATAAAATGGAAACTGTTAGGTGACATTATCGTAGAGCAAAAAACAAATGAACATTTGTAGACAGAAAATAATCCACCGGGAATTATAGGAAATGAACAGGAACGCTTTTCTTGATTAGACCCAACTCAGGCCAGTCTCTTGATAATTTATGTTTGATACTGGAATAGAGTGAGACATTTATAGGTCATTCAAGAGTTAAAAGGAAATTTCCTAAGCTGTAACTGGAGAAGGATATTGAACAAAGAGAGGCATTGAGGATACCTTGACTTAATAGAGCTCAAATAAAGCTTCCTTGCCTGGGTTGTGGTCCACCAGTCAAACATCAGAGAATGCCCGGAGCTCCTTGTGGACTTTTTATTCTTAGGAGACGAGGATCTGGAGTCAATAGCCACCGTCTTCAGTCACCCCCTGAGCCAACTTAATTTTAAGAATGATTTCCATACATTTTAAGGAAAATCTAGCCTAACTTGTATGGGTACAAGAGGTGGGTTATTGTTCCCACCACGAGGACTGCCAATCTATGCTGCTGGTAGACTGGAGACTGTTCTAGGCGGCTAATAGAAATGGTAGCAAAAGAGGCAATCACTGAACTCTGTCTCTGATCCTATTCCTAGGGTCACTTTCCAAGTGAAATCTCAGGTGCCTCGTTCATTCCTGCTCCTCTCCTCCTTTCTTTCCCCACCTCCCTCCCCTGACTTCCCCACATCCCTCCTGGAAACTGACAGATGTGAAAGCTTCTGGAACAATTTCTGGTTCTGTTCCTTAATCCTCTAGTATTAAACAAAGCTGACATGGCTTAGCACTGGAGAAGCACGTTAGCCGACGGAAGGGAGAACTGAGGGGAAGCAAGAATGAAGGATTCAGAAGTTAGGTGAGCAGTAGGCTAGTTAAGCCATAGCACATCTCCAACTGATCAGCTTTGAGAGCAACAGGTCCTATGGAAGACAGAACTGAGTTCAAATCTGGCCTCAGACAGTTACTAGAGATGCGACCCTAGGTAAGGCCCTTAATCCATATACCTCAGTTTTATCTACTGTCAAATAGGGATAATAATTATAAGTACCTCATAAGGTTGTTGTGAGGGTCAAGTGAGAAAATATTTGGGAAATGCTTAGTATAGTGCCTTTCACAATTAATAAAATTAATTAATTTATAAATTTAATAAATAAATAAAATTAATAAAAACATTGTTTTCTTTCTTCTTTCCCTCCTTCCTTCCACCCTCCCTCTCTTCCTTTCCTCCTTCCCTCTTTCCTTCCTCCTTTCCTTTCTGCCCACCTTCCTTTTTCTTCCTTCCTTCCTGCCTTCCCTCCTTTTTCTTCCTTCCAACCTTCCATTCTTGCTTCCCTCCCTCCCTCCCTCTCTCCTATGGTGGGACATTTTGGGATATTGCCTCATTTTGGCTGCCTAGGCCCCAGGTAAAATATTTTCTTCCCAGATACAATCTCTGCTGATATGAGGTTATAAAGGAGACAAGCTGCAGAATCCATTGTGGCTTTGGTCATTCCAGAGTAGTAGTGAGCACCTTGCACCCTAGAATCAGAAGACTTGGGGTCAAATAAATTCAGTTCAACATTTACAAAGTGCCTATTATGTGCACAATATTCTTTGGTTTGGGGGATAGAGTGACAAAAAAAAAAACAGTCTCAGTCCTAAAGGAAATTGCTGGGGAGGGACTAGAAACAGAAATAACCTATACACAGAGAAGTAAATAGAAGATGATTTGAGGACAAAGAAAGTCCTAACCACTGCAGATTGGGAAAGCCTTAAAACAGGGTTTGGCATTTCAATTGAAAATTGAAAAAAGAGAAAAATTCTGAGACCCAAGTTGAAGAGGTCATATACTCTTGTACAAATACAGGAAGTAAAAAGCTGGAGTATAGAATTTGGGGAAGAGCAAGGACTCATAGGTTCATCGTTACAAATTCAAAAATTATCCCAGAGGCCATTTAGTCCGACACACTCATTTTCCAGATAAGGAAATTCATGCCTAGGACAGTTAAGTGACTTGCCAGAAATCACTCTGGTAGTAAAGTTAAAAAGTAGTATTTGAACTCAGGTCCTCTGACTCCAAAATCAATGCTCTGTCCCCTGGACCATGGGGCATATGGAAGAAATTAATATGCATTTTTGAATATACAATAAGTAACATACAATAAGTAATAACATATTATTTTCTATATGTGAACCCAATATAACTAACACTACACCAGTAGGGTGTTTCCAGAGATTGATTGTTAAAAATGGAATTAAATCTGGGCATGGTGGCTCATCCTTTCAGTACTGACTATTGAGAAGGCTGAGGCTGGTGGATTGATTAAGTTCAGGACTTCTGAGGTGAGGTGGGCCCAAAGACAACTGAGGGTCCATACTAACTGTAGAACCAATATAATGCAGCTCTGGAATTGTTTTCTGTGAGTGGTGATGGATGAACTCATATTCATCTCTACCCTTTTTTCTGGGCCTGCTTGGGAAGAGAGATCACTATCAAAAGCTACTGAGTACAGCGTTAGACCTTGACAGATGCATTTTGCTTCAAAGAAAACACAATAAATTCTTGGCTATACATTGTGGTTAGTGAATAGCATATTCTGATAAATAAAATTACCATATATGTCATACTTGGATTACTTGTTGGCTAGAATAAAAGCACACTTCAATAAGGCTACATAGGTCAATATATTTTTTCCACAAAGTAATTCCTTAGGAACAAGATCTTCTTTTCCACAATTATTGCAGGCCTGAGGCCCATTCTCTAGTTTTGTTTGTTCCAAAGATAGACTTGGCCAATGACTTTGTCAAATACACTTTCAAGTTATTACTCTATGTATGTTTGCTCCCTTTGAATGAATATTTGAAAAAGCATTTATTAGAGTTTATTACATGTCAGGCACTGTGTTAAATGCTGAGGATTCAGAAACAAAAAGATAGTCCCTCCCTTTAAGGGACTAACATTTTAATAGGAAAATACAACATATAGAATGGTGGCCAGGGATGGGCATTTTGCTCTAAGAAGCCAAAAGAAAGGTAAATGGAGCCATAGGGCAATTTATTACTATATATTTTCCATTTTTAAAAAAAAAATTTGTTTATTGTTTTCAGAGCAAAAGTTGAAAAGATAGGAGAGGAGAGGTTGGAGTGGGGTATACACAATAGAGTACAGTATGGTCCTCAACTAGGATTATCAGCTAGGTAACCTTCATCTACCCCTTAGTCAATTTATAGGAAATAAATTCTAGAATTTAGCATGCATAAGCACATAATAAAATAAGGAGATTGTTAGTAAACAGTTTTTATCTTTCTAGTTTTTGAAAGCAGTATTCACATATTGTATTCAATGCACAGTTTGTTCCTTGCATTGGGTTTGTCTGAGAACAGGACTGAGAATCCTGTTTTACAAAGAATGATTGTTAAAAAATGGAATTAAATTTGGGCATAGTGGCTCACACCTACAGTACTGTCTATTGAGGAGGCTGAGGCTGGTGGATTAAGTTCAGGACTTCTGAGGTGAGGTAAGCCCAAAGCCAATTGAGGATCCATACTAACTCTACAACCAATATAGTGAAGCTGTGGGAACAGGGGGCCACCAAGCTGCTTAAAGATGGTAGAACCCCCCCAGGTTGAAAAGGAGTAGGTCAAGGCTTCCCTGCACATCAGCAGTAAGAACTGGCAGTGAATAGTGACCACACTTCCATCTTAAGTGACACTGGGAGATCTAGTCTAATCTATATTTACATATATATGTATATAGCTAGATACACACATTTATACATGTATGTCTGTGTATATATGTACACGTATATATGTATACATTTGTGTTTATGTGTATATATGTATACATGTGTGTATAAACACACACATATATATATGTGCGTGTGTGTGTATATATATATATAAACACACACACATACACACACACACACACACACACACATACCTCTAAGTGGGTTTAATAAGAATGGGAAAGGTTTTTCCAAGAGTATACCAAACTTTTTAGAATTTCATTGATTGGAAATCAAGAGAAAATATACCTATTCCCCCTTAGCAAGCTCTCATTCCTCTTAATTATGTGTACATATGCTTATGTATGTGTAAATGTACATATATATACACACATATGTATGTGTATATATGTGTATGTATGTGTACATACATGCATATATAAATTTGTGTGTGTATGTACTCCCCCAGGTTGTAGATATATAACATAGGAGCAGGAAAAAAGACTCTCAAGTGATAAATTCCCTTGTGGCATTTCAAATCCCAATATCACAATTGCTGAGGGATTGTCCAGGTTCTTTTATTACAATGGAATTCAGTTATATTAAATATTATTTGAGATAGGCAGGGCTTAGAAATATTATTGTTGCACAATTTTCTGTGGTCTTGGTATCTGTCATAAGAGGATTTGAACCACATTACCTAAGAGGATGAATATACCTAAACCCTGTAATAGCACAGTTCATTGTTACGTATACTAATGCTAAAAGACATATCCAAAAAAATGCCTGATATCCCATAGATATCTTTTAAAGTGTGGAAGCTCTGTCTCCAAACTCCAGAACTAGAAGGAAGGTCCACTGTCTTTGGTATGACCAAGACACAGTCTGAAGAGAGACTTTTCAGAAAGGTGTTTTTTTGGTCATAAAGGGACATCTAGTTCATTATTTCCGACACTAATGGAGGCTTTTAATTCCCTAAGGAAATATGTATTTGATTTGCCAAATACAAGGTTCCAGGCCTAGTTAGCTGAAAATGCAGCTATCATAGTGGAATGAATTGAAGATTTTAAGCTAAATTTCCCTGGAATCTATTCTCTTACAAAATGAAACACAATACGTCCTTCACAAAGGTAGCATTCCATTCCAACACAGTCATTTAGATGACCTAATAAGGATCATACTTATCTATCTATTCCAACTCTCTGTTACAGAGGGAAAAACTGGTTAAGAAAAGAAGAGTGAGAGGATTAAAAGAATTAATTAGAGGATGATAGGATTTAGAGCTGGAAGGAACCTGAATGATCATTTGGTCCTAAACACCTCGTTTTACCAATGAAGAAACTGAGGCCCATAGAAACGTATTGTCTTGCCCATGGTTACACAGCTAGTGACAGTCAGAATTAGAACCCAGATATTATGATGCCATTATGTCATAGTGATTTTAGAATCACCTACACACCTTAGCTTCAAGTCTACAATCTGTTCGATAACCATCCCAGGAAGCATCCCAACTGAGAGAGCTATTTCTGCAGAGAGATACTATAAATGCTAGGGAATCAACTGAGGCAAATTAGGATTAAATGACTTGCCGAAGGTCATATAACTAGTTTCGAGTTCAGAATGAGAACACAGAATTAGAAGCCAGAATTAGAGGGCATCCTGCCTCAAAGACCAGCATCTTCTCAAGGACCACATTGCTTTTCAATCATACTACTGACAATTTAATTCTATTCAGGAAGTTGTAAGAAATAAATAACAAAAATAAAACCTCTGAAGAATCCAACTACCAAACTATCCTCCCCACCCTAACCTCTTACTCTGAGGTTTACTCTGCCCTCTATCACCTCAGTCCCTGGAGGGCAGCAATCATCCCAACAAAGTTACCTCAGGTTGTGGCCTTGTTTCAGAACATGGTATCTCAGTTGTGACGTGGATTCGACAATGCATCAAATAGGTCACTGTGTGAAAACTGGTTTGGGTTACAGTTCCTGGACCACTGGTAGATCTCTCAGCGTCTCAAAGTTCATCCCATATTTCCTTCTCCAATATTCTTTCATTTATGAGAGAGAAAGAATAGCCACAACAGAGAAAGAAAGCAATATTAGGAGCGTGCACTTACGATTTCATAATGGTTTGAAATTGGAGAGGGCCTGAGACTTTTCCACTCAGAGGTCTACAGCAGTTCATTTTCCTCACAAAAATGAAACCAGAGAGAAAAAGCACCACTATGCTCATTTTGCAAATAAAGAACCTGAAATTTATAGAGGTCAAGTGACTGGCCCATGGTTATACGAGTAGCAAATATCAGAGGTGGGACTTGAATCCAGGGCTTCAGCACTCCATTACACACTTCAGGCAGCTGGCGGTAGAGCAGACAGAGAAATGGGCCTGGAGTCAGGATGACCTGAGTTCAAATCTGGTCGCAAACACTTAATAGCTGCATCACCTTGGGCGAATCATGTAATCTAAGTTTTCCCAACTGTAAGATGGGGGTATTAATAACACCCACCTCTTAGGGTTGTTGTGAGAGCCAAATGAGATAATATTTTTAAAAAGCATTTACTATACGAAACAAACTATTTGCTCCTTTTTTTAATTTTTTTTGGTTTTGTTACATCTTTCTCATGGTTTATTTCATTGGTTATAATTCTTCTTTACAACCTGATTATTAGGAAAATAAGTTTAATATGAAGGTATATGTAGAACCTATATCAGATTATATTCCATCTTGGTGGGGAGAGGGGAGGAGAAGGAAGGGGAGAAAATTTGGAACTCAAAAACTTATGGAACTGAGTGTTGTAAACTAAAGAAAAATAATTAATTTATTTATTTTTTAAATCACGTACCTGACTCATAGCCGGCTCTATGTGAATATTTATTTTCATCCCTTCTCCCGCTACTTTCGTTCTGCCTCTCACTATGTAAAATGAGGGGGTCATACCGGATGACACTAAGAATGATGATCGTGACAATAATAACAGTTCACTCTTATAGCCCTTTTAGATTTACGCTTACATGCTTACCACCCGGTGAAGTATGCAGTGTAAGTATCATTATTCTCATCTTAGAGTTGAGGCAACCCAGGCTGAGTTAAACAATTTGCCCAAGATTACACACCTCCTAAGTGATATAATTAGGCCTTGAACTCAGATCTCTCAACTCCAGGGTTCACCTTCTTAACACCCCATTGCTTTGCCAAATCTAACATTTATAATTCTATCCCCAAATTGTACCAGATACTAACTAGAATGGGAATGGGCTGTTAACTGTTAATCAGATTGATATCCTCAAAAGTTCTTAAAATGGTAGGTTCTCTTATATTCTAGCAATAGAAGCCTTTGTTTGAAAAGAGAAAGATTCAAGAAAAATAATGTCATAGACTGTTTTTCTCCTTTAGAGAATTATAAATCCTCATTCTTGAAGCACATAGCCAGGAATGTAATCTTCTAGGCTAAAATTAATTAGTGTAAGTTGCTCAGAGGATCTTCTGAGAGTGGGGAAAAAAGCTGCCTGCAGGGCTTAATAATGAAGCATCCTTTAAAGGAGGGCTTTGGCATTAATATTCTTTACAGAGAAAATACACCTACTGTTGTGATTATTAATGGCTGGTTGGGGCAGGGAGGGGGCTAAAGATTCAGGAGGGAGAGAGACTTTAGGGAACTCCAGTGCCTGATGAAGGCAAGTGTAAATGGAAGAATTCAGAGAGGGAAATGAGTTTGTGTAAATGACTGTGAAGGGAGAACGTTTGTCACTGATGCTTGGGGTCGTGGATTCGTTGTTTTTCTTTTGAAAATTATAATTGATATTTCATATTATAGACTAAAAGTATAGTGGTGGGCTCAGTTAGACTCTGAGAAATAAATAGATCTGTCTGGAATGTGACTGGAGGTCCTCCTTGTGTTGTGTATAAACCCATAAGCCATAGAGAAAAGCTGCCCAGGCTATGGAAATTTTATGATACAGAGCCCATGGGGCAAATGTCTCTGTCTTATGAACTGATCCATTTTCCTGCCTGCACATACCTTTTATTTCCTCAGCAGCTCCATCTCTTAGCATTCCTAATTTCCTTCCAAAATAACTCAAGAACCACTAGCTACCAGCTTCCCTGCCCCCAACCTCATGTTTATTTTATTTTTGTATGACAGGCTGTGTTACATACACAGTGGCTAGACAGCCGGCCTCAAAGCCAAGAAGGGAGGGCCTATTGTGTGTCAGCCACTGTGTTAAGTGCTTTTTTTCCCTTCTTATAAATGGTTTCTCATTTGATGCTCACAACACTGCTGTGAGGGAGGTATTATCATTATCGGGCAGCTAATAGAGCACCTGGCCTAGAGTCAGGAAGACCCAACTTCACATCTGGCCTCAGACACTTATAAGCTGTATGACCCTGGGCAAGTCACTTAACTCTGTCTCAATTTCTTCATCTTTAAAATGAGCTGGAGAAGGAAATGAGAAGTCCCTCCAGTATTTTTACCAAGAAAATCCCAAATGGGGTCATGAAGAGCTTAAAATGACTGAACGACAAGAGGCATTATTGTTATCCTCATTTTTTGATTAAAGAAACTGAGGCAAGCAGAGGTTAAGGGACTTGCCTGGGGTTACATAGCTAGTAAGTGTCTATGATCAAATTTGAACTCAGGTCTTCCTGATTCTAAGCCCAGTGCTCTGTCCACTACATCACCTGCAGCCTGCTAGAAACACTTAACTTAGGTCCTCCCTCTGATGGATTGGCTGTGTGAACCTAGGCAAGTCACTTAAGTTCTCTGTGCTGTAGGCTACTCTCTAGGATTGTAAGGTTCAGAGAGTTACAGAGAATGCCAACCTCATTGATAGAGGGAGCGTCATCACCCAGGAGTTCCCTATATCACTGAAATCGAGGTCCAATCTTTATTCCTGCATTTTTATATACTTAAAAATGTATGTGTTATCTCTCCTGATAGATCACATGAGTTCTTAAAGCAAGGACAGTTTTATTTTTATCTTTGTAACTGCCGTGCCTAGCACAATGCCTCAAAAATAGTAGTAGTAGTAGTAGTAGTAGTAGTAGTAGTAGTAGTAGTAGTAGTAGTAGTAGTAGTAGTAATTACAATTATTATGGCTAACACATAATGCCTACTATGTGCCAGGAACTTTGCTAAATGCTATACAAATATCATCTCATTCATTTCTTATAACAACTTTGGGAGACAGGCTCTATGATTATCCTCATTTTACAAATAAGGAAAATGAGGGAAACAGAGGTAAAATTACTTGCCCAAAGTCATATGGCTAGAAAGTGTCTAAATCTGGATTTTACCTCAAGTTTTGCTAACTCTACCCACTGCAACCCTCCTTAATCCTTAATAAATTCTTGTAGAGCCAGTGATCTTAACTCTAGGTTCATGGCATTGTTTTTTTTTAAAAATGTTTTGACAGCTGTCTTTCCTTATAAATGGTTTCATTTATGAGCCTAGGTATTTTATTTTATACTTTTAAAATATTATTCTTAGAAGAGGTCTACAGTTTTCATCTGACTGCCAAAGGTAACCATGAAACAGAAAAAGTTAAGAACTCCTGTTTTAGAATGATTGATTGATTCCCATCGACCTTTTAAATATTTAATCAATTTAAGTGATACCATTTAAAGGAATAAGAAAAAGTCTTTTAGTCTGAAGAGGAAAAAAGACAATAGCTAGAGTAGAAATATTAGTTGTAAGACACAAGATAAAGACAGAGAGGCACATCTTGATTTTAGATTTCAATCTTTCATTGATCCATTTTTCATCCTGGAGTTTCCATTTCCTTGTCCCCTCTCTCCCCACAAGTCCCCCACTCCTACCTCCCACTCCCTGTCTTTCTTTCTCAGCAAGAGACATATTAACTTGTGTAGTGGAAAAAACACTGTCCTTGAAATCAATACATTTAGGTTGGAGTCACTGATGGAAAAAGAATTGTTGGCTATGTAGCCATGCGTGAGTCTCTTAATCACTCTAAATGTCAGTTTTTTCATCTGCAAAATGGGAATAATGGAACTGATACTCTATACCTCAGAAGATTGTTTTGAGAAAACTATTTTACAAACAAATCACTTTATTACTATCACTTAATACTTTTTTGTATTTATTTACAAGAGTCTTCATCAGAAGGCTTTCTCACCATAAAGAAAACCTTGGGTTCTCAAAGACCATTTGATTGGACCGGGTTTGCTCTCTGAGACCTTCCTAAGTAGAGAGCTAGTCACCAGTACATTCATCATTACATGATGAGTTATTTGGCCATGACCATGACCATGAAAGGATGAGGCGGATCATGCCTATCATTCCAGGTTTTGGGAGGGTGGGATCCCTAGAACTCAAGAATTCTGAGTTGCAGTAGGCTATGCCAGTGGTGGGGAACCTGTGGCCTCAAGGCCACACGTGGCCAAAGGGCCACACTTGAGGACCTAGAAGGCCACATGTGGACACAAGGCCACAAGTTCCCCACCCCTGGGCTATGTTTATCACATGTCTATGCTAAGTTCAGCATCAGTATGGTAAGTCCCTCCAGGAGTGGAGAATCAGTAGACTATGTAAGGAGGAGTGAACTGACTCAGGTCGGAAAAAGAGCTGGTCAAAGTTTCTGTGTTGATCCATAGTGGAACTGGGCCCCTGATTAACCTCTACCTACACTACCAAGCACTCTTTTCTTTTTCCTTCCTTTTAAAATTTTTTTAAAAAATTAATTTATTTGTAGTTTTCAACATTCACTTCCATAAGATTTTGAGTTTTAAATTTTCACCCCCTCCTTCTCCTTCCCCCTCCCCAAGATGGCATGCAGTCTGATATAGGCTCTACGTATATATTCATATTAAACATATTTTCACATTAGTCATGCTGTAAACAAGAATTTGAACCAATGGGAGGAACCACAAGAAAGAAGAAACAAAACAAAACAACAACAGAAAAGAGAGCAAATAGTATGGCTTGATCTGTATTCAGACTCCACAGTTCTTTCTCTGGATGTGGATACCGTTTTCCATCATGAGTCTCTTGGACTTGTCTTAGATCCTTGCATTACTGAGAAGAACTAAGTCTACCAAAGTTAGTCATCACACACTGTGGCTGTTACTGTGTACAATGTTCCCCTGGTTCTGCTTACTTTATTCAGCATCAGTTCATATAAGTCTTGCCAGGGTTTTCTGAAGTCCACCTGCTCATAATTTTTTATAGCACAATAGTATTCCATTACATTCATGTAACACAACTTGTTCAGTTATTCCATCAACTGATGGTCATCCCCTAAATTTCCAAATCTTGGCCACCACAAAAAGAGCTGCTATAAATATTTTTGCATATGTGGGTCCTTGCCCATTTTTATTATCTCTTTTGGATACAGACCTAGAAGTGGTATTGCTGGGCCAGAGGGAAAGAATAGTTGTATAGTTGGACATAATTCCAAATTGCTCTCCAGAATTGTTGTATCAGTTCACAATTCCACCAGCAATGCATTAGTGTTCCAATTTTCCCAGATCTCCAGCATTGACCATTTCTCTATTTTGTCATGTTACCCAATCTGATAGGTGTTGTGTGGTACTTCAGAGTTGTTTTGATTTGCATTTCTCTAATCAATCATGATTTGGAGCATTTTTTTTCATGCGATTGTAGATAGCTTTAATTTCTTCATCTGAAAACTGCCTGTTCATATCCTTTTATCATATATCAATTGAGGAATGACTTGTATTCTTATCAATTTGACTCAGTTCTCTATGTATTTTAGAAATTAGGCCTTTATCAGAGACACTGGCTATAAAAATAATTTCCCAGCTTTCTGCTTCTCTTACAATCTTGGTTGTATTGGCTTTGTTCGTGCAAAAACCTTTCAATTTAATGTAATGAAAATCATCCATTTTGTATTTCATGATGTTCTCTATCTCATGTTTGGTCATAATTTTTTTTCCTTCTTCATAAATCTGACAGATAAACTATTCCTTGCTTTCCTAATTTGTTTATGGCATCAGCTTTTATATCTCAATTGTGTGCTAATTTTGACTTTATCTTAGTATATGGTGTAAGATGTTGGTCATGCCTAGTTTCTGACATATTGTTTTCCAGTTTTCCCAGAAGTTTTTTGTTAAATAGTGAGTTCTTATCCAATAAGCTGGAGTCTTTGGGTTTATCAAACAGTAGATTACTATAATCATTGACTATTGTGTCTTGTGTACCTAGCCTATTCCACTTATCCAACACTCTATTACTTAGCCAATACCAAGTAGCTTTGATGATTGCTACTTTATACTATAATTTAAGATCTATTACCAGCACTCTTTCCACTGCATCTACTAGCAGTGTAGCTGCTTCTGGTACAAAGAAGCTTCTAGGCAAAAAAAAAAAAAAAAAAGATAACCACAAAACAAGAAAAAAGCCTTCAATCCCATGTAGACTCCTACAAAACCGTAGTCCATGACATCCTGCCTGTTCATGCTCTGACCTCTTTGAAATGCCCTGTCTTAAAATCTAGTGTGAATGTTAAACTATGGCCAGTTTTCTTCTACATTTCTATCACAAATTCTAAGACAGAGCACCTACTTTCTCTCAAGCTTCCATCATTTCCACACTAACAAATGGATCTCTGCTGACAAAATTCAGAATAGCAGTTTCTCTGGCTAGTTTCTCCGCTTTTTAAAGGATGACATTATGATTAATGCAAATAAATAAATTACTTACTGCTCTGTTTTTTTTGAAGAACGAGGGAACTTTAGAACATATCTACCTGACTTAAACCTGCATGAGTACTATATTATGTCTTGGTGCCAGGTTTGTAACATTTCCTAAACTCTTCATCTAAATCTTCTTTCTGAGCAGGTGGTCTATGGTATACAAATAACAACAGCTTCCTCCATGGAGCTTCACCTAGATTCTTCCCAACATGCTTCCCACACATTTTCTGTATTTCCTCACATGAACACAATGATACTCTCCCCTTCCCTCCAACACATTTTTTCCTATTCTTATTTCTTTTTACTAAGATATATTCCTTCAGGACTGGAGCAGAATCTACTATGCCTCAGCTGAAGTAAAAAAAAAAGCAGCAATCCTCATCTTAGGCAAAGCAAAAGCAAAAATAGACCTACTTAAAAGAGGTAAGGAAGGAAACTACAACTTGCTAAAAGGTACCATAGACAATGAAGTAATAGCAACACTAAACATATATACACCAAGTGGTAAAGCATCCAGATTCTTAAAGAAGAAGTTAAGTGGGTTACAGTTTCATGAACAAAAGAGATAGAGAGCATTATGATATGTAAAATTAAAAAAATTGTTTATTAAATTAAAAAGCTTTTGCACAAACAAGAGCAAGCAAGATTAGAAGGAAAGAAGGAAGCTGGGAAATAATCTTTCCAGTAAGTTTCTTTATTTAAAACCTCATTTCTCAAATATATAGAGAACTGAGTCAAATTTGTAAGCATACAAGCCATTCCCTAATTGTTAAATGGTCAAAGGATAAATAGGCAAAATAAACAGGCAAATAAAGAAGTCAAAGGTATCTATAGGCATATGAAGGAGTTCTCTAAATCACTTTTGATTAGAAAAATGCAAATTAAAACAACTCTGAGGTACCACCTTACACCTATCAGATTGGATAATAGGACAAAAAAAAAGAAAATGATACAGGTACTCTAGATACAAAGACAACCCCTCTCCTCAGGGTTTACATTCTTATGGAGGATACACTAACAGGGAGCAGAGGCCAAATTTAAAGGCTCTTGGGGCTCAGACAGGAGAGAGATGAGGTGATCCTGCCTCAAGAAGGCTTAATGGAGACTTAAGCTTGGCTTTGACTTCCAAGACCTCCTCTCAGGGCCTGCTGCCAGAGCAAAGAAAAGAAAGAGGTGTCAGGGCTGCCTGACTCAGGGTCAGGGCTGATGTGTGGAATTAGGAAAGGTGAAACCAGGGCAGCTACTGTTTGAGAATCTGATTCAGTGTCAGAGGTCATCTAGCCCATTCCACAGAAAAATGTAACAAACATCCTCAAGTGTTCCTGACCCAGAATCTCCTCTATAACATGTTCAATGAGTGGTCAGCTAACCTCTGCTTAAAGACCTCTAGGAGGTTGAGGGGGGCACCATTTACATCATTAGTTGATAGATGGCTTTCTTCTATGTCCTGTTCAAACCATTTCCACACATTGTTCCTAGTTCTGCTCTTGGTGTCCAAGTAGCACAAGTGATTCCTCATTCATGACAGCCTTGTAAGGATTTGAAGAAAACTATTAGGTTCCCCTCTGAAGCTTCTCATCTCTAGCTTACATATACCCAGTTCTTTCAACAGATTCTTGTTTGACAAGGTTAACTCTTTACTTTGTGCCAAGCAATTTGAGGCTCTGGGAATAAAGACAAAAATGAAAACACTCTCTGCCCCTACCCCCCAAGAAAAGGAAAATGATAAAAGTTGGAGAGGATATGGGAAAATTGGGACACTGGTACGTTATTGATGGAGTTGTGAACTGATCCAACCAATCTATAGAGAAATTTGAAACTATGCCCAAAGGGCAACCAATCTGTGAATACCCTCTGATGCAGCAATATCACTACTACATCTGTATCCCAAAAAGATCATAAAAGAGTGAAAAGGACCTACATGTTCAAAAATATTTCTAGTAGTCCTTTTTGTGGTGGCAAAATATTGGAAATTGAAGGGATGCCAATCAATTGGGAATGGTTAACAAGCTGTAGTCTATAAATGTAACGGAATACTATTGTGCAATAAGAAATGATGAACAGTCAAATTTCATAAAAAAGTGGAAAAACTGACATGAAGTGATACAAAGTGAAATGAACAGAACCAGGAAAACATTATATATAGCATCAGCAACATTCAGTGATGATCACTCATGAATGACTCAGCTCTAGTCAGGAACACAATGAACCAAGGCAAGTACAAAAGACTCAGGAAGGAAAGTACTATACATATCCACATAGAGAACTGATGGACTCTGAATACAGATCAAAGTATACTTTTTTTCACTTCTTTTTCATGTTTTTTCCTCTTTTGATCTGTTTCTTCTTTCACAACTGTGACTAATATGGAAATATGTTTTATATGATAGCACATGTATATAACCAATTTCTTAGCAGTTTTAGAAGAGGAGAAGGGAATGAGGGAGAGAGAAAAAACTGGATCTTAAAATCTTGTAAAAATGAATCCTAAAAATTGTCTTGACACATAATCGGGAAAAAATATGGAATACTGTTTTTAAAAGAGAAAAAGCCTGAAGAGAGAAAAAAAGATATACCCTTTCAGAGCCAAATTCTAGTTTCATCCCATTAAGTCTTAGTCATAACCTTTGAACCAAATTTGCCTCGTTTCTTGAGAATCCCTAGTTCACCCTGCTTGTTATGCACACTTGCTGCATTGTGTATAGACATCTAAGGTCATAAGTTTTATTGTTGTCTCCTTTCGTGGATTTTTGTCTCCCTGAATTTTTAGGTATTTCTACTGCTTTTCTTCTTCTTGCGTTGCAGATACTTTCTGTGGTATGTAGCTTGGTAAAGATACATAGTCCCCCAAATCCTCCCTTTATCTTTAGTTTAGAACCATTTTGATTATATTTGTAAAGTCACATCTATACTAATCCTTGTTAAATAAATGCCATCTCTGGCCAGAAGCATATTATTGATATATTTTAAATTCATAGACCAGAAATCTTAATCCTCTTCTCAGATTCTATCACAGACATGTTCTGAATCTATCACTTTTTTTTTTTACCTTGTTTGTGCATCTTGAAATCCACACCTAACTTCCTCTCCTTACTCTTGTTATTTTTTTACCTTGTCTTCCTGATATGTCTTATTTAACTGACCAACTTCCTTCTCTTTGAACTCAAGACCTTTCCCTTCTGGGGAAGAATACAAGCCATTCCCCAAATGATGGCTAAAGGACATAAACAGGCAGTTTTCAGATGAAGAAATCGAAGGTATCTATAGGCATATAAAGAAGTGCTCTAAATCACTGTTGATTAGAGAAATGCAAATTAAAACAACTCTGAGGTACCACCTCACACCTATCAAATTGGCTATGATGAAAAAAAGGAAAATGGTAAGTGTTGGAGAGGATGTGGGAAATTGGGACACCAATGCAATACAGATGGAATTGTGAACTGATCCAACCACTCTGGAGAGCAATTTGGAACTATGCCCAAAGGGCCACCAAACTGTGCATCTCCTCTGATCCCCCAATACCACTACTAGGTGTTTATCCCAATTTTGGGTCTGTATCCACCTCTTCTTCCTACCTTTTTCCTTCAAATCAAGTCTCTTTATTTCCCTTCTACCCCTTGTTCGTGTCCTTGTCCTTCTCTTCTATCTCCCTTTTTTCCTCTTCTGCCTTCTCCATAAGTCCTAAATTTCACGTAATCACAGAATTTTAGAATTGGAAGTGACTTCAGTGGCTATCTAGTCCAACCCATACACCAAAGGAACCCCCACTATAACATACCCAACATGTGGTCATTCAACCTTCTCTTGAAGACCTCCAAGCAGGAGGAACTCATTCTCTTGAAGAAGCCTACACCATTTTTGGAAAGCTCCCAGCTGTTTCACATGAGCTTGAACTAAGCCTGATCATCTCAAGAGCATTGAGAGATGAAGCTGGAAGGAAACCAAACCAAAACAAAAACAAAGAAACATGGAATGGAAGGGATTTACAAATTTGCCAACATTTTTATAGTAGTGAATTCTTACCAAGGTTGAAAGCACAACTACCAAATTTCTTAGTACACAACATACTATAGAAAGAGGACGCAACATTGAAAATTAAATTGGATTAAAAGTCACAGTGATCACTCTCATTCTGTAATTCAGAAATGATTAAAGACTTAAGAAGAACCACAGTATCATTATTGCACATTTACTATCAGCTTTTATGTTTCCATTAGCTCTACTTTTTAAGGGAACTTTGTGACTGTTCCCATTCCCCTCTCCTGAATGGCCTATCATCTGATTATATATATTTCCTCTCTGATTCTATCCAGTTTTCTGACGACTGACTCCATTTCCAATCCCTACCTAATTCCTAATACTGCTGATAAAAACTCAGAAAACTATCCCAAACCCTCCCCTTGCCCCATCATACACACACACACACAAACAAAAGCTGCCTAAAAAAAAGTAGAGACTATAAAATCAATTGTGCTTATTATTTGTTGATTGCAAAAAAAAAAAAAAGGATTTGATTCAGCAAGCCAACACCCTACCTTCCAACTCTTTTGACAGTACTCTATTTCTCATCTATACATCAAGCCGTTCCATATTTTTTTTTAAATCTGACTACTACATAGTAGGAAGTAATACAAGAAAACTTCCCAGAACTTTTAATAAAGTCAAGGAACTTGGAAGAGGGGAAGTAAAGAGGAGCAGTGAGACACCCTGTAGAAATAGACTAGGCTCCAAGTAGTGCAGGCAAAACTAATTACAGGGACAAAGTGCTGACTTAAAAGAGTAAAGGGATGAAAATCAATACAAAAGAAATAAATGGAGGAAAACACAAGGCTAAAAAAGTTTAACCCTAAAAGTGAATGATTAAACAAGCCAATAAAAGAAGAATAGCAAAATGGATAAGAAAAAGAAAGCCAACAACTTGCTACAAAGTGTTCTGGGCCAGGTTTGTGTCAAAGGAGAAAAATTCTTGGGATGTCCTAGGTAATTTTGGCTCAAATCTGCTAGAAACAATTTTATTTAATATATACCAAGCAGTTTCAGGTAACATTTATAGGACTTGAACAAGGAAAATATCATAATATGTTAGAGTTTGGAATTAACATTACAATCGCCTTTCAGTTCCTTCATAGAAGACTTCCACTTATTAATTCCTTTCTGGGATTTGTATCTTAAGCTTGAATTTCAAGAGAAGATATTGTTCCCAAGGGGGTTATGGTACCAATCACTTCAAGGGATGATGAAGCAATGTTCCCTTCTAGACAAAAGTTAAATTTAATTATCACCCTTACTCCATTTCAAAGAAAAACCCTAGCGTAGGGGTGGGGAACCTAGGTCCTTGGGTGTGGCCTCTTCACTGAGTCCAAGTTTTATAGAACAAATCCTTTTATTAAGGGGATTTGTTCTATGAAGTTTGTATTCAGTCAAAGGGCTATACTTGAGGGCCACGTGTGACTCTGAGGAGGCTACAGGTTCCCTATCCCTGCCCTAGCCTTTAACATTTCCACTTTCCTAAAGGAAAAAGTTCTGGAAAGCATTTTTTTTGACAGGTCAATTGGGGTTAAGTGACTTGCCCAAGGTCACACAACTAGTACATGTGTCAAGTGTCTGAGGCCGTATTTGAACTCAGGTCCTCCTGACTCCAGGGCTGGTGCTCTACTCACTGCATCACCTAGGTGCCTCTGGAAAGCATTTTAAGCTGGAGAAATAGTATTTCTTAATATTTCTAGAGAAACTAAAAAGGAAGTCTTTTAATATGTTTTCGAGCTTGACCTGGGCTCATAGGTGGCATAGTGGATAGAGCACTGGGTCTGAAGTCAGGAAGACCTGAGTTAAAATATGGCCTCAAACACTTACTAGTTGTGTGACTCTGGGCAAATCACTTAATCCTGTTTGCCTCAGTTTCCTCATCTGTAAAATGAGCTGAAGAAGGAAATGACAAATCACTGCTGTGTCTTTCCCAAGAAAACTCCAAAAGGGGTCACGAAGAGCTGAACATGACTGAAAAATTACTAAACAACAAAACTTGATCTAGACCAGTCTAGTGGTTCAGATTCAGGACTGTTGTGAGCTAAAATAAAATGTATTTATCTTCCAGGTAAATATGTATTACCAATAGCTACACAGAGACAATTCCACTTCTTCCATGTGATTAGAAAGCATGGCACCTCTAACAAATTCCACCTTTTAACTTCTCAAACTGTTTCTTAGAAGGAATTGAATCATCCTGAGAGTGATAAGAGATATTTAAAGAGGCCCCAAATTACTCCTCCAGGATTTATGGAACTCTCTAAGCAAGAAAGAACTTCAAGTCCAGGTGATTTTTTATGAAATAAGGAAGGGCTGGAGAGAGTCACCTAGGACTCAAAAATAATCCATCCTTATTAGGCAAGTCTTCCTGGAGGCCAGATTCAAGAAATTGTTGGATCATAGGGCTCTCCTCCTTCTTAAGGTTGTATCTGTACAAGATAGATGTGTAGCAGTCAGGGAAATGATGATGAAGATCTCATTTATTAGGAATAAACCTCTTGCCTTAAGTTTGGGGAAAGAAGCTAATTACCAGTCAGAGGAAAGAGGACCAGGTGGGGTAAATTGGCACTTTGATTGGCATGAAGAGCATCACTGTGTCCCTAGGGAGGCTATCAGATGGTCCCAGGGCCTACCTCAATATGGTGTCACAACCTCCATGCTTGGAGGTGGAGCCACTCTTCAATTTCTACTGTCCTCATAAGAATGCTAGCCTGGTTATTCTTCTTAGCACGGTGTGTATTAAGTATCAGATGGCATACTCCACAGATGTCTTATGTAAGGAAAATATTGGCAAACCTCCTCCATTGGTCTTGACACCAAAGGGGAAAACGTTTAATCGTCTAGACATGCTTCCTAGAGGTCGTAGAGCACTCAACTAGACCCATGATCACCACCCAGGAATTGGTGTAGATGAAGATCTTTCTTCCTCATTCCTCAAGGCACTCTCCCAAGTCAGTCATGTAGTTCACAATTCAGCCCACTGAATGACTTGTCAATACTTCTTTCCATTGAGGTATCCCCCATTACCAGATTGACAGCTATTTGAGTCCATCCACACAATTGCTTCTCCCAAAGCAGGAGGTGAACTAGGCAAAACAGATCCTTAGAAGCCAGGTTTTCATTACCAAGGGACCACTGGGTTAGCAGAGGAGGGAGATATTGGGGACTAAAAGTCTCAGGCTTTGGTAGAGCCATGACCTACTCAAAATTAATCTGGCTATATTATCTACTGTTGACGTCCACAGTGCTACCACTATACTGGAGCCAGCTCTGCTATTGGAGCCTCTTAAGAATGCCCATAATACTACCCACTCTGCAAATTCCTGCTGGTGCCCACAGCAGGTGAATACTATGCTAATAAGCATCAACAAATTGTACTGGATGAGGAAACGAAGGCATGGTTTTTTGTAGATATCACAATTTAGAGAACCTCAGAATGTCAACTAAAAAACTGAGCAGAAATGAAGAAGAATAAAATGTGCAGAACCAATTGTATATAGTAACAGCAATGCTGTTTTAAAAAAAATACTTTGAGAGACTAAGTCATTTTGACTATTATAAATAGTCAAATTAACTACAAAGGAGTATGAGGGAAGACACTAAGTATAGAGGTATGTATAGACTGATTTTACACACACATACATACATACACAAACACACTCTCTGTATATATATGTATATGTATGTATGTAAATATATGTACACACATATTTGTGTCTAATGGTAGCCATCTCTAGGGCAGGGAGGAGAGGAAAAAAGGGAAAAAAGAAATTTACATCATAACTTTATTATATATTTAAAAGGAATATCAAGTTGTATATAATAGATTTGCTGCTTCATGTTCAATCATTTATTTTTAATTATATTGTGTTATGGAAATGATTTTTATTCCACAAATTAAAAATAAAATAATTTTTTAAAAGAGTAAAAAAATACTTTAGTAAAATAGCAGGAAACAAAATAAAACCATATAAATCATCATCCTTTCTATATATTACCAATTAACCCCAAGAGAGAAGAGATAGAAAAAGAAATTAATTTTGAAATAACTACAGAATATGTAAAATACTAGAGATTCTCCTAGCAAGACAAACACAGAAACTGAAGGAATACAACTAGTAATATCGGATCTCAAACTATACTACAAAGTAGTAATCATCAAAACTATGTGGTACTGGTTAAATGATAGAAAAGTGTATCAGCAGAATAGATTAAGTACATAAAATCCTGAAGCCATAAAACACAGTAAAAGCAAAAGACACTAGCTACTAGGGAAAGGACAATGTATCAAAAACTATCAGAAAAGGTAGAAAGTTTGGTTGATTATATTGATTAAATTGATAAATTAAGTTTAGATCAAACTCTCATGCCATATACCAAAATAATCTCCAAATGAATACATGACCTAAATATAAAAGGTCATACCATTAAGGTCATACCACAAATGAATTTGAAGAAAAGGTGATATCTTTTACCACTATGAAGAAGGAAAGTGTTCTTTACCAAATACAGGATAAAGAGGATTGCAGGAAAGGACTGAAATTTTGCATAAAATTGAAAAGTTCTACACAAACAAAATCAATGCAGCTAAAATTAGACAGTTAAACAATCAACTGGAAAAAAAACTTTCAGAACAATTTTCTGAAATAAAATCTGATATCTAAGCTATATATATATATATATATATATATATATATATATATGTGCATACATATACATATACATACATACATATATATATATATATACACACACATATATACAAATGTATAAAAACAAGATCCATGCCCCAAAAGTTAAATTCTGAAAGGATATGAACAGTAAGTCTCAAAAGAAGAAAAGCAATCCATCAACAACCTAATAAAAAAATCTCCAAAATCATCATGAAGGAAAATACAATTTAAAGCAACTGTGTAGTTTTGCCTCATACCCTTTGGACTGACAAAGATTACCCAAAGAGGAAAAATGACAATTGTTAGATGGGCTAGGGGATGACAGGCTCCCTATGATACACTGTTCATGGCATTGTGAAGTGGTCCAATCATTCTGGAATGCAATTTGAAGCTGTAGTCATAAAGTCAAAACTGAATCGTAGACAATTGCAATGATCAAGCTTGATCTTCTCCCTCTACCCTCCACCCCCATGAAGAATTGAGAAAATGTCCCTCCCTTGCTTCATTGTACTGATCAGATCTAAGGGTTGAAATATTTAGGCATGCTTGATGCATTGATTGGTTTTTATTGAGCTCCTTTTTTCTCTCTTTTAACATCTTTGTTACAAGGAATGACTCCTTGCATAGGAGAGAGGGAGATAGATATATTTAGAACTGAGTGTGATGTACAAAAACAAAGCGTCTGTAAAATATAAAGAAAAAGAAGAAAAAGGAGAAAAGATGATTGATTGCTATTGGGAAAGAAAGGGGTGAGAATGGAAAAGGTATACACGAAAGGGCTTTTCTTGGTCTGAAGGAGGTCCTGCTTCCTCAGAGAGCCCATTAGGGGTAACTTTTCCTCTTGCTTCAGGTCCACATTATATTACCCATCATCAATCTTTAATTATTTGTTCAATTCCTCCTTATTTGGTTGGTTTGTTGGTAGTTGCTGTCCTCCATTCTAGAAGTGGACCAAAATGACATCATTATGTTGGAGTCAAGGTACAGTCCAACTGCAGCTGATCAGACTAATACAAACTTGCAATGCGCTACCATAGGTTGAGAACAAATTGTCCATATGAACGTTTGGAGTGGAGAAGTCTCTAAATTTGTGCATTTCATGTTCCTTTTGAGATACTGCAATTCTGCTTCACTCATAGAGCACAGTGGTTTCTTTGATGTGGGCACATCATGCTGTAAGATCCTTTGTCTGTGTCACTCAACTGACTCCAAAGTTTTTTAGAGAGACCTTGACTGTGACCTTGTATCATTTCTTTGTCCACCATGTGAGCTCTTGCCCTACGTGAACTGTCCATAAAATACTCTTTGAATTCCAGCAACATGTCTAGCTCATAGGTGTTGTGTTCTCTGCAGTGTAGGAATTAGCAAAAATGAGAGTGAATCTGCTATCTTCAGTTATACTTTTTGAACCAATCTATTGACATTTTAATAGCATAAATTTCATTGTGTGTTATCTCAACCAGTCATTTATACTTGATGCATCATATCTATCAGAGAAACTTGGGATATTAAGAAGGTGAGGATAAATTTTAGAGCTGGGAATCATGTGGTGTAAGGCTAACTCTGAAGTAAAGCTATCTTATTCACAGTATCACTAAATTTCAGAGTTGAAAAGGATCTCAGCACTCATCTATTTCAATTTATATTTTTTAGGGTTATTGGATCAGAAATGAACTAGGCTGTTGGGGAAGTTCAGATTCTCATATGAGCACCCTATTCCCCTGGGGAGCATGAGCTGGGTATCTTCCAGCTAAAACTGCTCATTCTACAGGCAGAATTTTTCAGTACGCAAAGAGCCTGCTCTGCCCTGTCACAGAGTGCTTGTCCCTACACTCTCATTAGCTCTTCCCATTTTCTCCCAAAGTGCAGCTCAGACTGCTACAGTCCTCTCCTAACCTTAATCCTTCCTTATTCCCCAAGAGTCCCAGATGCACAAATTGTGCTTTCTTGTACATATTATTTTAATTACTTTTACTTATCACCTCACGCCATAACTTCTTTCTTCAGACATCTTGGTATGCATTCCTGTGTTGCCAATATTATTTTTACCTCTGATAATCAAGCTTCTGACAACTGTGTCATTGAAATGCATCCTTATAATTCATGTGAATGTATCTTGAAGCTCTAAGAGGAGATGTCTAATGGTTACTAATATGGAATGTAGTCAATCATCTGATTCTTAGGCAATCTCTGGCAAGATTAGCTCCCTTTGAAATATCACTATTTGCAAGTCATCTTCTAGGCTACAAGCCAGGTATAATATTTCTGTCCTCCAGAATGCTCTAGTTGAAATATCATACAGTCCCAGTTGATGCAAGTTAGGACTCTCAAGGACAAAGCCTAGAATATCCTTATTTCCTGAGGCTTCAGTCATAAAGATTTCCATCTTTACTTCAAACTAACTAAAAAGATATCAAAACTTTTACAGTTTAGAGAAGCAATTCCTAATCTTGAGACAGGGTAATAGAGTGTTCTCATGCTTCCCCTCATACCATACAGTGCTGAACTCATGACAGGTTTAGGAAGGACTTGGACAAGATGGAGAATGTCCAGAGGAAGGCAAGAAGAAGGATGAATGACATTGAACCCATGCCTTGTGCGGTTGAATGTGAAGAACCGGGGATGCTTGGCCTAGAAAATGAAAAACTTGGAGAAGGAAAGAGGGTTAGCTGTCATGTGTAAGAGGGATCAGATTTTTTTATTTTGTTTTGTTTTTGGCTAAGAGAACAGAATCATCAATAGGTGGAAGATGACAGGAAAATTTTACTCTTGAAAGTTCCTAAAATTTAGTTGTCAAATAATGGAATGAGCTACCACATGGCAAAAATGGGTTCCTCACTCTTGGAACTCTCTAAGCAGAGGTTACCCGACTACTTTTTACATATGCTGTTGTGGGGATTTCTATTCTACTATGCATTGTGCTCTTCCCCCTCTTTCTTGGTACCAGGTAAAATAGTACTATTGTAGGAGTGGGAAACGTGTGGCCTCAAGGCCATGTGTGGCCCTGTAGGTCCTCACCTGCAGCCCTTTGACTGACTCCAAAGCTCACAGAACATATCCCCTTAAAAAGATTTGTTCTGCAAAACTTGGACTGGGTGCCACAGGTTTCCCATCCTTGTATTAGAGCCTAGTCATTTAAGTCTGGCCCATGGAACTGGATGAAAAAGAAACATCAGAAGAAATGGAATCCCTATATTTATGTGTGCGCCCTTGTACACATTTATGAATTTCTACATCTTTTCAAGAATAAAATATAAAATAGATATCTCCCTTTACTAACCATAGAAGTTATATCAAGCAATACCTGAATAAAAAAGAAAAGAGAATCAAAAGTAAGGACAAGAAGAGTTTACTCTCATTTTTATCTGACTAATAAAAAATTACTATACCTTCCTCTCCTTTATGCAATCTATTATTAATTGTATTTAAGCAGTAAAAGTTACATATATAATTCCAAAGTAGCATTGTTTTCCTCATCACTCCACTAAGAGTCCTAAGGTCTTGCGTGATCCCGGTGTGTTTCTTCCACATTTTTTTTTAAGTTTCTTCTTTCTTGAACAGTCTGAAGCAAACCTTCTGAAACCAAACCTCATTTTTAGTGTTTTTTTTTTCTCCTGTCAAAGCAGAATCTCCTTCTGAACTTCCCTCTGAAGCTAGACTTTTCTTCTTTTCTCTTGTCGCCAGTCTCCCTTCAAACTTAGAAAAAATTCACCTCTTTTTCTGACTTACAGCAAAGTTTCCTGCTGAGCTTTTGAGGTGAACTTACTGTCATATTTCATCATTCTAATCAACTTTCTCAGGCAGCCACTGGCTGGGTGATTTAGCTTTCCTATAGGTTGCATTTAATTTATGGTCATCTGCTTCTCCTCTGTCAAACAGAACATAGATATTGCATTAGCTACTTCCTATGTGTTTATCATCTGTATCATTTGCACTGGTCTTCATCTTTTTAGACTATGCATTCATCTTCTTACTTCATGCTTATGTTCTTAACATATAAATGGCTGTGAGATTTGCCATCACTTTTGAAGTCTGTATTTGCAAAACTAACTCATTAGATACTTTGTTTCCTCTTAGGTTATGAACTTATAATTAGGGAAAGCTGTTACCAGCTGTACAATTGATGTGCCTTTGGTTCAAATTGTAGGTTCTGCTAACTGAGACAAGGAGATTATGGCCATTTTCACTTAACTATTCATTTTTAACATGCAATAGAATTGTTTATTTAACCATCTCAACACAAACACAAGTAAGGAACTGAGAATGCTACATAAGCATAAATGGAAATATACATTAAAATGTATAGAAAGAGCAAGATTTAAAGAAATAAAATAATGAGGTAACTTATTCACAAATTAATAAACAGTTAATCTTAAGACTTCCTCTCTTCCCTTCCTGGCTTTAAAGAAATAAACTTTTAACACTTTCTTTCACTCACTCTCTTTGAGAATAAAAATTTCCTAGGCTTGTTCATAGCTTCTCCATTCTTAGAATCCCTATAGCTTGTTTCACAGTGGTAGATATCTCATACATCAGCCTTTCCTTTGCTTAGCTCCGGAAGTGATAGACCAGAGATTTTTTGCCCCCTTACTTCAAAGCTCTATTTTTCCCTTCCATGTAATTTGGCAGAAGCTATAGGAAAGAGAGGATTTACAGAAATGCAATGCACTAACAGAACAGCAGCATGGATCCCTTACTATCTTTTCTTTAATCAGGAGTAATTTTTCCATCTCAAAGGAAGGTGTTATTATTATTGAGTATATGTGTGCAGTTTTTCCTCTTGGAAAGGAGTGATTTTTTTCATTTTAAAGAAAAGGTTATTCCCACTCATTAAGTATTTCCTTGCTTTTTTTTTCAATTAGAGGGGGTAAATTTTTCTTTTCAAAGGAAAAGATTATCTACCTCCTTTCATTTGATATTTCTGACAATTTGTATATAATGTTCAATAGAAGTCATTAAATACTGAGCTCTATTAATGTAATTTTTACAACTTGTTGACTCAAGCTGTTTTACAGAGAGCTTTTTTCTTATAATTCAACTTTGCCAGAAAACATCTTTTTTTTCCTAAATACATACCCATGTCTATATACTTTTACAAGTGTACATTATCAATGAATATTGCTTTTAATAGAAATAAGCGATTGTAGTTTTTTTTAAAAAAAAGAAATTAATGGTATGGTTGTATTGCCTGTTCTTTTGTAGCACATAACATTCTGCTTTTATCGTGCTTTTTTTCTCCTACTTACATATGTTCCTCTTGTTCGCTCTGCCCTTAGATGATGTTCTCCTTGAAAAGAGAGTTTGTCTCTTTTCATACTCGTTGCTTCATAACCTAGCAAAGAAGCCTACACAGAGAATGCCCTCAAAAAGCACTGGTTGGCTTGGATTGCATTAGATTTTCTTGATGAGGATTGCTTGTTGTTTTAAAATACCCAATTTCCCGTTTATGCACAAAAGAATAGGAGAGAGAAAATTGCCCATAGTTGACACTCATCAATGCCTGTTGATGATGAGCATCAGGCAATAATAATGCTTGGACAGCACGAACCTGGGCAGCTGCCATGTTATCACTGCTCCTCTCCCTGAGGAGTGATGGGGAGAAACTTCATGCCTATTAGTATCACTCTGACTAATGAAAATTTCAAGGATCATTGATAGCCATTTAATTTTTTTTTCATTTTATTGGATTCTTAATCCATTCCATTTATTTATTTATTTTTAATTTAAATTTATTTATTTAACATATTTGGTTTTCAGCATTGATTTTCATAACAGTTTGAATTACAAAATTTCTCCCCATTTCTACCCTCCCCCCCACTCCAAGATGGCATATATTCTGGTTGCCCTGCTCCCCAGTCAGCCCTCCCCTCTATCACCACCCTCCCCTCTCATCCCCTTTTCCCTCCCTTTCTTATAGGGCAAGATAAATTTCTATGCCCCATTGCCTGTGTATCTTATTTTTTAGTTGCATGCCAAAAACTTTTTTTTGAACATCTGATTTTAAAACTTTGAGTTCCAAATTCTCTCCCCTCTTCCCTTCCCACCCACCCTCCCTAAGAAGTTGAGCAATTCAGCCTAGGCCACACATGTATCATTATGTATAATCCTTCCACAATACTCATGTTGTGAAACGCTAACTACATTTTGCTTCTTCCCAACCCATCCCGCTTTATTGAATTTTCTCCCTTGACCCTGTCCCCTTTCCAAAGTGTTTGTTTTGATTACCTCCACCCCCATCTGCCCTCCCCTCCATCATCCCCCCCCCTTTTATTTTTTTTATCTTCCTCCCTCTTCTTTCCTGTGGGCTGAGATACCCAACTGAGTATGTATGGTATTCCCCCTCAGGCCAAATCTGATGAGAGCAAGGTTCACTCATTCCCCCCTCACCTTCCCTCTCCCCTCCTCCCACAGAACTGCTTCCTCTTGCCACCTTTACGCGAGATAATCCCCCCCATTCTATCTCTCCCTATCTCCCTCTCTCAGTATGTTGCTCTCTCATCCCTTAATTTCATTTTATTTCTTTTAGATATCTTCCCTTCATCTTCAACTCACCCTGTGTCTGCTCTCTCTCTTTTACATATATATATATATATATATATATATATATATATATATACATAAACACATATATATATACACATACATACACATACATACATATACACATAGATATATACATACATACACATTCACTTATATATATACATAAACATATATATATATATATATGTGTGTGTGTGTGTGTGTGTGTGTGTGTGCATATTTCCTTCAACTACCCTAATACTGAGGTCTCATGAATCATACACATCATCTTTCCATGTAGGAATGTAAACAAAACAGTTCAACTTTAGTAAGTCCCTTGCAATTTCCGTTTCTTGATTACCTTTTCATGCTTCTCTTGATTCTTGTGTTTGAAAGTCAAATTTTCTATTCAGTTCTGGTCTTTTCATTGAGAAAGCTTGAAAGTCCTCTATTTTATTGAAAATCCATATTTTGCCTTGAACATGATACTCAGTTTTGCTGGGTAGGTGATTCTAGGTTTTAATCCTAGCTCCATTGACCTCCGGAATATCGCATTCCAAGCCCTTCGATCTCTTAATGTAGAAGCTGCCAGATCTGGGGTTATTCTGATTGGGTTTCCACAATACTCAAATTGTTTCTTTCTGGCTGCTTGCAGTATATTCTCCTTGATCTGGGAGCTCTGGAATTTGGCGACAATATTCCTAGGAGATTTCTTTTTGGGATCTATTTGAGGAGGCGATCGATGGATTCTTTCAATTTCTATTTTGCCCTGTGGCTCTAGAATATCAGGGCAGTTCTCCTTGATAATTTCTTGAAAGATGGTATCTAGGCTCTTTTTTTGGTCATGGCTTTCAGGTAGTCCAATAATTTTTAAATTATCTCTCCTAGATCTATTTTCCAGGTCAGTGGTTTTTCCAAGGAGATATTTCACATTGTCTTCCATTTTTTCATTCCTTTGGTTCTGTTTTATAATATCCTGATTTCTCATAAAGTCACTAGCTTCCACTTGCTCCAATCTAATTTTTAAAGTAGTATTTTCTTCAGTGGTCTTTTGGACCTCCTTTTCCATTTGGCTAATTCTGCCTTTCAAGGCATTCTTCTCCTCATTGGCTTTTTGGAGCTCTTTTGCCATTTGAGTTAGTCTGTTTTTTAAGGTGTTGTTTTCTTCAGTGTGTTTTTCAGTATTTTTTTGGGTCTCCTTTAGCAAGTCATTGACTTGTTTTTCATGGTTTTCTCGCATCCTTCTCATTTCTCTTCCCAGTTTTTCCTCTACTTCTCTAACTTGCTTTTCCAACTCCTTTTTGAGTTCTTCTATGGCCTGGGGCCAGTTCATGTTTTTCTTGGAGGCTTTTGTTGTAGGCTCTTTGACTTTGTTGTCTTCTTTAGGCTGTATGTTTTGGTCTTCTTTGTCACCAAAGAAAGAATCCAAAGTCTGAGACTGAATCTGGGCGCGTTTTCGCTGTCTGGCCATATTCCCAACCAACTAACTTGACCCTTGAGTTTTTCAGTGGGGTATGACTGCTTGTAGACTAGAGAGTTCTATTTTCCACGTTTGGGGGGGAGGTGCCAGCTCTGTCAGACTGGCACTACTCCTTCCCCAAGAACCCCAAGCCCGGGCTGGGCTTAGATCTTCAGCAGGCTGTTGCACTCCTGCTCTGATCCACCACTTAATTCCTCCCACCAGGTGGGCCTGGAGCCGGAAGTAACAACAGCTGTAGCTGCCCCACCTCCGCTGCCCCCGGGGCTGGAAGCTGAACCGCGAACTCCTTCCACTCGTGCAGCTTTTCCCACTAACCTTCTCCGCAGTCTTTGGTGTTTGTGGGTCGAGGGGTCTGGTAACTGCCGCAGCTCACATATTTAGGGCGCTAGGGGCCCCATCCGCCCAACTCCAAGTTTGGTTGTTCCACGCCGCTCAGGCTGGGCTCTGCTCCACTCCGTTCCCAGCTCCCAGCTCCGTGTGGAATAGACCTCACCCAGAGACCATCCAGGCTGTCATGGGCTGGAGCCCTGCTTCCCTCTGCTGTTCTGTGGGTTCTGCCATTCTAGAATTGGTTCAGAGCCATTTTTTATAGGTTTTTGGAGGGACTCAGTACAGAGCTCACTCTAGTCCCTGCTTACCAGCTGCCATCTTGGCTCCGCCCCATTGATAGCCATTTAAATGTAAACAGAAGTAGCATTTCATAAAAACACTGATATAAATGAGGTGATTTCCTGTGCTTCAAACTATTTTGCAGGGGGAATAAATAGCCACAAACCCTATGCATCCACAAAAACACACTTTTGTTTAGGGGGCGGAGCCAAGATGGCCGCATGAAGGCAGCCTCTTACCGGAGCTCTCTCACAAGGTCTGTGAGATTCCCATAAAAAAGTGAATTTGAGCAGATTTGAGAGAGTCAGAAACCGCGAGCAGTCTGCGTGGGGCAAATTTCCGAGCCGGGAGAGTTTGAAAGGCCGGAGGAACGAACCTGCAGGCTCGGAGAGTGCCCGGTGCGGAGCTGCTCCAGACCAAGGCGGAAGCGGCTGGCCGGGAAATCCACGTGGGAGACGGGCTGGGAGAAAGCTGGGCGCCCGAAACCGGCAGAGATCCCCAGGCCTCCCAACACAGGACGGCAGTATCTGGGAGCGACGAGAGGCAGCGCAGCGCCACCGGCCGTGAAAACACCCACTCCTGACGCTTGCAAAACCCAGGAACTCGGATTCTTGAACTTCCGGAAGACTCAATGGCCAGGTAACCGGCTCTAACCCCTCCCCCCCTCACCCAGAGAATTCCTCGGGAAAATAAAAAGAGAACTGAAACAGAGGAGAGAGTAGCGGGGCTTCACAGGACAAATACTAGAAGCTCATTAGTCCCAGAGGGGAAGAGTCGGCAGGGGGCCAAGCCAGGAGCCCAGACGTAACCTTGCTCCCCCAGGGGAAGCGCCAGTCATCAGCTCAAACAACAAACAGCTGAGACCATTGCTGAAAAGCAAGTGCTGGAGAGCACCCACAGGGAGTGAGACGCCAGGGAGCCAGACCCCTCCCCCACACCTCAGGAAACTGAAGGTTATAATTCTAGACTCACAACCCCCAGAATAAGAAAGCTGGGACAGAAAGCCCTGAGATCCACAGATAGAAATTCGTTGTAAAGCCAGCAAAAGGCAAACCAACATGAAGAAGAACACAAAAAAACCGAGGACAATAGATTCTTTTTATGGAGACAGGCAGGATCAAAATATCGACATAGAAGAAGATAGCAATGACACGGTAGATACATCAGATACTTCAAAAGCTAATATGATCTGGTCTCCAGCCCAAAAAGCACTGCTGGAAGAGCTAAAAGAGGATTTTAAAAACCAAATTAGGGAGGTAAAAGAAAACATGGAAAAAATGGAAAAGTCCCTAAAGAATAAGATTGGCGAAATGGCTATGGAGATTCAGAATCTAGAGAGAGAAAAGGACACCCTGAGAGGTGAAATCAACCAATTGAAAATGGAGGCTCAAAAGCAAAATGTAAACACTAACTCATTTAAAATTAGACTTGAGCAAGTAGAAGCTAATGAATCTATGAGGCATCAAGAAGTAATAAAACAAAACGTAAAGAATGAAAAAATAGAAAAAAATGTGAAATATCTGATTGGCAAAACTACTGACCTGGAAAATAGATCCAGGAGAGACAATTTGAGAGTTATTGGTCTACCGGAAATCCACGATGAAAAAGGAGCCTTGACAGTATCTTCGAAGAAATTATCAAAGACAACTGCCCAGAGGTCCTAGAACCAGAGGGCAAAATAGTCATTGAAAGAATTCACCGATCACCCCCTGAAAGAGATCCCAAACTGAAAACACCAAGAAATATTATAGCCAAATTTCAGAGCTATAAACTCAAGGAGAAAATACTGGAAGCAGCCAAAAAGAAGCAATTCAAATATCGTGGAACTACAGTCAGGATCATGCAGGATCTCTCAGCTTCCACATTAAAAGACAGGAGAAATTGGAATATGATATTCCGAAGGGCAAAGGAGCTGGGACTACAACCAAGGATCAACTACCCAGCAAAACTAAGCATAATTTTCCAGGCAAGGCGATGGACATTCAATGAAATAGGGGAATTCCAGACCTTCCTGATGAAAAGGCCAGAACTCAATGGAAAATTTGATCTCCAAATACAAACCTCAAGAGAGACATAAAAAGGTAACCAGGGGGAAAAACCCCACAAACTTCATTAACCAATAAGGTTAGGTTGTTTACATCTTTATATGGGATTATATCATCTTATGTATGTTTTTTATGTATATATATATATATGTATATATATATATATACATATACATATATAAGTCATTCTTGTGAATGGTACAACTATTGTGACAAATGAAAGGGATATACATAGGTTGTGAATGCCTGTATAAATTAACTGATGTAAAGATATAAAATATAAATAAGAGATATAAAGGGAGGGCTATGAGGGAAGAGGTAAGGAGGTTGTAGAAAAGGGTAAATTACACCAAAGGAAGTGGAAAAAAAACATATTATAGTAGAAGGAAAGAAGGGAGGGAGAAGAGCAGTATTTGAGCTTTACTGTCATCTGATCTAGTTCAAGAAGGGAATAACATACAATGATAAGTTTAGAAATCTAACTTGTCCTACAGGAAGTGGGAGGGAAAGGGGGGAAAAAGGGAGGGGGGAGGGCAGAAGGAAGAGGAGAAGTAGCAAGTGGGTAATGGTAAGATAAGGGAGGGGAATAAAGAGGGAGGGTTAACTGAGGAAAGCGGCGGTCAAAAGCAAAACTTTGTTGGGGAGGAGAAGGGGAAAGGGAGAAATAAAAGCATAAACAGGGGGAATTAGGATGGAGAAAAAGACACAGATAGAAATCATAACCCTGAACGTGCAGGGGATGAACATTCTCACAAAACAGAAGCAGATAGCAGAATGGATTAAAAACCATAATCCTACAATATGCTGTTTACAAGAAACGCATCTGAAACAGGGGGATACACATAGGGTTAAGGTAAAAGGCTGGAGTAAAATATATTGTGCCTCAGCTAAAGTAAAAAAAGCAGGTGTAGCAATCCTAATCTCAGACAAAGCAAAAGTAAAGATAGATCGAATTAAAAGAGATAAGGAAGGACATTATATCCTGCTAAAAGGCACCATAAACAATGAAGCAATATCATTGCTTAACATATATGCACCAAGTGGTAAGGTATACAAATTCTTAGAGGAGAGGTTAAGGGAGTTACAGGAAGAAATAGACAGCAAAACTATAATATTGGGAGACCTCAACCTCCCCCTTTCTGAACCTGATAAATCTAACCTCAAAATAAATAAGAAAAAAGTTAAGGAGATAAACAGAATTTTAGAAAAGGCACATATGATAGACCTCTGGAGAAAACTGAACGGGGATAAAAAGGAATATACTTTCTTCTCAAAAGTACATGGCACATACTCAAAAATTGACCATGTACTAGGGCATAAAAACCTCACAATCCAGTGCAGAAAAGCAGAAGTAGTCAATGCATCCTTTTCAGATCATGATGCAATAAGAATCATTTTTAATAAAGTACCATGGAAAAATAAGCTAAAAACTAATTGGAAACTAAATAATTTAATTCTAAAGAGTGAGTGGGCCAAAGATCAAATCAGAGAAACAATCAATAATTTCATTCAAGAGAATGACAATAATGAAACAACATACCAAAACTTATGGGATGCAGCAAAAGCAGTTCTTAGGGGAAGTTTATATCTCTAAATGCCTACATGAATAAAATAGCGAAAGAGGAGATCAATGATCTGGGCAGACAGCTGAAAAAGCTAGAAAAAGAGCAAATTGAAAACCCCCAATTAAATACCAAATTAGAAATACTGAAAATCAAAGGAGAGATTAATAAAATTGAAACCAAGAAAACTATTGAATTAATAAATAAAACAAAGAGCTGGTTTTATGAAAAAACCAATAAAATTGACAAACCTTTGGCTAATTTGATTAAAAAAAAGAAAGAAGAAAATCAAATTACCAGTATCAAAAATGAAAAGGGTGAGGTCACCTCTAATGAAGAGGAAATCAAAACAATAATTAGGAATTATTTTGCCCAACTGTATGCCCATAAATTTGACAACCTTAGAGATATGGATGAATATCTACAAAAACATAAACTGCCCAGACTAACAGAGAAGGAAGTGAAATTTCTTAATGACCCCATATCAGTAAAAGAAATTGAGCAGGCCATCAATGAACTCCCTAGGAAAAAATCTCCAGGGCCAGATGGTTTTACATGTGAATTCTATCAAACATTTAAAGAACAACTAATTCCAATACTTTGTAGACTATTTGGGAAAATAGGTGAAGAAGGAGTCCTACCAAATTCTTTTTATGACACAAATATGGTACTAATACCCAAACCAGGTAGAGTTAAAACAGAGAAAGAAAATTATAGACCAATTTCTCTAATGAATATTGATGCAAAAATTTTAAATAAAATATTAGCAAAAAGATTGCAGCAACTCATTACGAGAATAATACACCATGACCAGGTAGGATTTATTCCAGGAATGCAAGGTTGGTTCAATATTAGGAAAACTATTAGCATAATTGACCATATCAACAACAAAACTAGCAGAAACCATATGATCATCTCAATAGACGCAGAAAAAGCCTTTGACAAAGTACAACACCCATTCCTATTAAAAACACTAGAAAGCATAGGAATAAGGGGAACCTTCCTCAAAATTATAAATAGCATCTACCTAAAACCATCAACAAGCATTATTTGTAATGGGGATAAACTAGATGCATTCCCAATAAGATCAGGGGTGAAACAAGGATGTCCATTATCACCCCTATTATTCAATTTGGTACTGGAAGCATTAGCTGTAGCAATAAGAGAAGAAAAAGAAATTGAAGGAATTAGAATAGGAAAAGAAGAAACTAAATTATCACTGTTTGCAGATGATATGATGATTTATCTAAAGAATCCTAGAGAATCAAGTAAAAAACTACTTGAAATAATAAACAACTTTAGCAAAGTTGCAGGATATAAAATAAACCCACATAAATCCTCAGCATTCCTATACATTACTGACAAAGCCCAACAGCAAGAGATAGAAAGAGAAATTCCATTCAAAGTTACTGAAGGCACTATAAAATATTTGGGAGTCTATTTGCCAAGGCAAACCCAGGGCCTATATGAACATAACTATGAAACACTTTTCATGCGAATAAAATCAGATCTAAATAAATGGAGAAATATCACTTGCTCATGGTTAGGCCGAGCTAATATAATAAAAATGACAATTCTACCTAAATTAATCTATCTATTCAGTGCCATACCAATCGAACTACCAAAAAATTTTTTTACCGAGCTGGACAAAATAATAACAAAATTCATTTGGAAAAACAAGAGGTCTAGAGTATCTAGGATATTAATGAAAAGACATGCTAGAGATGGTGGTTTAGCCACACCAGATATTAAACTGTACTACACAGCAGCAGTCATCAAAACTGCCTGGTACTGGTTAAGAAATAGGGGTGTGGATCAGTGGAATAGGATAGGTACACAAGTAGGTGAAATCAACAAGTTTAGCAATCTACTCTTTGATAAACCCAAAGAAGCCAGTTTCTGGGCTAATAATTCACTATTTCACAAAAACTGTTGGGAAAATTGGAAAATGGTAGGGAAAAAACTGGGCATAGACCAATATCTTACACCATATACCAAAATAAAGTCAAAATGGGTTCATGATTTAGGAGTAAAAGTTGATACTCTAAATAATTTGGGAAAGCAAGGAATAGTTTACTTATCAGATTTGTGGAAAAGTAAAGAATTCATGATGCAACAAGAGATAGAGAGCATTACAAAATGCAAAATGGATAATTTTGATTATGTCAAATTGAAATGTTTTTGTACAAAAAAAGCCAATGCAACAAGAATTAGGAGGGAAGCAGAAAATTGGGAGAAAATCTTTGCAACTAGTATCTCTGATAAAGGCCTCATCTCTAAAATATACAGGGAGCTAAGCCAAATATATAGGAATACAAGCCATTCCCCAATTGAGAAATGGTCAAAGGATATGAACAGGCAGTTTTCAGAGGAAGAAATTAAAGCTATCTACAGGCATATGAAAAAATGCTCTGGATTGCTGCTGATTAGAGAAATGCAAATCAAAACAACTCTTAGATACCACATCTCTCCTGTCAGATTGGCTAAAATAACAAATCAGGAGAATGATAAATGCTGGAAAGGATGTGGGGAAATTGGAACATTGTTGCATTGCTGGTGGAGTTGTGAGCTGATCCAGCCATTTTGGAGGGCGGTGTGGAACTATGCCCAAAGGGCTATAGAAATGTTCATACCCTTTGACCTAGTAATACCACTTCTAGGGTTGTATCCCAAAGAAATCATGCAAGCGGGAAAAGGACCCATATGTACAAGAATATTTATAGCAGCTCTCTTTGTGGTAGCCAAGAATTGGAAAGCAAAGGGATGCCCATCAATTGGGGAATGGCTGAACAAGCTGTGGTATATGAAGGTGATGGAATACTATTGTGCCATAAGAAATGGGGATGATGCAGACTTCATAACAACCTGGAAAAACCTACACGACATAATGCTGAGTGAGCGGAGCAGAGCCAGGAGAACGTTGTGCACAGCCACAGATATGTGGATTCCGTGAGGACCAACCCTGACATACTGCGCTTCTTTCAGCAACCTAAAGGGGCAAGGACAACTCCAGGGGACTCATGATGGAGAATGCTATCTTCATTCAGAGAAAGAACTGAGAAGTTTGAATACAGACTGAGGCACACTACATGCTCGCCTTTTCTGCTTCTCTTTTGTTTTTGTTTTTGGGTTTTTTTTTTTGTTTGTTTTGTTTTTTTTTTTTTTTGGTTCTGTTTCTTCTTTCTCGTGATTCATTCCATTGGTCAAAATTCTTCTCCAAGACTTGACTAGAGCATAAATTAATTCAATGCGAAGTTATACATGATAGTTAAATGAGATTCCATGCCGTCTTGGGGAGGGAGGGGGGAGGGAGGGGAGAAAAACTGGAACTCAAAACTATGTAGAACCGTGTGTGGTAAACTAAAAATAAATAAAACACCTTTAAAAAAAAAACAACTTTTGTTTACAGTACACACAGTACAGTACACTCTTAAACATGCTTTGAATTCTCAGAGCTACGTGTCAATGTACAAAGGTACATCTGAAAGTTTCCCTGACATTCAAAAATTGCCTAATTGCCTCATATCTTGGCTTTTTGAGAAATCAAATGTGACTTTTCATAATCACAATGTTGCTAGCAGCTACTGTGACTGTATAAGACCAACAACAACCAGCACACAGAAGGGCTGCTAACACAGGTTCTTTGATCTGTTTTTCTAAGGAAAGCAACTTTAAGGGGTTAACAATCTCAGTTTAATTAACCATACATATACCATTCATTTAGTTCAGGGGGAAAAGATCAGCCCCTTGAACTTCAGGGCAAACACAAACAAAAATTACAAACATCAGCAGACAGACGTTACCTGATTCAAATCACAATTCCTAGTTACCAGAGAAGCACCAACATCTATCTGTCTGGATTACAGAGCCAGGGGGTGGGTTCAACGGCTTGCCCAGAGTCTCATCACCCACATTTTTTCAATGAGTGTACCCCCAAAAGTCAAACACCAACCTCAGATCTTATATACCAGTCTCAGGGACCTGAGGGCTTGAGGCTTACCATTTGGAGTGTAAGAAATCACTAACACCAAGAGTGCAGGAAAGCTCCAACCACCATCACCACATCATCTACAATTCAATGATTCTTGATGGTCTTAGTGCTGAGAAACATTCCAAGGCAAAAAGATTCCACTTTACCTGCCCCATTCAAACAAAGAACAGTGAAAAGTCCCATTTTGCTTGCCATTACACTTGTTTTACAGTATCCAAAGGTGGCATTTAAAATCAGCTTTATGAGTTTCAGCTTCTAAGAATTAGGAATCAATAGGAGAGATTAGAAGTCTGCATACTATGGTAGAAAGAGCAATGACTGTGGACTATAGAGCTTGGTTTCAAATCTCATCTCTGACCTTCCCTCTATTACCCTGGGCAAGTCATTTTTACCACTTACTTCATCATATGTAAAATGAAAAGATTGGATTAGATGACCTCTATGATCCCATCTAGCTCTAAATCTATGATATACTATGCTGACAACACAGTGCTTTTGTCTCATTTTTTTGTTTAAAGAATACTGGATCTAGCATTTGACCAGGATTTGGAAGCACCAAGTCATCTTCTATTTTATAGGTCTGAGTTTTTTTTTCTTGATCTTGCTTTTCTACCTTTTTCTAACCTTGATAACCAACTATTTCTATTTATCTCGACTTCTGTCTCTATCCACACACTATTGGCCATTATTGACTCAATCTGAGTTCAATAACTGTCTCTTCTACTAACCCCAGTGGCATGGCGACTCTTTCTCTAGGTTGGATTGAAGCCTCATACTCTGGCCATTGTTTTTACTATGCCTTGCCGTGGTTCCAAAGTTAGTTCCAAAACTTTATGTGATGAACAGCTGCCCTTGATGGTTAAGTATCATCTGACCATTAAGCTTTGCCTTACCAATGTCTAGCTGAGTCAATCAGACCAACAAGTATTTTTAAGGTCTTACCATGTACCAGGTATGGTGCTAGACAATGGTGATATAAATAAAATGAATGAAACAATCTCTACTTTCAAGGAGCTTACATTCTAACAAAGAATCAGTCAGAAACCCTTTATTAAGTGCCTACTATGTGCTAGGCACTGTTCTAAGCCCTGGGAACACAAAGAAAGTCACAAAAAAAAAGCCCCTGCTCCCAAGAATCTCACAGTCTATTGGGAGACAAGGACATATATACATAAATACAATTTGGTTAAATACAAGATAATTTGAAAGGGAGGGGACTATTGAAGAGATTGGGAAAGGCCTCACATAGAAGGTGATGCTTAAGTTGCACCTTGAAAAAAGGTATTCTATGAGATGTAAGTGAGGAGGAAGTGAAAGCATAGAAGAGAGTTGGGGCAAAGGTAGAGGTGGTAGATTGAATGTCATGTGTGAGTGTAACCAGAATGGTGGGGCCATCTTTGGGGAAGCTCTTCACCCTTCCCCGGTGCCTGCTGCTTCTCTTCTGGGGCAGGAAGCCCAGAGACCATGCCTGGAAGCAGAGAACTTCCTGTGTGATGAGTCATGGAGCTGGCTGAGGGGAGGTGTTAACTCCAGAGCCATGCCCAATTGGGTGTTAACTTAGTCTACGCTAGGGGGAGGGGCCAACTCGAGAACCAATCCGCCCTGGTCATTCAGACGGCACTTGATGATGTCAAAAACTCTGTAAGAGGGGAGAAGACAGCTTGAAGACTCTCTTTCCTTTTCCGGTTGGCGCAGAAGCAGTGGCGAGCATGACTCTGGGCCAGCCCTTGCTCTCGGGCTGAGCCCAGATGTTGGTAACTATGAATTGTATTGGGTCTGTCTGTTGATATTTGTAATTTGTTTGTATTTTGTTTTGAAGTTCAGGTTGCTGGTTCATTTCCCCCGAACTAAATGAATGTTCTGAACCTCGGGGTGCTGGCTTTTTCCCCTGAAGTAAGTGAATGAATCTGTATTTGGTCTATCTCTTGATGCTTGTCTGTATGCTAACTGAATGCTGGCATTTTCCCCTGAACTAAATGAATGTTGTCTGTATGCTAACTGAATGCTGGAATAAAGTAAGCTGGTCAACCCCTTCACCGTGCTTTCCTTGTTTAAGCAGATAAAAAGAACCTGTGCTTTCCCGGCATGCCGGCAGCCTCCTGGGTGCATCTTACGCCCCCACAGAAGCTGCTAGCTGGATTGTTAAAACAGTGAGGAATAGAAAGGACAGTTTGGCTGGATTAGAGTTTGAGAGGGGAGTAATGCGTAGTGAGGCTAAAAGATAGGTTAGATCCAAGTTGAGAAAAACTTTAAAAGATAAACTGAGAAAATTAAATTTGCTTCTTTTGAATCCCTAGTGCCTAGCATAGTGTCTAGTATATAGTAGGTGCTTAATAAATGTTAATTTGAATGATCCTAGATCCCTTTGCTTCAAAGGGTAGTCATTGGAGTTTAACATGATCAGATCTGCACTTGTAGAAAAATCACTGACAGCAATATGCAAAATAGTCTGGTAGGAAGAGGTCTGAGGAAAGGAGACCAATTAGAAAGGAATTACAGTAATCAAAGAGAGAGGTGATAAGGGCCTGAACTTAAGTAATAACTGTGCCCTGAGAGATGAGGTCAGATGCATGAAGCTCTTAAAGGAGTAATGACAAGATTTAAATTGAATATGGATTGGATAATTGGGTATGAATTGGGCATAGATTGGTAATAGATTGGGTATGGAGGGTGAAGGAAAATGAAGAATAAAGGATAAGACCAAAATTACAAACCTGGGAGACTGGAAGAATGGTACTGTAGATCAACATTGAACCTTGCACATAACAGGTAATTGATAAATGCTTTCAAGATTAGATTGTCTCAATCCTTTACCAACTTGAGTGTATGCTTCTAGAAATCTTGGCACCAGCCCTGTTTCAACAGTTTGTGGAAAATATAGTAGAAGATAAGAACTACCCTGAGAAACTGATATACCTAGAAGAGCCCTTTGTCTTTGGAAAGACCTTGGAATCATATGAGGAAAAGAATAATCAAACTGATAGACCCACTAGAATTAGCTGGTCTCAAACTGGCAATTGACAAGTACAAGTTATATAACTCTTCTATTAAGTATGTGAGTGTAATGGTAATTTGAATTTGAAGATCTTTCCCGACCATTAATAGGCCATGTGACTTCCTTACGTCACAGTATACCTAAATCACATGTGGTGGGAGGAGCTTACTGAGAAGAAAAGGAAAGTGTGTTACAGGAAATGCCGAGAGAGCAAGTTAGAACTGAGCAGGAGAGCAAATGTGTGCTGTGCTGTGAGTTTACTTGTGCGAAGGCCCCAGGAGGGAGACAGAAAGTTATGGGATGATGAGGCTCCATGCTGTGATATTGTGTTTTAACTTCCGTGCTGTTATGATGAAGTGAGCTTACTGGTTTTGGGAATTGGTTGCTGCTTGGAAGGGTTGGACTTTTTGGTTTTGAGATTTGGTTCTCTGGTGTCTGAATAAATGTTTTCCTTCTTCTACCTTCCATATGGAGAGTCTCTCATATTTTGTGATACAGAACTATAAAAGCATATTCACAATTATTGTTGATGTTGTATTTATTCCCTTGCTAATATAGTGGGTTGTGTAGATTCACAAGAGGGTACAAGCAGTGAGTCAGTGAAGAGAGAAGAGCTTACCAGTTTGTCACATCCAAGGAACCTCAATGAGCTAAAGACTTTTCTGAGATTTGGTGGCTATTATCAAAAACTCATGAAGAAGTATGCTGCTATTGCTAAGTGTTTCAACAATCCGGCTAGCAGCTGTTGTGGGGGTGAAAGCCCAACAACAAGAACGCTACCAGCATATTGCAAAAGCACACATTCTTTTGATCTGCTTAACTAAGGAAAGCAAGGTTAAGGGGTTGACAAGCTTACTTTAATTCAGCATACAAATACCATTCACTTAGTTCAGGGGAAAAATCCAACATCGTGAACTTCAGAACAAAATACAAACAAAGTACAAACATCAACAGACAGACCTTGTCTGATTCAAATAGAGACCAGAGGAGAGAGACCGTGTGAGGGGAGTCTTGGATTATGGAGCCAACTGCAGGAATTGCCAAAGAGCCCCAGGGTGAGTGAGACCCAGGTGCTACAACCCAACGCTTGGTGCAGTGTGGAACAGGCAAAGGGGACTGCCATTTGACAGCCCTGTTCAGCACAACTGCAGCAGAGGAGAACAGTCACAATGCAACCAAGAAGAAGGAGCCCCCAGACACACCTCCACAAGTCCAGAAAAAGACCCGCACCCTTTACCGTACAGACCAGTTGAAAGAGCTGGAGAAGATGTTTCAGGAAGACTACTACCCTGACAGTGACAAACGTAGGGAGATTGCCTTGGCTGTGGGGGTCACACCCCAGTGCATCATGGTGTGGTTTCAGAACCGAAGAGCAAAGTGGTGGAAAGTAGAGAGACTGATGGCAAAGGGAAGCAAGACCAACCTGAAAGCTCCTGTCCCTAACACTGCCTCTTCGAACAGTCATCATGGCTCTGCCCCTGAGCTCCCATCCCCTCCACCCATGGTCATGGAGCCAGGAAACTTCACCAACGAGCTGGTGCCTCCATCTGCCACTTTTCCTCTAGAGTCTAACCTACTACTGACATGTGACCAACCAATGGCTCTGAGTCACCACAATGATGAGGCTCAAAGGGGAGAGGTAGCTCCTCTCCTCCTTAGCCTCCCACCTGTCTGAAGGGCCAGTCTTGCCTTGGCCTTGGGCCCTGTTCACACTTCACACCTGGTACCCCTTCTGCTGGAAACACCCAGTAGTGGTTTTAGCCCTAAGGATGGCTCCTATGGATCTTGGGAAACAAGCATTAACCCACCAAATACTTACAACTATCCTGAGCAAATGAAATCCCAGTATCATCATCAAGGCAACCAGTCCAGAGCCTTCCAGCTCTCCCACTCTCCCCAGCACCAGCTCTTCCATCAATCCCAACACCACCTGCCCCAAGTCTGTCCTTTCCCCTTTCCTCTCCCTAGCACACTGACCTCTCCTCCACCAGGAGACTCTAGTGCTGCTGCCCTCCTTGCATTTGCCTATGGCCGTGATGGAGAGACCCCAACGGGATTGTTCCCAGGCACTCTAGTGGGGCAGCTTCTGTTGCAGCAGCCTACTGGGAGCTTGGGTCCACTCACAGCTCTGCAATCTATCCCTTGGAATGATCCCTGCTTGCCAGAGCTTTCATTCCCGGGTTCACTCTGCTCCCAGAACTTTGGGCACCACACATACCTGACCTGGCTGCCCATGTCTTGGAGAGGCAGCCTTCACCAGGCTTCATCCAGCTTCTTGGAGGGTCTAAAACAGGCACTGGGCTGCTCAGTGAGACTCAGGAAGAACTGTCTTCTAGCACTCAGGAGCAATTTTCATTGCCCAAGGAGGTCAGAGAAGGAGTGAAGAACACTCACCTTCCCAGAGTTACTGTTGATGGAGACAGTATTTCAGAAAAGAATGAAGACTGAGAGAGAAAAGAAGAGGTTGCCTTGCCTGACTTCAGGACTTTAAGTGTTGAGTTATTTCTGTGGTGTTTTGCTTCTGAGAAGAGTTGATCCAGGACTCCTGACTTGAGCAATAAAGTTATCTAAACTAGAAAAAAAAAACACATAGTTACCAGAGTTCAACAAAGTCTCAGCATCCAGGTTTTCGAGCTGGAGGGCTCCTTAGCTACAGCTGCCCATAGTCTCTGCATCAGCACCATCACAAGTGAGAGCCCTGTGCAAATGGCTCTGTCCTCTCCTCTTATAGGGCTTCAGACACCATCTGAATGACCAGAAATTAGGCTGCTATGATTGGCTCTTGAGTTAGCCCCTCCCCTTAGGACCCTGAGAGGTTCACATCCACATAGGTTAGGTTAACACCTAATAGGGGTTTGGGCCTGGGGCTTAGCACCTAGTAAGACTCAATGAAATACACTGAATTACTTAAAGGAAACAAAAGCCAAACTCTTCAAGGGCACTTGGGTGAACTAAGTGCTAAGAGCCCATTTTTCTTACCAACACACTAAGTCATTCAATGATCTCACCCATCAATGTGTGTTTCAAAAGCAGAACTCTTTGACACTATTTGGCAATCTTTGGGATAAGAAGTAGATAAAAAAAAGATCTGGTCAACTGCCTCATTCATTCACAAGTGTTAGCCTGTACAGATTTTCTTGAGAAAAATACTGACTTAGGTCTATGGTTCCACTGTGATCACATATTATACTATGTGGAAATCCATTAACATCTGTAGCTGTTATTAGTGTTTCAAATGGCTTTTTTTTCCCAAGTTAATTCTAATGATTTATCTTTAAAAATTCACTTATTCATTAACATCATTTTAACACTAGTATTTTCTCTTCCTTACTGATTGGTATTATATTCCACTCATTTCCTGAAATCTTTATCCTATTTAGAATTTTTAAATGACCTAAATCTTCTGGTAATTTGCAATCAAGGGATAATGTTTTATTTCTTTTCTTTAAATCTGTTATTACTTCATATTCCCCAATATCCTCAATAGCATCTTGTAAAATATTTTCAACATCTTTATCATCTAGGTCAGGTTATAGTCACTTCAATTTTCTCAGTATAATTCTATCCAATTTGCTAAACACCAATGTTCTAAAGACATTATATCTGAACTAATTATATTAACATCCAGATTAAACATAGTTATTTTAAATAACAAATAGTAATACTTGTATATTCAAACAGTCACAAATATGTCACAAAAATTTCCCATCCACTTTAAAAAAAATACCAGGAAAAATATTCTAAAAGTAAAAATTTTTCTTTCTGTAAGGACTTACGTCTCTCAGCATCTAATAACTCCCAGATAAAAGAAACTCTCGAATAGGTTCCTACCAATTCAAAAGTCCCTCAAAAAATCTTGCAGTATAAAACACTCTACAAATGTAGAGAATGGGGGAGAGGGAGAAATATCCCAGAGGATGTACTCTCAAAATGTAACATGCTTGTATCAGTGGTAATAGCTGCCAAGTGCAATGAAGCAGATTATCACCTGCCATGCAGGGCATGTTGACCCCTATTCACTTTCTGGGTTGGCCCACTCACTACATCTGGCCTCTTGTACTAGCAGTCCTAGGTTCTCAGAGACAAACCACCACTACACAGTTACAAACAATCCTTTCTTAATAAAAGAAGAGAAACTGTTTTGAAAGAAAATATATTCTCCTTATTCTCTATTCTCATTCTAGAGCCCTCACAAATGTGCTCTTTACATATTCAACAACTTACAATGCTGCTCACTGAAATGGTGTGTGACTTTAAACACAAACCAATCACTCATAATAATGACACTTTTAGACCTTAAATACCACCATTTACTTAGCAATAAAGCAAAAGAAATAATAACACCATATTGTTGTTCAGTCATTTTAGTCATGTCTGACTCTTCGTGACCTGATTTGGGATTTTCTTGGTAAAAATACTGGAGTGGTTTGCCATTTCCTTCTCTAGCTCATTTGCAGATGAGAAAACTGAGGCAAACAGTGTTAAGTAACTTGCCCTGTGTCACACAGCTAGTAAATACCTGAGGCTGGATTTGAACTCAGGAAGATGAGTCTTCCTGACTCCAGGTCAGGTACTCTATCCTTTGTACCACCTAGCTTTCCCCAACTAATGTAATAGATCCTCATATATTAAAGCAAATGAATAAATTTCTAAAAATATACATCATAATCTATATATCTATACCTATCTATATCTAGATAGATACATACATAGATATAAATTTGTGTTATACTCTCTCACCAATGCACTCAGTCTCTATAGGGATAGATATGCATACACTTAAATGAATCCAGCCAGGAAGGACATAAGGAAGTAAAATCCATATATATACAGAGAGAGAAAGAGAGAGAGAGAGAGTAATTCACATGCAGTAATTCACAACTCTGGACTACAGACTTTGGTGGTTTGGGTCCACCCAACATATGTATCCCATGGAACTCTTGCCCCACATACTATTAATCTGTTGGTTCTCACCATTCTTCTTGGGGACATCCTCTTGTTTTCCAGATGTGGTGTTGTCTCATCAGAACAGATCGTCTTCTTCTAGATGCTACGTTGTTAGATAAGAGCAGAGTTCAGATCCACATAGATCAAGTAGACCCTTTAAGCCAGGCAAACAACCCAACCAGATCGCCAGCATACAAAGCAAGTGTCTTATCCTCTACTTTTCCATCTTAAATTGGAAGTGGCAGCAATGAGCAACAGATCCATGAGAGAGTTCCGCTTACTCCATCTCTAGCTGGTGCTGAAGGGTAATAGGGTTCACTGAAGCACTTGGTTAATGAAATTAAGTCTCTCTCCTACCAGTCAGAAATCATTCATCTGTGTCTTTTGTTAGACAACTGATTTTAACTGCCATAATCAGAACAATTTTATTTGCCTAGAGCAGAGGAGGAGAACCTGCAGCCTTGAGGCTATTCAAAGGAACTAAATAAGAGGGTGTGTTCGGTGAAGTTTGGATTCCATCAAAAGGTCACATTTGGGGAGCTGGAGGGCCACAAGTTCCCCACCCCTGGCCTAGAGGAATACCTAGTGGATATTGCAATTCATAAACAATCTCAATTCCCTTTGGACTTCTCACAATGCCTCTTTCAGCACGGTGGTAAAGAGAAGGACTTCTGTTTTGTTTTTGGAGGCAACCAGGGTTAAGTGATTTGCCCAGGGTCACATAGCTAGTAAGTGTCTGAAGTCAAATTTGAACTCAGGTCCTCCTGGCTCCAGGCCTGATGCTCTATCCACTGTACCTCCTAGCTATCCCCCCCTTTTTTTTTTCTACACTTAGCCTTATGGTAATTCTTTAATAGATTTTTTTAAATGACAATAAAGCTCATGCTTTCACAAATGTTAGTAGGTAATCTAATTATGACAAAAGTCTTTAGAGAAATAAATCTGATTTGTTATCTATACAAGCACAGGTTTGCCTTCTTACAGTACCAAAAGAACTAAGTTCCAAATTCAGCAAATAAATTTTAGCTAAATGAAAATCCCCCATTTCTACATAGCTTATTTATCAAACAAAAAGAAAATAATTAAATTATCTTTGGCAAACATGTCTCCTTATTATGTAACTTCATTGATATTGATAATCAGAAAATCATTGAATAAACTGATCTCTAGACTTTCATCTATTAAAGACTATCAT